>NC_072739.1:138073160-138428545 GCF_026930045.1 Uloborus diversus
TTCCGTATAATATTGAAACTATGTAGTACAACTAACATCCGTGTTATACGAGGGACGCCTGTATATTGATCATTTTTGAAAATTTTAATTAGTAAGTTTGAGTTTGATGTGATTCAATGGATTAGCATGGTGATATTTGCATTTTGTGCATTGTAAAAAAACTATCTTAACAATGTGTTTTTTTTTTTTTTTTTTTTTTTTGCTGTATTGATGTTCATTTGTTATTCCTTGAGAACTGAATGAACTTAAATCTTAGTTTTTTTTTTAAAGGCAAACATCGCAAGTCCAAATGAAATGTAGGTATTTTTCCATTAGAGCCATTGGAGGATAAGCTACTTTTTTCTGTCTTGGTGATTTTTTGGGACATTGCTTGTTAGAATTATGTCTTTGTGAATGATGCCACTCATGCGTAATAGTGGGAGTTTTCGGTGAATTTTCACATATTCGAAGGAATTCACACTATTTATACTTTAAATTACTTCCTAAACAGAAGTCCTGTAGTCTTAAGAAAGTATTTTAAAGTGTAAATAGTCTGAATCCTTTCCATTACTTCTTTTGAGAGAAATTAAGCCCTGTCTGTAAAGTTTTATAGGTGTCAGAATGAAAAATCTGTGTGCTTTTTTTTTTATAAGTGAGGCTTTAAAAAGAGCGTTGAAGTTGAAGCAAAATTTATTTTTTGCTTCTTCACTTCAAGCATGGGTTGTGATCTGTAATCTGAAAAAATAAAGTTTGAAAATCTCATAGTTAGTGTCCAATTTCTTAGCAAATTAAGTAAATAAAACAATGAAAAAAAAATCAAGCATTGCTATTTGCAATAAATTGAGTATTCTTGTTGAAAGTTTAAAATAATTCTTAAAATCATGTTTCTTTCACCTAAAAACTCTTTGTTTAGTTTTTTTATTCATTTCAGGTAAATTAGAGTATCAAGCTCAGTCGCCGGATGAAGCTGCTTTGACTTCTGCGGCTAGAAATTTTGGTTTTGTTTTTAAGGTACTTAAAAAGTTAACAAATGTAATTCTCATGTTTTAATCTCTTCTGAATGTTCTTTACTACCATTTTTTATTACAATAGTCATTGCTTAAAAAATAAATCATGTGCCAGTCTTCTAATAGTGCTAGCAGACTACTTCTACCTTTGAATTTTTAAAACAATTATGATAACTCCCCCCCCCCCCCTCAATCTGCAGAGGTTTATATACCTTATTGTTCGATTAATTTTAATCTGATGATTTAAAAAAAAAAGTTTCTCTTCACCCCTTATTGGTTCTACATATTTTTATAAACACTCCCTTGCTGCTTCTAATCACTTACTAATTTACTGACATTTGTTCTTTCGTTAAATGTAGATTTTATCCAGAAAACAATTATGTGGTAATAGTTGCTGTGATGTAAAATGAAGCAAGAAAGCTGTAGCTTTAAAGAGTGTAGGCACTAAAATGTTTATTTCCTAGTCTCTCAGCATATATTTTTGAAATTTTATAAAGATTGTAAAAGTCTATGAAGTGAAATAACTTATCCTTATATTTAGTTGTATCAAAATGTTTTAACCAATTAGAACGTTCCTCAAAAAGAATTTTAATTTGTTTTTTTTATCAGTAAATAAGTTTAAAGTGGTCTATAGAATGAGTCTCAGGCTAAGCTGGAAATTAGGAGACATTTCTACTTTAGTAGGGTCATGGGCACATGGAACAGCTTACTGGTTGAGGCAGTAATGAGCAAGGGGATGTGTGGATAGCTTTAAGAGGGCCATTGATCTCAATTGGGGACTAATAAACTGGATTTTCACTGGGAACTGATAAACTGACTAGGACCAGCCTAGCTGAGCCCAGAGCCTGTTGCTGGTTATCACATTTAGTATAAGTAAATATGTATGAAAGCAGTTGCTAAATTTTGTTCCTGGGTGATCAAGTTTTGTAGGAACCATCAAATTTGGTTATATTGAGGCTGAGTGTAACTCTTGAACTCTATAATTAACTGAGCAGTCCACTGTCACCTGCTTTTACTGTCTTATGACTTAAAGTTTTATTTAAAAATACAGTCTTGCATGCAAAAACTAGCATTGCAAGAAACTAAAAGCTTTTTTCTCTTTTTTTCATGAAATTCATTTGTAGTTCAAATTCTCAGGTGGAAACAAGTTTGATATGACATTAAATGTGCCTAGTTAAATAATGAAAAATGTCTAATTGTACCATGATTAGTTCTAAGAAGAGAATAATTGGATTAAAACTTCAGGATTGATCAAATGAGCCAAGTGATACAAAACATAATTTCCTGGATTTTTGACTGTAGTATAATTTATGTTGTAAATAGCACTCTGTATAGCTCAGTTAATGTAACAAAAATTGCAACAGTTAAACTTTATTTTATCATACTTATTAATTTTATTCTCTTTCCAGTCTCGCACACCAACAAGCATCACGATAGAAGTGATGGGGAACATAGAAACCTATGATCTCCTAGCCATCTTTGATTTCAATAACGTCCGAAAACGCATGTCTGTGAGTCGTTTCGTTACCCCTTTTGTCATAAAATATTTTCATTTACTTATGAAGTTTGTTTTAAAAATTGTCTCTATGATTGATGGCTTTTCTTTGGGATGCAGGTGATAATTCGAAGAAATGGCAAAATCAAATTGTACTCCAAAGGTGCTGATTCTGTGATATTTGAGAGACTTAGCCCTAGTTCCAATGATATGAAAATGAAAACTTCAGATCACTTGAATGTAAGTGTTTTTTGGAACTGCAGACTATACTTACTAAATCTTGTCCACTTTCAATTCTTAATTTACTGAAGTATTAGCTTATTTTAATTTACTGAAGTATTAACTTAGTTTAAAGAAAAATGTTCATGAACCACTACTAACAAATCTTTCAATATACAGTAAAACCTCTGTTAACCGTTCTTCGATCAATCAAGGTTTCTGTTAACTGAGGCAATAATGGGGAAATTGTACAAGCAGTAGATCTTTCATCAAATGTTAATGAGGTTGAGAATTGGCGTCAGAATTTTGAGGATTCAAAGAGGTCCAAGCTCTAATTACTGCTCTGAAATATTTGGAGCGGAGAAGAGATTCTATACCCAAATATAAATTTTGTTTCTTAAACATTTGCATGATTGTGCAGTTACTGACATAAATTCAGAACTAACAGACTTTTTATTAATGATGTAAATTTAATAGAATGAATAATTTTCAGTTAGAAAATTAAAATATTTTCTGAAAATTTGAGATTTTTCAATGCATCTTAAAATATTTAACTTGCAATCATAAAAAAATTCCAATTGATTTTTTAAAACTTATAATAAGTTTTTTTTTCTATTTTAGTTTTTTAACTATGAAAAAAAAAGTTTTTATGTATTCATTTTCATCTTTTAAAAATATTCTATTGTATTTTTCAAAAATTTGCGAGCCTGACAAGTTTTTGGGGAAATTTCTATTAACCAATATTTTTGACATTCGAGGCACTATAGTTGAAGAAAACCTAACCTGGCAGCATTTTTGAGAAACATGAAGCTAAATTGCATTTTAAGACTACAAATTTGAAAATTTTCTGGGGAGAAAACCCCTGGACCCCTTTTTTCCCACCCCACATCATGGAGTGAATCCTATGACCAGGATTAGGTTGATATTGTCAGACCTAGTAGTGACTTCCTCTTATACCAAAAAACTGAACCCCTTTATCTTTTCCTGTGTTAGAGATTTGTTTGAAATAATTAAGGGACCATCCATTTCATACACCCACCCCCTTACTTTTTTGACCGTTTAACGGCCTGCACATATGAGCCTAGGGCAAGTTATATAAAAAACGTTTATAGTTATTAGTTGTCTTTTATATATTAGCCCACTTAAAATTTGGTTATAACACCAATGTAGTTGTTTCTGAAAATTGCTGAATTTCATGTTTACATAGGTTATTAAAACTTTTTTTTCTTGCATTTGTAGAATTTCTTAAATTGTTTTCTTTGTACAAACTTGACAATTTTAATTCATGCCTAAAACAATAAAAAATACCAGTCATTATAACCATAATTTTTTAAATTAAGTTAACAAAGTTATTTCAAGGTAAAACTTGAGCGAGTTTTGATTTGTGAATTTCAGCCATTTGAAATGTTGGAAGTAATACAGGTTTTCAAAGCTTTCTTTCAGTCAAGTCTAGTCATTAGTTTAAAAGTGTTTTTAAATTCCAACATACAAACTTGCAGTATTGAAAGCAAATACCCATAAAGTATAAGCTAATTCTCTCTTTATGTGGGATACATTTGTATTAAAACAAAAATAAATGCTTTTTTTAAAACATAATAGTGATAGGTAACAGGTAAATGTGTTTAAAATTTCAAAATGTTTTGAATCAAATTTCAAAATGAAAAATTAAATATAAAAGATGTTTTTGAATGTAGACTATTTCTGTAACTTTAGTTCGCACTAAAAAGTATGAAATGAAATAAGAACTGTATTGCCCTGCACTGCATCAGCTGGTATGCTGCAAATTCAGGGTTCACCAAGTCTTAAATAACTGTTCCTTTCCTGCGTGCCCAAAAAAACAAGGTTAGAAAAATATATTTAATTTAACATTCTAATGTTTAACTTTAAAGATAATGTAATGTCTATATATTATTTTGATACTATAACAAGTGGTTTATTTTTGTTAAAAATCAGATAGCTATACTATTTTTATTCTTCTAATAAGCAAATCTTATTTATTATGAACAATTTTACTTAAAAAAATAATAAGACAAAGCGAACATTTGTAGTCATAGAATTAAAATATTTTACAATAACACAAAGAGTTTAATATAGTTATTCAATAAATAAATTTATCTCTCACAAAAATAAATTTAAAATAATTTATATTGAAAAAAAAATATGTGTTACTAAAAAAGAATTCGTCAGCTGAAAAAAAGAAAACAGGGCTGTATTTGTCCCCCTCAAAGGGAACTTAAACCCTGATCAAGAAAGGAAAAAAATACCCGGAAAATTAATTTTTTTGTTGGCAAAATAATCCTGAAATTTTCTAGCATGCTGATCAACCTCTCTTATATCTGGCATGCTAGCTGATGTGTGGCAATATGGTTTATACTTTCTTGATTACAACAGTCAAAAATTAACTAATATTAATTTATATTTTGGTTAATTCTAAATCAACCAATAAAATTTAAATTAAAAAAGTTGAAAGAAGATTGTTGGTAGAGTAAATGTGATTCATACAAAGTTGTATACTATCCATTTCTTCCCTAAAATTTAATTTAAATTTTATTGACTGCTTTATAATTTTTTTGTTTCTTCATTCTCCTGAAATGACAGTTTTACCAGTGAAACAGTTAAGTTACTGAATTGAGTTCAGCCTTTTCACAAAGTCTTTCCCTGCATGTTAAACATTACCAAAACATATTATCAAATTATCATGCCGTGGCGCGAGTTTCATTGTTGAAGCTCGCAGGTTGCTTGATCATTGGCTATTATACAGGGTGTATCAGTACAGCGTTTACAGACTTTCAGGGGAGATAGAGTACAGGGTTGCCACGCCACAGGGAAACCTGAAGAAACAGGAAAAACACAGGGAATTCAAAAATCAACAAAAAAACTGGGAAAATCCAGGAAATTTCGAAAATTTTCTCAAAAACCTGGAAAATACAGGGAATTTTTTTTCCTTCTTAAATTAAAGTTACAAAAATCAATTCCCAAATATATAAACTACCAAAAATTAAATAAATAGTAATAATTATAATGAGAATATTAATAAAGTTCAGAAATAAAGTAAAATAAAAAATGGTAATTTTGCTTGAAAGTTTTTTTTTTAAAGTAAATATTAAAATATTTATCATAAAAATAGAATCTTGAATTTCATGATAATTTAGAGTGTATGAAATTAGTCATCAATAATCATTGTTCTGGGTCACTTATACACTTTTAGGTCCATGGCTAAGAGAAGTTTTTTTTTTTTTTTTTGAATAAAAAGTTGAATATATTCAACCACCTGGCTATTATTTCAGTTATTATGAATTCTTATTTATTTTCCCTTATTTATTTAGAAATTTGTGTTTCGTTTTTTTACCCTGTGGTGAAATTATCAAGATAGTAATGTTCTTTTCCAAATAATCAGTGCACGCTCGTTTGTAATGTTTTATTTTCATACAGGGAAAACACAGGGAATTTTTTTTCCCAAAATTGAGTGGTTATACTCAGTATAACCTAGACCAAGGGAAACCACATAGCAATGCATGGTCGGAAACATTTTCCTGGTGCGGTAGTGGTGGCACAATTCATCTGAAAGGCAAGACACGATCAAGAGAAGAAAACATGTTTATTATCCTTAGTATAGCAAAGAAAAAAGAATATTAAGGAACCAACAATTGTCAACCAAGTAGATGTTTGAAATTACGACCCCGGGCCGTGATGCATGCCTCACATCTCCGTCTCATTGAAGATCGAACGTTAGAGAAAATACGGGGCGCTTCGTCCATGTCCTGAACTTCCCTGTGTAACAAATACCACAGCACATGCACCGTCATCTGATGCTTTGGTTTGCGTAACTACATCTATTGTGTACACCGGACAAAAACTTATCAGTATTTTTAGGTATTAAAAATAAACATGTTTTCTCTTCTTATTTGTGCCATCTTTCTTGTGCTTTGTGTGATCGCTATCGCGTCAGGAAAGACTTTCCAACCATACATTGTTATGTGATTTCCTATCGTCTAGGTGTACCCTATCTGCGCTGAAAGTCTGTAAACACAGTACTGATGCATCTTGTTTATATTAGGATTTCAATTAGCTGCAGTTTGTTTTTGAGTGTTGTCGTCAAGAAATCATATATTTATTTTATGCTTTTTAGTGCAAACCAAGATAAATAGAAATAGTCTTAAGTTTTTTCTTTTTTAATTTGCTATATTTTATTTGTTCTTCAGAAAACTTGTGATTGGGCTGTACCAAAATCTCTAACTCAGACTAGCAAAACATAGGTAAATAAACTCCATGGTTAGTGAAATGTTAACAGTAAATATATCGTTGAATCCTTTTCTGCAAGTCAGATTAAAAACAAATTGCTTAATGTTAGCTTGGGATATAGGATCTTCATATCTGCACAAGTGGTACTGAAGCTGGATGCTATTAACCATAATTTCTTAATTTATTTCTTTCCTTTTCTGTTTAATAACTATTAAAGTGTTTTTCTTTTTCCAGAAATTTGCCAGTGAAGGTTTAAGAACTTTGTGCTTAGCATCAAAAGATTTAGATGAAAATGTCTTCAATACCTGGAATGAACGGTTTCACGAAGCTTCGTAAGTTTTTTTTTCTTTGTTCTACATACACCTTGCTCATTTGTAATACTAATATACAAAATAGGATTAACGAAAGAAACCTGAGCCGATTTTGGTTGATTCTAATTAATTTGTCCATTTTCAATTTAAATGGGGTTTGACATTCATTGAAACTATTCATTCAAATTTTTTCAAAAATGTTCACCAACAACTGCTTCTGACATACTTTATACAAATACAGAAGTAATGAACAGCAACAGCCTCTGTGACCAGTTAGGCTGGTCCTGGTCAGTTTATCAATCCCGAATGACTATCGAGAACCATCTTAAAACTATTCATCCCAATGGCAAGTAATGACTGCTTCTGGTAAACTATTCCAAATGTTTACAACCTTGTTGAAGTAATCATTTTTCCTGATTTAAAGAGCAACTGGAGTTTTTAGAAGGGAGATTCCCCGGTTTTGCCATCTGTGCAGGAATTTAGCCCACAAACATCCTCCGTTTTAGGAAATTGAAATAACTGGAACATGTGCCGTCTGAGCATTCTTATTGAGCATTCTTAACTGGAATAATAACCTAAATTAGAATGTCCAGTTACTTACTTCGTATCCCTCTTTTGAACTTTTTCCAATAAATTGATATCATTTTTGGGATTAGGCAACCAAGATTGAACAGCGTACTCCAAGTTAATGTCTTACTAAAATTTTGTATAAAAGTTGAAGAACTTCTTTTATAATTTCATAAAAAAGACCTGTAGATGAATCTCGACATTCTGTTAGCTTTGCTAGTTGCTACACTGCCCTGCTGAATAAACTTAAAAGTCTTGACTAATTAAAATTTCAGTCTTTTTTTTCTTATTTCTTCTAACTTATACTTTTCTTCACAAAAAAAAAAAATACTTGCCTTAGAGGAAATTAATGGTTTTTATATGGAAGTGACAATGATTTGTTTTTTAGTATAATTTACATCGAGTACCCTTTGCCTTCTCCCTCTCCGGATAAAGTCGAAATGACAAACCTATAGGTACTATAGATTGAGTTTCTTATTTACGGATGAACAGACTTGAAGAGTAATATCTTTATTTTTGTTTATTTATTTTGTAAGTTGTCAATTTAAAGGTGAAAAGTTTTCCCAATTATTGGCAGTTTTATTGGAAATCTTGTGTTCTGAATATATTTCTGGTTTCAGTATTGCTCTGGAACACAGAGAGGAAAGGTTGAATGCCCTCTACGAAGACTTGGAGCAAAATCTGAATTTAGTGGGAGCGTCTGCCATCGAAGATAAACTGCAAGATGGTGTACCTCAAACCATAGCAAACCTGGGAAGTGGTGGGATCAAAGTATGGGTACTGACAGGAGATAAACAAGGTAAATGCTCTATGTTTGAGAAATTTCTAGCTGAGGCTGATGTTGTATGGATGTACTGTAAAACATTGATGGGTTCTATATGTTGAAACGTCCTTTTTTGATTTTATTGAGATTTCCGAGGCCACCCAGAGAGGGTTTTACCTGTCGGGACCCCTCCCCCCTAAATTATACAAAAGGGTTCTTTAGGAGATCATATTGGCAACCCTATATACTTGCTCCAACATACCTCCAATATGGGACCATTCCAGAGAATGTTTCTGGGTGTGGTCTTAATGAATGCATGAATAAATCTGTCAGTACAGCCAACTTTTTGCTGTAGTTGAAACTTACTGTAGATGTTAAAACTTTGCTTTTCCTTAATCATGTTGATACACTTCATTTTATTTGCTTTATTATTTTATTTATAGTTATTTTATTTAACTATTTTTTGTGACGGCAAATATATTATTGGATTGTAAGATTTAGGACTCGGCAATTAAATAACACTTATGTATTAATCCTTTAATTTACTGTTTTTTTTTTCAAATTATATAATTTTTAATATTAAATGTTGGGTAACTCACCCCTAAAATTATATATATACATACACCCTAAAATTTAACTTAAACTACATGTTAAAAAACTTAGTTAATCATTATTTCAACAAAAGAGGTTTAACCACTAAAACCCTTGCGTAGTGTATTAGAGTTACACTATAAAAGTTGCTGTATTTTCAGAGCAGTCTTGTTTATTTGGTCTAGCCATTGCTCAAGTATTGAAATTCTCTCTTCCAGAAACTGCAATCAACATCGGCTATTCCTGTCAGCTGCTGACTGATGAGCTGATCGACATCTTTATAGTTGATGGCATGAACTACAATGAGGTCGAGCAGCAGCTCAACAAGTTTCTGGATGCTGTCCAGAACCATGGTCGGGGCAATGGGGACTGCTACATTCAGCCCTACCTGGACGATCTAAACTCGTTGTCAGAGAACGCAGAAGGCTGCGGATATGCACTCATAGTCAATGGACATAGCCTGGTACAATAATGGCATATTGGCCAATTTTTACGGATTAGGCCTGAAATTTACTCATTTTAGTTGTTATTTACATGTCATTCCCAATTTCTTACGCATTTCCAAATCTAATTACATCTGCCTCTGTAATTTCTATTGTTTCACTTTGTTATCTGACTCTTCTGCTTTGCCATAGCTTATTCTGTATTTACCATTATTTTTATTTTTTCTCATATTTTATATTCTATAGTATAGGACTTGGCATTTTGTGACTCCCTCTTGTGAATTTCAATCCAGCTGCATTCAAGTTGATTCTAACTAGTTAAAGCACTTTTTCTAAAATCTTTATAAACATAATGTAAGCACCTTAGTTTGATGGAGATTTCAGAAAATTAAATGGGTTTTAAAATTGATTACAGAGGGTTATAGGGGATGGCAATAAAATAACAAAATTGAAGAGCTTTGATGGTAAAATTTTGATAAGTAAAATTTGCGAGTTACTTAAATTTAAGATTTGTGGTGCATATCCTGGAGCAAAGGCGGGTCAGAGGGGACACGATTCAGTTGTTTAAATTTATCAAAATGAAAGATGTTAACGGGTTAAATTTCTCACAGAAAGCAAGACAAGGGGACATTGTTTTAAGCTATTCAAATCTCAGACTAGCCTGGAAATTAGAAAAAAATTCTCCCTTAGTAGGGTCATAGGCACTTGGAACAGCTTACCGACAGAGGTGGTAATGTACAAGGCGGTGGATAGCTTTAAGAGGGCCATTGATCTTCATTGGAGACTAATAAATGGGAGGATCAGCCTAGATGGGCCAAGAGCCTGTTGCTGGTTGTCACATTTGTATTTGTTTTCCATTATCTTTCTACTTCCTTGAAATGCTGATAATCATTTCATTTAATTTAATTGTGAAATATTTTAGCCTTATTAACTCTTTTCAGCCATATTTTTACATCATTCTTATTACTGTGTGCTCTTAAGTAAATTTGAGCAAATATTTGTTGGGACAAGATTGGGATATGTGCGAAAGAGTCGATAAAATTTGAAGATCCAATGGTAACTTTAAAATATGGGTACTTTCAGTTATAGGTCAACTTTTTTACTTTCTCCCTGAGTGAAAATTGAGGAGAATATTTTCGCCATGATTCCTACTTATTTTTCTAATTTTAAATTTCAGTTTAATTTTTAATGTTTATTGGTGACTCGATATAATATATTTGGTTGATTTTACACATTAATGAAGCTTATTTAACGTTGATTTAGCGAATTACTTTATTGGGACTTTTTGTGTTATTTAAAAGTTTGTTTTCTTATTTGGCAGAGTATTTTACTTTTAATACCTTAACTACATGGTGGAGTATTTTTTATTTGAATGAAGTTTTTAGTCTTGTTTCATTTTTTTTTAAATAAACGTCCATTAAAGACAAAGTGTCATGACTAAAAAGGTGTAGTTGCAATTGAGCTCTAATACTAAAAAAAGAGAGAATTTGGTGGCCTATTTTTTGCCCCAGCGAGTGTGGGTGGGGAGTCGCTCTTTTCATATTTAAACTTGAATTTTATTGCATAAATTAGGGATTCCACCCAGCAGGTAGCCCAGGAAGAGGCGAAGGGCAATGCTAAGTGTTCATGGTATCAACATGTGTAGTATATACAATAGCGATGGACTATGGTGCCAAGAGAGAATTTCGGTTCTTTAAAGGATGTCCCAAGTTGAAAAGTTTGGGAACCACTTATGTTAACTGTTTTGCCATGCATTTTTCAAGTCCTTAACCTCAGGGCCGGATTTAGGGGAGAGCAGGCGGGGCTACTGCCCCGGGGCCTCCACCACAAAAGGTCCCCCACAATAAAATTTTTACAAAATATCTTAACTTTCATGGGTCAAAAATATCGGATATATACATATATATCAAAATATTCGGATATATATCAAAGTATCGAATATTTTCGAAAATATGATCTTTTCGAACCCTGATTAGGAGCTTCTACTCCTTCGTTGCCCCAGGGCCTCTACACTTCCAAATCCGGCCCTGCTTAACCTGCACAATTTGGGTGGATGAAAGAAGCGGTATTTTCCCATTAATCGAGATGTTTTATTATGAGAATTACTCTTCAAATGCTTGCTTAAAGCTTAGACAGCAAGCTTCATTGCTGAAGGATGGGAAGTTCTATCTCCTCTTAGTATTATAGTTCAATGGTAGTTTCTAATGTAATAAAGTAATTACCAAGATCAAAGATTGCCCTTGACATACTTACAAAATGGGAAAAGTCTGGAAATATATTTATGCAAGAAATGTTTCACCAGTCTCATTACAACTCACATTGAATTATTCCTTCAGGTGTATGCCCTGCAGCCCTCCATGGAAACTCTGTTCCTGGACGTTGCATCTGCCTGCAAGTCTGTCATCTGTTGTAGGGTGACGCCCTTGCAAAAAGCCCTGGTCGTCGACCTGGTCAAGCGGCACAAGAATGCTGTCACCCTGGCCATCGGGGATGGGGCCAATGACGTCAGCATGATCAAGAGTAAGGACTGATTTCTGTTAAATTATTGAGCAATCAAGAACATTTCTTATTGTTTTCACTCTGACCTCAGACATTGTAAGGGGACAAACTATTTTTCTTGGCTTGGCCTGACCAGTTCCTGAACCTTGTCCTTCAATATCCATTTGAAAAAACATCGCACAAACTTGATTTTTAACCCCCAATGTGACAAGTTAGGAGGTTTTAAGTTTCATGTGTGTATCTGTCTGTAGCGCCTGAACAGATGAACCAATTTTGATCATTCCTTTTTTGTCCAAAAGTTGATATGATCGAAAGTATTCCTTAGCCAGGTCTCGTCAGCTAGGGCGGCAAAATTTCTTTGTTTTGGAAATACCTTCTAACTTTCGATCTGCAGAAATCTGAAGAATTTCAGCAGAGAAACTGCCTGAGTTTCCCCTCACATTTGAACAGAATTATTCTGCAGTGCAGACACCTGTGTGATGTATATCACAAATTTAGTAGTATTTCGCTTTCGGGCTCCAAACAAGTGTGAATTGAGAGGCAACAAAATCCCTGGATCAAAGGGGGAATTTTTGAAAAAAATTTCCTTTTACTGCATATTTACTAGATCTCGTATAGGGTTCGACATGTCAATTTCCTACTAGTTAAATTTTTCTGACCAGTTTTTGTAAATTTTAAAATTAATCAATGTTTTTTTATTGAGCAGTCACGATTGCTTATTGCTTTCATTTGAGTGTTTTTGGCGTGCTATCATTTTATTTTCCCACTAGCACCCTCCGCACCATCACCGTCGACCGGCTCCTCACGATGCTGCTCCTCTAGCGAAAGCCGTCTGCAGGTTGCATCCATGTCCTACACACACGCGCCTACATACACACGCACACAAACACATACATACACAAACACATACACACACGCATACATACAGATACCTACACATACACACACAACTACTCACACATTCATGCCTGCACACAGACAAAAACACATATGCCTACACACACATACACCCTACACACAAACACACATACCCCCCACACACAAACACACACGCCTACATACACACACTCGTGATTGCGAAAAACATAATTTGAATTCAAGATGTCAAAATTCAAATAAATTTTTTTATTTTTTTTTTTTTTTTTTTCAATTATGGTATTCTTCGATACACTCGTAAGGTTCACCAATGTAAACTTAAGTTAGTTTTTCCAACAATTTGTAACATTTCCCATCTCTCTGTGCAGTGGCCCACATCGGGGTCGGCATCAGCGGCCAGGAGGGTATGCAGGCCGTGCTGGCATCGGACTTCTCCCTGGCCCAGTTCCGGTACCTGGAACGTCTGTTGCTGGTCCACGGGCGCTGGTCCTACTTCCGCATGTCCAAGTTCCTGCGCTATTTCTTCTACAAGAACTTTGCATTCACCCTGTGCCACTTCTGGTACGCCTTCTTCTGCGGATTCTCTGCTCAGGTGAGTCTTTCCTGCGGTACACTGCCGTAGGACGGTGAAGTGCAGTAACTGCAATTTTTTGATTTTGTTTTTGCATTTTTGTCATTTATTGTACAGGCTGTCCGAAAAGTCCTCGACAAAATTTAAAAATTCATTGAGTAGCAACAAATTCTCTCATGAATATGCAGTTTGCATTATAACATCTCACCAGTTCAAGGATTTTTTGACATAAAAAAAAGGGAAGAATGAAAAAGATAAAAGTGTAATTTTTAGGAATTGACATTGATGGCTGTATTGTCACCGTAAGAAAAACAAATTCTTCTTGTGACGATACAGCCGTCAATTAAAAAAGTGACTTTTTAATTTTGGTGGTGAATGAAATCTAAATTTCCTTTTACACTAGGGAGTAAATGGAAACACAGTATTTATTTTCCTTGAGGTCCATGTAGGTAGACAATCGCACTATACACAATTCGTTTAGAAGCTTAAGAAGTTGTAAATCAACAATACTCAAACTGTTACCCCCCCCCCCCCCTCCAAATCGTCCAAATGTAATCTAAAACCATTTTAAAAGAAAAATCATATAAAAATATTAAATTATGCGCTGATTGTATGTAAAATACCCAGAAAGTCAGTTACATTGAAATTGTTTCTCCCCCAAAAAGTTAACTGTTCCCATTTACCTCAGACTACAGTATTTATAGGCTACATGGAAACACCTTAATTGTGCATCAAGAATAGCAGGGAAGGTGAATTTCAAAACTTTTTTGCAACCTTTTGCGTGACAATTAAAACTAGTTGAAACCAGTGACTTTGCATTTGTAGACCCTTCTGGAAGGGAAATGTAAGATAACTAAGTTTTAAAAAACAACTTTTTTGAGGTATCATTATCAAACAAAGATTGCACCTACACAGCTGTTTGAAAACACCCAGAATTCTCTGAATGGGCTTCTTTTCACCAATAATGTTTTGAAAATCACCAAGTGTGACGAAAAAGAAAAGATTTCGTTTTTGCCACGGAAATGTTTGCTCTTCATTCTTTAATCTTGCATTTTAATGGCACTTATAATGTCTTTTACTGGTTAAAAAACTTTGTTGAGTAACAATTGAATAAGTTTGAATTTGTAATTCAACTCGGGAATATTTGGGTAATTAATCTAATCTTATTACTTTCATTTAATCTTTTGTTAAAATGTAGATCTTGAATCATGGCAGGATAAAGGCAGATATATTTCATCAATTACTATTTTATTATTCATTTCAATACAGTCGACTGCTACAACGCGATTCGACTTACACAAAATAGCTATATAACTCAAATTTTTCATGAGTTACCAATTTTAGAGCTAATGTGAATTTTTCGTCCACAACACGAATTTTTTAGAAGAAAGTATCGGCTTTGTTATTGGCTACTAAATATTGATTTTGTGAGTGTTATTACATCCCTATAAACATCACTGACTGAAAATTTCCCACATCAAACTAATCTACACATCAAGTTGTTAGTGCACCAAATACCCATTCAGCATCCTTCAGTAATTTTTTTTTCACTCTAAAAATTAAAGTTGATGAAATATATTGGTATCTTCGTGATATCTTCATTGAAAATTTGTGAAGATGGGAAGGAAATGAAGATTTCTGATTTAAAAAAAAAAAAAACTAGAAATCTCAAGCTGCTTTAACAACTACAAAACTTCGACAGTAGCGCAACAATAAATATGAGTGAATCTTCCATGCGTACAATTAAAAGTCAAGACAAAAAGATATTCAAAAAAGGTTCAGATCTTATTTTCAATATTTAAGCTTGCAGAGCAGTCTAGCAAAGTAAATATTATGAAAATGGAAGCTGCTCTTGTATTATGGATTTAAGAGATCAAGAAGAGGATCTGTTGCCATAAATTGAAACGTTACAAAAGAAAATGCAAAGCAACCGTATTTAAATATGTACTACATAATAACAATCTGATCATAGAGCATAAATCACCATTATCTTCATTTTTGAACTCATATTTTTCTATATCTGCTGTACAGTATTATTATAGTGCAGCATTTTATTCTTACTACATACTGTGCGTATGGTGTTTTATTTTATGTTATTCTCCCTTTGATCATTCATTTTGTGCATCTCAAAGTATTTCATGTTGAATAAAACGGTTTTTTATTTTTTAAATACAGTAAAAGTTTAGTTCTTTATGTAAGAAGCTGTAGTGTATAGTTGAGGATTGCTTTAAAGCAGTTTGAGGGGTGTTTATAAAAGTGTAAAAGAATTTAGTATGCTTTTAAAAAAATTATATACATATATTTTTCCACACCGCGAAATTTCAACTCACACGAGAAGTCTTGGAACCAAGGCTGTTTAGTTGGAATCGGACTGATTTTGGGGTAAAGAAGTCGGTTTCATTCAATAATATGCCGACTCCGTGTTTCTTTTCTTTCTTTTTTTTTAATTTTCACCGACTCTTGCATTTTTTAAAAAACTGACTACCAATTAATTTGATTACATGTACAAAGGCCTACTAATAAGAAAATAACTCATTGTGGCAGCCAGCTGGCTTGATTATTTATCGAACTTTCTTTAACTGATAGCAACTGTGAGCAAATGTTTTGTTGCCTAACATTTTCTAATTAATCTCTTTCAAATAAAAATAATATATTTTTTACCTTGATCTCTCAGTTGTAAAATAGTAAAAGGAATGTGTGTATCGCTTGAGCCAGTTGGAAAGCTTCTAAGGGTGCTTGATAAATTCAAATAAGTGTTGGTACAAAAGCGCAAATTCAAAAGATCCAATAAAATATAATTTTTTTTTTTTTTTAAATCTAAAGACTTAATCTGAGAAAGCTTGATCATCTCTAAAAAGTACAAAATAAAATCGGTGCATGATTTAATGGTTACAACACTCAATAATTGTAGTTAATCCTAAAATCTTCATATTAAGGTTAATTCTGAATCTGCCAATAAAATTAAAATTAAAAATTGAACTAAGAAGCTATTCGTACAAAGCTGTATACCCAACCTTACCCCGCAATATAGTGCAATATTTTCGTTGAAATTTTTAAAATGAAATTTAAGATTTGTTGTTGTTAAATTTATCAGAATTAAAGTATTTCAACTTTTATAAACTCTGAAATTAAGGTGAGGTGTTACCCACCAGATTGGTGTAACCCGTGAGGGGGGGACCGCCCTCTCTCAAGGAAAGTTTTTTGACTTAGCAAAAAAGTTTTTTTTCCTCTCAAGTTAGAGCTTTCAAAAATTGAAATCACAGGATTTGATCAACATCAATTTATTAAACATTAAAGAGAAGCAAATTAATCCTTATATATATATATATATATATATATATATATATATATATATATATATATATATATATATATATATATATATATATATATAATTTTAATGAGATTTTTATGTAATCTCATTTTAGAAATTGCAACTATTAGATAACTTGATTTTCAAATTGAATTTCTAACGTTGTATGTATCTTAGGTTTACAATAAAATACAATTCGGAAATTTCATAAAAAATAATTATTATTTCAATCTCTGTTTATTGGTTTTCCCCCCTTCCCATTATGGGAGGAAGGAGATTTGAAAAAATAAATCCATTAAAAAATGGGAGTGCGACGTTTCAAAATCCAGGAGTCCTTTTTCTTCCGACTCCACAGCCCTGCTTGGAACCCCTGCTCGACTGTGTATTCAATTATAATTTATAAATTATTTGTATTTGATAATTGATTAAATACATTTTGAGCTCATGGGACATATATGTGCCATTGCCCTTAATGAATTAATCTATGTCTGACACTTTTAATTTTACAATTATTCTCTAATTTACTAATTGTAAGTGCTTCTCCCTTTCAGACCTTGTATGATCCTGTATTTATCTCCTTCTACAATGTTTTTTACACTTCCCTTCCCGTCTTAGCACTTGGAGTTTTCGATCAGGTAATTTTTACTTGTACTTTTTCCTAAAACATAAGAGAAATGTGATGTATATTAGAGCAGCATTTTTATTGCCACTGTATTGCAGACATGCCAACTCTCCTGCTTTAGAAATCCATTTCTAGCCTCCTGCAACCAGAGAAATTTCTCCTGTTCTTTAATGAAGTAAAAAGAAAGCAAACATAAAGTAATATTTATCGCTGACAGTGAGCGAGAAAAACAACATTCATATTCCATCAAAACGTTTCCTCTATTCTATCGAATTTCTTTTGTGTTAGTCATTACAAAAAAAAACATAGTACAGTAGATTAGTAAGTTAAATAACAAAAAATATATACACATTTTAGACTATAATAAATTGATAAATATCAAAAGTAAGATACTGCAGAGGAGGAGGGGAAAAAAGGAGTTAGAAAACTGTTCCCAAAACACCTTGAGCAAGCAATGCCCTATATAGAATTTTTTTAAAAATAATGTACTGAAAAAAGGGGCTAATACAAAGATTTCATAACTCAAGTTGTAAGTTACTTTTTACAATTTTTGTACATATTTGTCTAATTATTAAACTTTTTTTTTATTTCACTTATTTGAAAAACTCTTTTGCAATGACATTATCTATTTCTATAATATAGCTATTGATTTATTATCATGTTTTAAGACAAATGTTGTTAATTTAGAATAAAATTTCCCTGCTTAATCGAATAATACTTCTCGAATAATACTTCATGGAACCAACAAGATATATATAATTTCGCATCTCAGAAACTGCTCTAACAATTTGGCTGAAATTTTGGAAATAATTGTAACTTTGCATTCTAAGTTGATCTACATCAGTGTTTTTTCTGTAAAAACTCCATTTTTTACAATAAAGCAGTTTTTAATCTTAAGTCTAATTAAGCTTTGAAAAAAACTGAATTGACACGTAA
Source organism: Uloborus diversus (assembly GCF_026930045.1). Taxonomy (NCBI): domain Eukaryota; kingdom Metazoa; phylum Arthropoda; class Arachnida; order Araneae; family Uloboridae; genus Uloborus; species Uloborus diversus. The sequence continues at coordinate 138,091,595 of NC_072739.1, forward strand.
GGCAACCATTTTGGATGATTTGCAACCATAACAATGAAAATTTGTCTCTTCTCGTTTTGAAATTTTAAACTTGCTTAGGATTGCCAAGCTTGACTGATATTAGCTACTTTGGCTAATTTCAATCACACTTTGCTAAAAACAAATTCAAAAAGCATTATGTAAGTCGATATAGGCCTTTTTTTTTTAAGCGAAACTATTGCTTGGCCGTCTAATTTTATTTAATTTCTTTTTTACACTTCAAATAGTTTTATATGTTTTTTAAATGACGCATCAAAATTTTATTTCGAAAAAAACATATGTCTTGAAACTTTATATTTTGTTAAGACTGTTGTTGTTATAATTTGTTGAAGTGGTTTGTGGATCATCAGTTTTTATGGATAGCATGCTGTATGTAGCATTTTCTGGCATAAAGTGACCAACTACCCTAAACGTACTTATTCCAAATGAAAATCTCGATTGGAATAAAATCATGAATCGCAACATAGTATGGAAGGAAGTATTGGGTTAAAAACCGGTTTCAAACATAGTTAAAATTGGCTCCAAGTTCAAAATCTTTTAATTAATGACAGGAAAATTGTATAATGGAAACAGATAGTTTAAAGTAAAATGTTGATTTAATTGCATTCAGCATCTTCTTTGTTTTGGTACTTTAGTATTATTAGAAGTTCACGACTCATTTTCAATCCTTGCAATTTTTTGATATTTATTGTCACCATGTTTGATCTCAGAAACTACTTTTGTGACAATACCGTGTGTTAAATATTTATGCGCAACCAGCTCAGTGCTTCCCTAGGTGGATGTCTGTAGGGGAGAGGAGGCCTATATTCAGTAGTAGGCTTCTTATATCAGAAATGGTTATAATGCTGATGAAGCGTTTACATGTACAGTGAAATCTGTCTACAACAATACTGTTGGGACCCAAAAAAAATGTTATTATAGACAGGTTATCATTATATACAGTTTGATTATTTATGCTGACATTTTACTGGTACCACAGAAAATATCGTTATAGACAGGTTCATTGTTATAGACAGTATTGCTATTTTTACATAGGTTTCTCTGTATATCTCTCATTTCTTGGAAGCATAGCCAACGACTGGCGAGAACGTTAATATTTCGTTAACGTGATGCTTTTCAAGTATGTTTCAAAAAGTATCGAACCTTAGAAAAACAGGAGTTGACAAAAAACAAAAATTCTTATAAAGCCGAGCGAAGCTGGGTCGTCCAGGTACTCGAAAAATTTCAACATCATACCTTGTAGATTAATTATATAATGTGTTAATATTTTATGTCTAAGAACATAAATGTTATCAATTTTGTACTGCAAAAACAAATCTACTGCGAAATCTATGTATTGATGATTAGTTAAACCCACTCATAGTGTTTTTTAATTATATTTTAAAAATTTCAATGACTAGGACCAACCTAGCTGCCCAGACCTTGTTGCAGGTCACACTTTGGCATTTAGGCTCACCTGAAAATTAACAAAAGTGACTACTTTAGTAGGATTGTGGGCACTTGGAACAGCTTACCAAAACAGGTTGTAATGAGCAGGGGGATAGATGGTTTTGAAGGGCCATTGATCTTCATTGGGAACTAGTAAATTGACTAGGGCCAGCCTAGCTAGGTTCAGAACCTGTTGTCACTCTGGTTGTAACCCTCTTTATGGATCTTTGTGTATAATTTCTTGTTCTGTAAGGAGACGGACTGAGGGTTGTCTCTTGCCTTTGTATATAGGATGTGAGCGACAAGAACTCAATCCGCTACCCCAAGCTGTACACCCCCGGCCTGATGAACCTGCTCTTCAACAAGATGATCTTCCTGAAATCGGTGGCCCACGGCCTCCTCACTTCCTTCATCCTCTTCTTCATCCCCTATGGCGCATTCAGCTTTGCCGTTGACCCCAACGGACTTAACATCGACGACCACCAGCTCTTCGGGACCACAGTCTCCACCATACTCGTCCTGGTGGTCACCGTGCAGGTGAGATATTCAGACCAGCGCTTTCACATTTCTTTTCGCAATAGACTTGAAACTTTTACTAGAAGCTGATATATTAACTGCCTTTCGTGTTGTTGCTGTTACTTGTATGTTATTTTTTTAAATGTACTGAATCTAAGTTACATGATGAGAGATATATATATTTTTTATTCTGTTCCTCAATTTGCCTCTCTTAAAATTGTGCTCATAAATTCTAGACAAAATAGCTTAATTTTAAACTGTTCTTAATAGAAAGCTTATTAACAGTCGGAATTAACTGAAAAATAAAATGTAACAATTTCGGTATTAATTCTATTATATGGTTGAATAAAGATAAAATAAGGGTTTTGTTTTTAAACAAGAGGGTTGAGGCAGTCATTTGTGAACATATTGCATTTTTAAAAATCAATTTTAAGTGTTTAAAAGATATATTTGACATAATTTTGAACTTTTGCTAATCGAGGAAATATTGATCTGACGCTAGAAAATCTGGAAAAGGTGGATCTTGGTGGAACTTTTTGTTCCATTTTCTTCGGCACGCTCGCAATTACAAACTGCCCGAAATCATGTGGAGCCATTTTGCAGTTCCATGGAAAATCCCCAACTCTGCTGATTAGAATAATAAACCCTAATGTCTTCTGTCTCCCCTCCCCCCAGCATAAAATGAGGCACTGTTTATCTCTTTTCATTGGTCCCAAAAATTTCCTCGGATTACCTCGCCTGGAGTGAGTACATGACTAATCTATTGATGCATATGACTGTTTTAAAAAATAAAATTTAACTTTTGACTCGATTTTTAAAAAGTTTTCTTAAGTAAATTGTTATTTTATGATTTTGAACTTTTTGTGTTGCATTTCTCCAGAAGAACCTTATAAATTCTTCATATTTTAAGTCATTGTTTCTGAGTCAGCAGAAAAAAGGTTGGCCACTCTGCATGGTAATGATTTCAATTTTCAATGTACTTTCGTTTAAAAGTAGTGATGGCTTGTAGTTAAATTTTCTGCTGTATTTCATCAGTTCTTTTCATGATTCTCAGATTGCCATCGACACGGCCTACTGGACCAACTTCAACCATGTGGTGATCTGGGGCAGCGCCCTCTTTTACCTGGGCATGACCATCCTCATAAATATGAACTTCTTCGGCAACCCCTACGTGGGCACGTTCCGGATGACCTTGAGCACGGCACACTTCTGGTTCACCCTGTTCCTGACTATTGCGGTGCTGGTGGTGCCGATCGTGGCCATCCGCTTCTACTATGTGGACACTCACCCCACCCTCTCGGATCGGGTGCGGCTGCGGCAGCGACTGAGCCACCTGAGGTCGCGACCTTCAGAGCCCACGCTCAGGATATCCAGCGTCAGGCGCAGCAGCAGGCGGTCCGTCAGGTCAGGATACGCCTTCGCCCACCAGGAAGGCTTTGGCCGTCTCATCATGAGCGGCAAAATCATGAAGAAGAGCAAGTCCAGCAACTTCGCTGCCAACAACCACCTGCACTCCACCCCTAGGCCGCAGAATCACTGGAACCACAAGTCGGGCAACTCGCGGGAGAAGGGCAGTCCCTCGACTGTGGAAGTCTAGCGTCTCGTGCGAAATGAGCTTCTCGTTTGTTTCGATGCCATGGTGTCTTTTTTCCTCTGCCGTGTGTGATGTCCACGAGCTGGAGACACATTGTGAGACCCGTTGTTGGTTTCGATGCTGTGGTCTTTAATCTCTCTGCTTCGTGTGATGTCCATGAGCAGGATACACTTGCGAGACCTTTTTGTTTACATGCTGTGGTCTTTTTCCTCTCCTTGTGTAATGTCTACAAGCTGGAGATGTGTGAGAGCTGTTGTCTGTTTCAAGGCTGCAGTCTTTTTTTTCTGCTTCATGTGATAGCAGGAGACTGCACAAACAAGAGTCTGCTGTTGCTCTTGTGCAAGCCTGTAGCCAGACGTTTGTTTTAGTATCATTTTATGGGCAATATGTTTTTAAAAGTGATATTTATGTAACTGTATAGAAGTTTTTATACAAGGGGTGAAACTTATATAATGGCAACTCTTTATTTGCACCTGACTCATAAGTGATACATGCCACCCAGTTTACAGTCCTTCAATGTAGTCACTAGCACTGTATACTACTCGTTTCCAATGACGTTGAAATGGTAGAAGATCTGTTCTGTTGATAGTTTAAGTGGAGTGGTCTACTGTTACAAGAACCTCTGGAACAGTGCTGATGCAAATGCCTTAATGTGGTTCATTCATCATAGTGGTTCCATCATCATCAAGACTAAGGCTCTTGTAAGAGACTTTGACTTAATTTCTAAGATGAACCCCCGAACTGTACCAGAGATACTTGTAGCAGTAGACTGCTTCATTCGAACTATCAACAGTACGGGTATTGCTACAAGTGTCCAACGACTTTCACATTGTCCAAAATGGGTTGTACACAATGCTAGTGAGTATATTAGAAAGACAGCTAAACTGGATGCTATGTGTCACTTTTGTATTTGATATAAATAGTTGCCACTATTAAAGTTCCAACCGTCATTTGTCTATCATCATCATTGTTGTTTTAAGGGAGAGGGCAGGCTGTTCAATCACCACACAGTGGATGCTTTTTAGACTTCCCAAACTACATCCGAAACTTTTTTTTTTTCAACTTACATTCTGATTAATAGCATAATTAAGGCTGAACTTTTTATACCTAGTTAATGCATAGTGTTGAACATCTTTTTTTTCTCTTATGATCATTTTGTTCAACTTTTTTTAGCTTGGGGGGGGGGGGGGGGACTAAATCCTAGGTGTTTTTTTTAATGTTGCGTACATAGTTTGTTTTAGTCCTATTCTTTTAAGCAAAACATTCGCTCCACGTATCAGTTGTAGATACAATCTGGTCTCTTGACAATATCGTTTTGCATGTATTTCCTTTAAGAGATATACTAAGTAAATCGGTCTAGAGGGCATCCCTTTGACATGGGAATAACAATATCTTCATAACTGGTCTGATCTGAATAGATTAATGAACACTAATAGTATTTTTATCTTTTTTTTTTTTTTTTTTTTTGTTTTTTTGGTCTTTTAAATGTTTTTGGTGCATTTTCTCTAACAACATGGAGCCCATGATATTTGTGTAAGATCTACATGTGCCTATATACAAAGAAAAAAAGCATTAGAAAAGGTGAGATTGTTTTCAATTGGTTCGCTTGCTTTCTTTGCTACAGGCTTGCTGCTACAGTGCACCATTTTGTTGAAGGTTACATCAGCATCAAAAATTACTGCTCAGCCTATGATCATTTTTCTTATATTTCAAAAATATTTCGGACCATTTTTGCTAATACTTCTTAAAGAAATTTTATTTTATTGTCTTAACTGGTCTCTCCCATTGATAGTGTAAGTGAAAATTGAAGTTTTAATAAGTAAATATTGTATTCATAACAAGAAAAAAAAAATTTTTTTGAAGTGTTAATTGGATTGTATAGAATAACTATGTAGTTTATTTTTAATAACTGGTTAAATAAGATGGTGAACTTTGTTTTAGTACTATATAAATAGTTTTTATGTTGACAAAACTTTTTTTTTTCTCATTCCATTTTTATTTACATTGCTTAGATTCTAATCTGGAGACACACTGCTGAGAAAAAGTTTTAAATCCACCCCCCCCCCCCAAAAAAAAAAAAAAGCACCAGACCAATTTAATCCGGCCTTAGAATTTTAACAAATGTAGTATTATTTTAGCGTTATTCAAAATGAAAATTTTTTGTCAATCTTTTCAAGTTTTTTCAACTCAGGCATGTTTTTCTTTAAGGAGTATAGCTTTATGCATATTGTATGTCAATTCATTTCGATACAAATTTAATTCGTTATAGTTTTTAATTCATCACATTCTTCCATCATTTAAGATTGAACATTTTTTTCAATTAAGTATTCATCAATTAGAGTTAATTTGATTAAATTTATTGCTTAGTACCTTTTTTAAATTACAAATAATTATAATCTATTTTAAAGATTGATGATTTAGCATCGAGTAGACCTAATGGCACCTATATACGATCAATTTGTATGGCGATGAATTGAATGACTGAGGGCGCAAGAAACCATGATGGCAGCATCCATCAGTGGTTGCAGTCCTTTTCCAATTTTATAGCAGGTAGTAAATGCTGCATTTTAGATAAAATATCCGAATGATTTTTTAATTTAAGGAGAGTCATTTGCTAACACTTGTATTTTGAGATTGTGGCATTTAGTCTAAGAGCTTCAAGCCTTCTCCACAGTGTTTTTCCTTAATGTTTTAAAGCCCAGTACGGTTGTGTGTATCGAGTTGGAATATTGCCTTGCATAACTTTGATATTCCGATTTTGCACGAGTCCCCGCCTGCTAGCACCACCAGGATGAGCAGATCTCAGTCTAGGTGGCGCTGCAGCAGCCCTCTACCTGTGTGACCGGAGACATGTTTCTATACTTCTGAACTTCTTGAAAGGGTGGTTGGAACAGGAAATATGCACATTCTTTTTGGTGTGTGTTATTATTTTATGTATAAAATGTGCATTTATTTCGTGAGAGGCGTTTTGTAAAATGTACTTATGAAATATTTTTTTTTAATAGAATAAGAGGAATATCGGAATGAATGGCACATTTAGAAGCAAAAGTGATACAAAACCAATTTGGGGCTTTAAAAATTGCTTTATTCCAATATGATGATTTTAATTAAAAACTTATTGTTCCTATCAAAACAAATTCTTTTCATAAGTTTTCATTAGTTCATTTACTGTGGTGAGTTTTGTGTTATCCGTCATGTTTTTTTTGAATCAAGTAAACTATGCAGTTTCTTTACTAGGTTTTTTTCTTCTGATGTTACCTGTGCGTGAAAAGCTGGTGCTTTGTAAAACATCGGTGTTTCATACATGTATGCTTTTTGTTTCATTTTAGTCCATATCTGTTTAAAATTATTTAAGGGGGCGGGGACTTTATGAATTTGAATAATCATGGGACAAATTTCATTTAAAGTTGTAGCAAAAATTGTAGCTCTATATTCTGAAGAAGAGCACTTTGACTTAGGCGATAATTATTTTTTATATATATTAAATAGAACTTGGAAACTAATTTTTTGTCCTACTTTAAATAAAAATAGAAAGGAACTATGTGTAGTTTTTATTTACCTAACCCATGATAATTTAAAAAGCTGAATGAAAAATAAAATTTTAGTAATATATAAATGAGAAATTTTATTTTTTAATGAGAAATTTAATTTTAGTAGTTTAGGCATTGTAGTACCTAATCGAACAGTAAATTTCAAACTGGCACGTGGCGTTCTCCATCCTCTCAAGAAGTTTGCATTTCTACAGTATTCCATTTTTGGCCAAGAATTGTGGGTTTTTACGTCACATTTTTAAAAACTTTCTTAATGTTGGATTTTTTGCCTCTTAATGGAGACGATACAGGAGGTGTCTTTGTACAGTAATAAGCCACATTGTTGTACTACAAAGCGTGTTTTATGTTTTTTACTCTTACCCATTCTTGTACAGAAACTCGAAAAAGGGCGAGAGGTTTTCGAATGCACAATTTATTTTACTTAAAAAAGGAAATAAAATTTGTAAATAAGAAATTCTTTATTTAGGTGTAGTAGCTCGAATCCCAAGTGATGAGCACATGGGATTTACCGTGCAAAAAATAATAATTATCGAATTGTTACTAGCAACATTCGTGGAGGACATTCATTTGCTACTCTCAAGATGAAGTTATTTTGAACGAAGTGTTTTGTGTAAATATATAATTTGTGGAAAAAAAAACGTTGAAATAAAATGTTGTAATTATGTCTTGTATAATATGTGTTCTGGACTTCCTTGCCGCTGTGTTTTCAAACCTTCTGTGTTATGGGGTCGTTCATAAAAGTCTCTTTCAGGCAAGGGGGCCCATATGCAAAATTTAAAAGGGGGGGCTCAGATATTTTCCCCATGGAAACTGATTTCGGTACAGATCAGAATTATTAAAATTTGACATTTTTAATAACTTTTTCATCAATGGCTGGAGAAGAAAAGTTTTTACATTTTTGAAAAGAAAAAAGTACTAAAAGCAAGCAAATTCTAATTTCTGAGGGGGGCCTTGAGCCCCACTTGCCCCTCCCCCATATGGGCGCCTGTGCTTTGAGGGTGGAGCGGGGGTTCATAAAATTGCAACAGTTTGTGACAACAGAGGAGGAGGATAAGAAGACAGATGACATATGGTTAAAATAAAAACAATTTTATTATATGAAGTTTGCTTCCAAATGCAGTTCTCGATTTGTAACACAAAACAGAACAATGGACCGTAAGTTGGGGCTACGTTTGAATGAGAGCAGAGTCTATTTAATGTATGATTTTAAATTAATGCAGCAGAAAAAAAAATGTCGTCTGAGACAGGGCCGTAACCAAACTTTTATTTCAGGGAGAGTTTCACCCGACACTCTTGTTAGAAATCTTTATGATGAACAAAAAGCTTCATTTAGAATAGTTTTGAAACATTTCGGAGGAGGTTTTAACCCTTTAAACCTCCCCCTTGTGTAGAGCCCTAATCTGAGAGTATTATAAATACATAACAAAATAAGATGATTCACAACATCCACTTTAATGTACTTTAAATCTTTATTTACAATGGGCCATAAAGCATATGATATATAAACTATATATATGTATTCCAAACAAAAGCGGTAAATGTAAGCCTTTCTTTGCAGCTTTGTAAGAGTACAAAACATTTTGTATAAAATTCATTTGTGACAAAGACGCAGTAAAGGCACTGGATAATTTATTGCATAAATATATAAGCACGAATACACAGAGTATGATCACAGTTAATCGTAACCTTGCAAAATCCCCAGACAAGTGAAATGAACAGGTGACGTAGTCATCCCAGATTTTATACAAAAGTGCCCACCTGGGCGGGGGGGGGGGGGATCATGGCGGACTGTGCCATTGAAATTTTTAGGGGGGTGTTTTGAGGGGCGTTTTTGGGGGGGGGTGCCCCTGTTTCATATGAAACGAAATCAATCTGAAACAAACTTGCTTTTGAACTAGGGCATTATAATATCTGATAAGGCACTGACTAGAAGATGTATTATAGACCAGTGCCAATAGCATTGAAAATGGTAAAAAGTCGAAAAAATTTAGAACAGGATAGAACCAGTTAGAAAGGTAAGAAAATCTAATAACATTAATAGGAAAAATAAATTACGGGCGAACTGAGTTCGGGAAGGGGGGTTTAAGGGGGGGGAAACGGTTTATCATGATTTCCGGAAAAACTAAGAGTCTTATCGAAAAAAACTAAATTGCAAAGTTGTTGGTAATAAAAAGATCTACAACTTTTGCATTTGCACTTTTTTTCTATAACCTCAAAATATATGCGAAAAATTCAAAAAACCGACTTTTTGGTTTTTTATTTTTATCTCCCACAAAAAAAAATTTTTTTTTCACAAAATTTAATGAAAAGTTACCTTATTATGTCCCAAATACACTGTAATTTTTTGGATTTAAAATATTTATTTTTTCTCCTTATTTTGATTCAGTAGTAAAAAATCATCAGAATTTTCAATCAAAAAATCTCACGTCAAAATATCTGATTTTTTTAAAAAATCGGAGCAAGTTTTTTTCGTTGGAATCTCTACTTTTTGATGGTACAAAAAACAATATACCATACTATAGAAATTTTTCGCAAAAAATGAAGAAAATCAAAAAACTCGTATTTGAAAAAAAAAAAAAAAGTCATAACTATGTAAAAATTTTAAGCTCCTTATTAAAATGTACACTTTAATTACTCGAAAAATGAAATTTTTCATGTTACATTGACACAAACTGAAAATAAAAATATATTAAAATAATTAAAAATCAAGCTACAGCATGCATTTGTTTTATATCCTTCTCATCCACCATTAGACGGTGACTGCAGTGTCCCCTATAGTTTTTTGGAGTTACGAATAGCAAGCTACACTGTAGGATGGGATAAATGAGTAATTTCCGCAATTTCGAACTGTGTAACCTTGAATATTATGAAAAATAATCAGTTTTCCAATTGTGTTTACTATAATTATTGTGTTTGCTGTTAATTTAATAAATAGCTTAAAATTTTACATAGTGATGATTTTTTTTTTTTAAATTCGAGTTTTTTTGATTTTCTTCATTTTTTGCGAAAAGTTTCCATAGTATTGTGTATTGTTTTTTATACCATCAAAAAGTAGAGATTCCAACGAAAAAAACTTGCTCCGATTTTTTAAAAAAATCAGATATTTTGACGTGAGAATTTTTGATTGAGAATTCTGATGCTTTTTTACTACTGAACCAAAATAAGGAGAAAAAATTAAATATTTTAAATCCAAAAAAATTACAGTGTATTTGAGACATAATAAGGTAACTTTTCATTAAATGTAGTGAAAAAAAAAATTTTTTTGTGGGAGATAAAAATAAAAAACCAAAAAGTCGGTTTTTTGAATTTTTCGCATATATTTTGAGGTTATAGAAAAAAAGTGCAAATGCAAAAGTTGTAGATCTTTTTATTACTAACAACTTTGCAATTTAGTTTTTTTCGATATGACTCTTAGTTTTTCCGGAAATCGTGATAAACCGTTTTCCCCCCCTTAAACCCCCCTACACCCCCCTTCCCGAACTCGGCTCGCCCGTAATTTATTTTTCCTATTAATGTTATTAGATTTTCTTACCTTTCGAACTGGTTTTATCCTGTTCTAAATTTTTTTGGTCTCAAACATTATTGGCACTGGCCTATTAGTTGAAGAAAAGAATATTTCATAGTCCAGAAATTATTCGGGCACTCCTTGGACCTGTGCAAGCTATCGCGATAATATGGGTTTTCTGGTAATAGCATAGTGTCACTTTCAAAACCAATGTGAAACAGTTTCAGACCACTATGGTATCACTATTTGGAGAACTGAGAGGTACCGCCACTGTATCATTGTTTGGCAACCTGAGAGGTCCAACTTCTCAAAAGTTTTTCACAAATGTGAACAGGTAGTTTAATTTCACCGGAAGGCAAAAACAGCGCCAAACATTCGCACATATCTGAACCACAATCTTAGTTTCATCCTGACAACCAAGGCTCGAACTAGAACAGTAGGCCAGCATTGTAAGGCCCTTTGAATTGTAGAAGAAAGTAGAATGGTAACGTTACACTTTTTATTTTGATAGTTATTTTCGAAATTTGTATAACTTCACTCAGGCCCATCATTTTGAGTTTTTTTCAAAGGGCAAAGGGAATGCACTCTGTAAATTACAGTAAACTCCCTATTATCCGCAAATAAAGGTGGCATGATAACGGCGGATAAGCAAATATTCCGCAAAATTAAGTAAAAATTGATACTAGCTATAACCCTTCCATACATTTAAACTATAACTAAACGCGTATGGGAGAAGGGGATTTTTCCGGACACAACTGGTCTGGTCATTCGTTTTTGAGCGAAACTAGTGTAGATCCAAAGTAGTAAGTATCGTAGATCTAAATTTCAGGTTTCTGTGATCTTGAAAAGTTTATCATTGGAAGGAAAGGGAAGAAAGAAATATATGAATGCCTAAAAATGGATTTTTCACTTGTGAAGTTGAAATGGGTGCATTAATAGTTTTTTTGTACACGCAAAAAAAAAAAAAATACTGGAAAGCCCACATCCCCATTTACATGTAAATATATTTGCTGCCAGGGAGAGCGATTGACCACCCTGACCTCGGTAAGTGACGGGCCTGGCTGTACTCAAGAGTTTCTTCTATTTTTACCAATACAACAAAACTCTATCAAACAATGAGTGGGGCAGTTAAAAATAGCAGAATTGCAACTCGAGTTACCCAGAATGAGTGAATGACTGTACTAGTGTTTGGTATCGTGAAATACTGTGTTACCTTTGGCTTATTTTCTTCAATATCGCGACTTGAAAAACAAAGAGTGAATGAGGTATCTCTAAACCTGACTTTTGTATAATACGTAACATTCGAGGGATTCCGCAATGTAACAGTAGGTAAATCTTGTCAGCAATCCCTGGGATTTCTACGTTTCCTTTTGCAGCTCTTGTTCTTCTTTGGATTTAGCAATGGCTGCTTTGCACTCCTTGCATGTCTGTGCAAGTCCTTGGTGTTCCAGTTTGGATTTCTGAATTTCGTTCAAAGTGCGTTTGCTTTCTGCATTGATCCTTTCAGCTTCCTGGAATGAAAAAATAGCCTCATGTTAGTGATGTGAAATACGGGCAAGTTATTAAGTTTTGTTCGTATTTAGCACTTATTCGTGATTAAGAGCCATTGTCTGTAAGCATCAGGCATGTTGTGATTGTTGGAATTTTTAAATTTTTTTATTTTTACATATGTTTTTCCTTATCATGAATGTAATGTAAATCCGAAATTTGAGCTTTGTCTGACTCGCCGTTTTTGAGAAAACAATTTTTTTTTGTTTAGGGGGCGTGGCACATTTTTGCCGGTATTTCAAATTTGCAGATTTTAATGTGCTTGTTGCTTGAAGCGCCCTTATAATGACATGGATTTTTTAATTCTATATTACTATATGGTCTTGTTAGATACCGTTACAGCTGTCAAATCGGTGACACTACGAGGGCGACGCCCTCAAACTCCGTTTAAAAATGACCGAAAATGAATTTTTTCTATGTTCAAGGCCAATTTTCTCAAAGCGCCTTCATGATGACACCAACATTTTTAGATCATTTTCTAGCCACACTTACATACATCAAAAATATGTATAAAAATCGGTGTCACTATAAGGGCGCCAGAAGATATTGGAACTTTTATTCGATAAATTTCACAAAAACACAAATATTTAAAATCTAACTACAACTGTCGCCCTCATAGCAGAGATCTGATACTAAATTTGGTTGATAACCGACATGTTTGTCTAACATTTGCACAAAAAAAAAATCGGTGTCACTCCTGTTATTTTTGGAAATATAATCGTTCGAAGTTAGTACGTTATGGCGTTTTTTAATATTTATTTATTTAATCTTTTCACCCCCAGATAGTTTTTTTGAACATATTTATTTTTAATATTTCATCTTGTTTTTTCGGCCAAACAAATCTATTTATTCCAATTGTTCTTGGCATACATTTGACCTCAACTTGCAAATGGATTTTATACGAAATATGTATAGAGAGAAGCTCTTACAAACATCTTATATAAATGCTTCAAATTTTCAACTAATAAATACCCCTGCATTGCCAAAAGTTCAATTTAATGAAATTGGATGGGCCCTATCTTTACGAGCTCAGTTCAAGTTCACTTCAAAGCAGAAGGAGTATTTATAAGAACAATTTACGATTGGTGAAAATATTGGGAAAAAACAACATCCCTGTCAAGTTGCACACTAGATGAGAGATTCAGTTCGTAAAAAGGGAAAAACTGTTCGTTGTTTCAGAGTATTGTACTATGAAACAAATCCTATCCCTTTTTTTTCGATGGAAGAAACATAAAAACGAATGCATTCTCAATACATCAAATGAGAATATTGAAGAAAGCGAACATTCAGAATCTGAAACTGAATTTGAGGATAACGTAGACCAAAACGATGAAAACATTAAGAATCAAATGAAACCAATTTCAGAAAGACTGTCATCTCTTATTGAAAACTGCTAATTTTGTAGCACTAAAGCATGGGAAAACATGGTATCCCAGAAAAATAGTACAAGTTGACCAATTGCAAGTTTAGGTCAAATGCATGTCAAGAACAATTGGAATAAATAAATTTGTTTGGCCGGAAAAACAAGACGAGTATTGGTATAATAGTCTAGATATGTTATGCACAATAGATCCACATGGTACCTATATCAAAACGGGCATTTTCTATTTAAGAAAAAGACTCTCTTGCTGCCCAAAGCTGTTTATGTTATAAGGTACACTTCTTTGTATTAAATTAAAAATAAATATGTTCAAAAAAAATCTGGGTGTGAAAATATTAAACAAATAAATATAAAAAAAAACGCCATAACGTACTAACTTGGAACGATTATATTTCCAAAAATGATAGGAGTGACACCGATTTTTTTTGTGCAAATGTTAGACAAACATGTTGGTTATCAACCTAATGTAGTATCAGATATCTGCTATGAGGGCGACAGTTGTAGTTAGATTCTAAATATTTGTTTTTGTGAAATTTATTGAATAAAAGGCCCAATATCTTCGGGCGCCCTTATAGTGACACCGATTTTGATACATATTTTTGATGTATGTAAGTGTGGCTAGAAAATGATCTAAAAATGTTGGTGTCATCATGAAGGCGCTTTGAGAAAATTGGCCTTGAATATAGAAAAAATTCATTTTCAGTCATTTTTAAACTGAGTTTGTGGGCGTCGCCCTCGTAGTGTCACCGATTTGACAGCTGTAACGGTATCTAACAAGACCATATAGCAATATGGAATTGAAAAATCCATGTCATTATAAGGGCGCTTCAAGCAACAAGCACATTAAAATCTGCAAATTTGAAAAACCGGCAAAAATGTGCCACGCCCCTTAAAAAAAATTGTTTTCTCAAAAACGGTGAGTCAGACAAAGCTCAAATTTCGGATTTACATTACATTTATGATAAGGAACAACATATGTGAAAATAAAAATAATTAAAAATGTCAACAATCACAAATGCTTTAAACTGCCCGACTCTTACAGACAATGGCTCTTAAATGTCATCCAAAACAGTGGTGTCCAACCCGTCAGTCTCATGCAACGTGGATACAAGGTGTGGGGGCGGCGATGGCCCCCTCCTTGAGCCGAGGTGCAGGAACTCTTCCTGGGCATGTTTCCAACACTGAAGTTCAAAAAATGTAATTTTAGACGATCTTCAATACTAGAGATGCACCAATTAATCGGCTACTTTGCCGATTATTTATAATCGGCCAAATTTTTTCGATTAATCGGCGGAAAAAATATTTTTCAACAAGAAACAATGATGAATACATTTATGAACAATAAATAATGTAATTTGCCTGCAAACATTGTTTTAGAGCTGCAGTATGAAAGTGTACCGAGTAAAATCAAATTGTTTAGAAAGTGCGTAAAGCTGAATGAAGTATTAAAGAATAATTCTCACAGCTGAAATTCTCATGACACTACAAAGAATAATTAAATTACAAGACATTTATATTTATTATTTATCCCCCCATCTCCTACACTTTTCATATCACCTGCCTTGCAGCTACTTTTTATTTTTATGTTATTAATCTTATTTCTATTCATATGTTGAAAGTGTTCCTGGTAACTATACATATGATTACATCATACAACTTACTATTTACGTTATTAATTTTTGATTGAACAAAAAAGAAAAATTAGTGTTATTTGATGTAAAAAAAAGTGTACACACATATTTTACTTTTTTAATTTTTTATTACAAACAGATGGTTGAAGTAATGTTATTTTTTTAATTTATTTTTTATTTTGAATAAATATGCACCTATATACAATATTACATCATGTTTCATAAGTCAATACTTTTCCCCTTTAGAATAGTGCTTTTAGATAACCTTATATATATTTTTTTAACAATGAATACAAACCTTGGATTCAATGGCTACTTATAATTTAAAAATAAAATTTGAATTAAAAAATTATCCTAAATTTGCCTGCTGACCACAGGCTTCCCCTAATATTTTTAAATTTCCATGTCTAGTTAACATTATGTGATTTTATTTACATTTATATAAAAGTTGACTGAAAGAAATTGAATGAACTTTTGAAATTATTATTGAAAAATTAGGAAAGAGGAGAAAAATCATCTCTTAGAAATAAACTGTAAACTATATTTTCCAAGTCAAAGAAAAAAAGTGAATTGGTTGCATTAAAAATATTCATTGTAATCATTAATCGACCAGGGCCGATTATCAACAGCCGATTAATCAGTAATCGGCCAATTTGCTTATCGGTGCATCCCTAGATCAATACTTTTAGAACAAGAGGGTTTTCCTTTGGAATATTTTCGGAATTGTTGCCTTGAAAACGGAATTGAAGCAACTCTCTTAACACTTTAGTGATAGGGATCGGAATTTTGTACAGAAAGTTTCAAAAACTCAATTGTAGACGATCTTAAATGATATTTGATGATATAAGGAAGATCTCCTTTGGAAGGGTTTTGAAATTGAAATCCAAAAAGGGTAATTACAGGACACCTCTGCTGACGTTAATATAAAGGATGGGGTAGGGTTCAGTACATTCCTCCCCCAACCGTGAGGGGCCCCCTCTTCGCGGATCTCCCGGACGGTAAAAGAAGAGGTGAGGTATTGTGGAGAAAAAGTACACTCCTCCGGAATTATTTAGAAAAGGAAGTTTAAAAAAAAAAAAGAGGGGCGGAGGTTTGGGAATTTTTAAATTAATTTTATAATTTAATCGCCCTTCCTTGAACACTTTCTGGATCCGCCCTTGGCCACGTGTAGCCCTCGAAGCTGACACAGAGCCGCAGGGCCGTCGACAGGATTTATGGGCCCCTATGCAACTTTCTTCAGGACCCCTAACTTTTGACTTTAACCTTTAGCCTCCTCTTTCTAGGCTCCATTTTCATATAAATATCCAAAAAAAAAAATTGTTAGTTAATCTAATAAAAAGGTGTTTTTTCTCAGTTAAAATTGATTTGCGATTTCAGGTATGGGAAACCCTTTTTGGAGCTCGAACAACTTTTTGTCAATAGCAAAACCGACCATTTTATACTTGTTTTTCCCTCACGACGTGTTTTTTCCTCCACGTGTGTGTGCTTAATGAAAAAAATAAACAATTCTGCTGTGCTGTCTTTTTTTTACCTTGGAGGAGGAGGAGGGACATCAGGAGAGTGATGTAGAGAACTCTTTTGGGTTGAGAGTAGAATATCTCCAATTTCAGGGCGTCCGGGGGTTTCTCTCCCGGGAAAGTTTTTGAAATATACATTTAAAAAATCTGCATTTTGATGCCTTATACGGGATAATAGAAACTACAAAAACATCAGAGGAAGAAAAAAATTAAACTTCATACTCTTTTGCAAACTAAGACAATACAAAATACAAATTGCTCTTGGTTCGACAAATCGTTGATATTAATCGACAGAGAGAAAGAGTGAGGGAGGAGAACGATGACACATTGTCACTTGCTCACATCGACTCTCGGTATATAATTAGTTTTTGATCATCTCTTCAACTCATCAACAAACACAACACTGAATTTACTGAAAAATGATCAAGATTTTAAAATGCTTTAAAAGAAATGGTGGGATTATTTAGAAATTAGGTAATGAGAAAATAACATTCTAACCATTCGGACAATTCCTACTTTGTGCACATGTTAGGAAATAAAGTTGAAGCACTTTTCCAGCAGTTTCAGAAACTTTTTAAATTATTTTCAAGGCCTCTAGAACAATTAGTTTTTCAAAGCACTTCATTTGTACTTCCCAATCTCTGATATTTTAATGATTGTATAGTTTTATATTCTAACTTAGTGAGAAACCCCTATTATTCTGCACTACTTGTATTTTTTAATAACAAGTAGTGTAGAAAATGAATAGGAATAGAGGTAGTGTAATAAATTTTTCTCAAGCTAAAGAGATTGACAGTATGCCGTAGAAGTAATAAAAAAGCAAGCAATAACAAAAGAACTTTAAAAATACGGAATTCACGTTTAAAAATAAATAGCAAATGTGAACATGCTAGTCACGAAAATATATCTCAAGCAAGCAATGTGTAACAGGAACGTCATAACCTTTTTTTTTTACATTTTTAATGCAGAATGTAGCAAGGAGATGAATTTGGCACATTTTGGCATCCCCTCCCTCCTCCTCGCATTTGAAATGTCCCTAGTTGGCAAGATCTCAATGTTTTCAACCACGTGAAAATGAAATTAATATTTTAAAGTATTTTTCCTTACTTTAGGATCGAATCATGCAATATTTTCGAGAGTTGGGGGCCCCAAAGAAGCGGGGGACCTAAGCTACTTTAGCTTGTTTAGCTTATAGGTAAATCCAGCACTGATTTTAATTAATGGTGACATAACTGTGCTCCTTTTAGACATGTAAGGGCGTTCTATACACTTTGATGAAGAATGCTCTTTCAAAAGCCCCCCCCCCCACGTTTTTGCTCTAGAAACAACACCAGAAATAGTTTCAATTTGTATCACTGTACCCAAAAGTCAAACCAACTCATATTTTAAAATCTTTTCATCAAACTGCGTCTCTTGCCTCGTTTTGAGTTTCGAACGCTAAAAATGCAAGCGCTTTTTTAAGTATTCCCCCCCCCCCCTTGTCCATTTTAGTTAAGTTCTGTTTATCTTCTCAAAAGAAGCTATTTCTTTTTGCTTTGAATTCACACAAAAATAGATAAATTACCCAAAAAAAATAATAATTCTTTTTGGGTAATGGCGTCGATAGGGGGACTCACTTCGAACATGATCACTTTCACTGAACAGGATAATGACTTCCTTCAAACTGAAAAGTTTTCAAAAAAAAAAAGGGGGGGGAGTTGTGTTTATCTTTTTCACGGGCCCCTGTGCAATGCATAGGCTAATCCCCCCCCCTCTCGACGACCCTGCAGAGCCGACGACAGAGAGGCCGTGTCAGCCTAGTCGGAAGCTATTGGCCCGACTCAAAATTGCAGTTAGTTTAATAAATTGTGTGGGGGAGGTAGGTAGGATGGCCAGTCTGACAAGTGGCCCTGATCTGGTCCGTTGTTTTGTTCAATGTTAAATCGAAAGCCACGATTCGTCACAATGTCTCAAATTCTAAACTAAATATTCAGACAATGGTTTCCGGAAAACATGTACTTAATAAAATAAGCATCAAGTTACGATAACAACAACTCTATTCAGAAATATTTTAAAATCTTATTTGTTCCAGGTCCGCGAGAGTCATTTAAAATGAGGTGCAGCCTTGAAAAAAAAAAGCTCAGGCCCCGCTAATCTAAGATTTTTTTCTCATATTTTACTGCATTTTTTAAAGAACTAAACTACCTAAGTCCAGAAAAGTCATCCTAATGTGGCTGAGTTTGAAACTGAATCGTGAATGCGTGTGCAACAGGTTTCTGCCAGGGTGCGGCCGAGTCTTCGAGACTCTATCGCATTAATTTAACCGATATGGTCGGACACATTAAATGATTTGAGTGGGAAATCATAGAGCACCTTTTAGAACGGGCTAATGCTTAAAATCTGGCCTAGTTAGATTTGTTTTGTTGTAAAGAATCAATCTTTTTAGGAGACACTTCGTAGAAGAAGCACAGGGGCCAATGTGAAAATCCATTGCGCCGCTACACATTTAAATTTCTGTCAGTTTTCACCAGAAACAGTTTGACCACGTCAAGTTGACAGAACTACACTAAAAGTCGCGAATGAACAGTTGTGTCAAAATTGTGTGACACGTCTTCGCGAAGCTTTTCTGGTGATATCAATCTCTTTAATAGAGTACTTCTGGGGAAACAACACTTGCTCCACAAGTAGTTCACCCGCAAAGGGCAAGGTCATTCATCCTCAAAAACATTGATGTTCTTCTAAAAGCATTTATTTCCTTGCGAATTCTCCTAACATTAGCTATTTCAATTGCCAATATCGAGAGAAGTTTCTAAAAATCAAAATTAATCAAAAACTACCACAGGAACTTTGTGTCATCTATCGAGGGACCAGCCTCGAAGTTCCTATTCGAAATCAATACCTCTGAAGATGCTGGATCAAGTGCTGATCGGTTTCTGATTTGGGGAATAAAAAAACAAACCAGTTAAACCACGTGTAGTGGTATAGGTATGGAGCATGCATAGAGCTACCATTTAACTAGAGCGTGTGCTAGGGTTATATTTTGGCTCTATACATGAAAACAGTTTTGACCACTACTGCTTGGCGAGCGCTAACTTACTCATACTTAAATTCCCCATGATGTGGCGAGAATGGTGCCAAATTTGGCCCCTCTTATTTGTCAACTACTTTCTTATGTTGACTGCCAGTTTCTGCCTTGCTGGTGAATAAAGAAGAACGCGCTGTAGTTCTGTAATAGCTCTATGGTATGGAATGTAGAGTTAAGTAAAGTTGCGGAACTCTGAAAATCAAATGTGACTGTTTTCTTTTATTAAAATTAAAAAAAAAAAACAAAAGATTTGAAAACCAACTCACTTTCAGGATAACTGTTACTTGCAGGAGGATATCACCGACCTCGGATTTGGCCTTTTCGTTTTTCTCATTGGTCGTCTCCACGCGATTGGTCAGATGACCGAGTCTCTCTTCTAATTGGTTGAGCGTGTCCTTCGTCGATTCTACTCGAGAAGACAGATCCTCCAATGTTACTGTTTCTGCATCGATGTGTTGTTCCTCTTCTCCGTCTTTGCCCTGGAAATAAAATTAAGATAAGGGGCTGGCAAATGATGTTGCAGTCTTTTCCAACATATTTTGACTCGCCGCTCCCCCCTGTCACAATTTCCCACCCCCTACCCCTTAAAGCGTGACATAATTTGTGAACGACCCCTAAACCAATACCATGTAAGTGTTTAATGGGAATGGGGTCGTTTCCGAAATTTCAAAAATATATTTTTTTTCTCAAAGAGCATGCTTTAAAAACATAAGATCTGACCATTTTTAAAATAATTTGACAAAGTTTAATATTTTTAAAAATTTATTTTTATTGGTGCACACAGATGCAATTTTATTTTTTACGCTTCTGCCCATGACATCAAAAGCGATAAAATGCCATTCACTGATGCCATTAGCACAGAGCGCAATATTTAATTCGCTTCTTTACTCACATGTACTGGCAACAATATGCTTGATAGCAAGCGTGGCGTGCAATATTTAATTTGCTTCTGAATTATCATAACATGGAAACGCGGTAGACAGCAAGCGTCAGCATACAGCGCTCTAGTTGATTACGCGCCAAAGTACATCACTTGTGACGTCATAAAGAAACCGCAGTGTTTGAAAAAATCCTACATTTTAAAAAAAATGATTAAAAATTAAACATTTTGGAAATAAAAGATTTTTCTCGCTTAATGTTTTTTTTTTTTTTTCCAACTTCAGTGACTAAAAGTAATTTTAGTGACTTTTGACTTATGGAAACCACCCCATTATCGCTGTTGCTAACTAACGACTCTCATAGTTCAAAGATATTTTACTAGAAAAATATGGCAACCCTACTGCTTGTCGCCGGTCGAAAATACGCACTCACAGTTATTTTTTTTTTTTTTTTCTGGCAATACTACACTTTTTTACTATACTACTCGACTTATAACTTAAAAAAAGTCATTGAATAAGAATACTAGGTTTTACTTAAACTATAAAAATAATTGCCAAATAAATAAAAGCAATTGAACATGATTGGAATTCCTTTAGGGGGTGGGGGGGGGAGGTTCATAAAAGAGGTGTCTTTTTTTTTTTTTTTTTTTCCAACATTTTTGACGCCTCTTTCATTTATCACATTTCACCTCTATCACATGTCACGCTCCTTTTCATTAACATATTCTTTGAAAAATGTACGATCTCCCACTCGTTATCTCCTCCCTGATCTTGTCACAAACTCAATTTCATGAACGCCCCTCCCCCTCAAAGCTTGACACCATTTGTAGGCAGTCCCTAAAATGTGAAATAATCCTCCAAATAAAAATGAATTGTGTCTCGTAAAGACACACGACAGGAATGAAACTTTTTCTTTCCTTTTTTTTTCTGAACTGTCAACTGTTTCGAACTTCTCTCTCGCCACGCTCTTGTTCTTTCTGCGTCTGACTTATATTCACAACAAAAATTTTGAAAAAAAAAATAGAACCGACTTCAAAATTGCTCTAAAAAGTGAAAAATAATTTTATTCTTTAAACACCATCGATAATACTTTTAAACATAATTTTTGAAGTTGGCGCAAAAACGATCGATAAAATCATTCACAGCCATAACTCAACTACAAGTATAAATTTAACCAGGTACAGTTTCTTCACTACCACATGCATTACGCATTGATGACAGCATATTTTAGAAACGATATAAATGTTTCGTTCCTAACTTTGGATGATTTTTTGATAAAAATATGAACGAAGCATGGTTACAATGGATTTTACTTTTTGTTTTTGCGCCAACTTCAAAAATCATGTTTAAAAGTATTATCAATGGTGTTTAAAGAATAAAATTATTTTTCACTTTTTAGAGCAATTTTGAAGTCGGTTCTATTTTTTTTTTTTTTTTTTCAAAATTTTTTTATTTCATTCTTTTTTGTGTAAATGTAGATATTTCAGTAAAAGTAAGAAGTTACCTAGTAAGAAATAAGACTCTATATCACTGTATTGCTTTAGAAAAGCCTTTATTCAAAGTTATCATTACAATTACTATTAATGTTACAGTTATATGGCACCAAACCTTTATAACAATGAGTTTCATACTGTCGCGTAGATGAAGATAGCGAAGACAATGTGAAAGCCAAATGAAGCGAATACTCGTTAGTCTCAACTCGAGATCTTTATTCAGAACCACGAATGAACGTTACATATAACTTGAAAAAGTGCTGGAACTTTCCAGACTTGAAAAGATACAGAAATTAATAGAACATTCGAGAAAATACGGGAAACAGTAGAAACGAAATTTTAGTAAAATTCACTTTGTCCTAGTCGGGAGTTGAACCCGGGTTGTTCGTGTGAGAGACGAGAATTCTACCACTGAGCCACCATTATCCACGGATGAAATGTGCGAACTTCGCTAGTATCATTTTAATCATTTAATAGGGAAATTTACTGTTTTTTGCCCATAACTTTTTTTTTAAAGAACAAATATGGTCAAACAAAGTAATGGGACCTAAGTTGAGCCATCCTCTATCCATTAAAAAAAGAATCATCAAAATCGGTTCACTAGGTGAGACGCTATGAGTGGACAAACAAAAAAAAAAAAATTAATTTGAATTTTGACTTTTGAAATTCAAATTATGTTTTTCGCAATCACGAGTGTGTGTGTGTGTGTATGTAGGCGTGTGTGTTTGTGCCTGTGTGCAGGTATGAGTGTGTGGGCAGTTGTGTGTATGTGTGTTTGTGGTGGTGGGGGGAATGTGTATGTGTGTGTAGGCATGAGTGTGTGGGTAGTTGTGTGTAGGTGTCTGTATGTATGCGTGTGTGTGTATGTGTTTGTGTGTAGGTGTATGTATGTGTTTGTGTATGTGTGTAGGTGTATGAATGTGTTTATGTATGTGTGTAGGTGTATGTATGCATTTGTGTATGCGTGTGTATGTGTTTGTTTGCACGTGCGTGTATGTATGCGTGTAAGTGTAGGATATTGACGCAACCTGGAGACGACTTTCGCTATAGGAGCAGCATCGTGAGGCAGCCGGTCCACGGTGATGGTGCGGCGGGTGGCGGTGGGAAAATAAAATGATAGGACATCAAAACAGTCAAATGAAAGCAATAAGCAATCGTGATTGCTCAAAAAAACATACATACGGTATGAACTGATAACCGCCTCCT
Organism: Uloborus diversus; assembly: GCF_026930045.1. Lineage (NCBI taxonomy): Eukaryota > Metazoa > Arthropoda > Arachnida > Araneae > Uloboridae > Uloborus > Uloborus diversus. Next base: position 138,114,925 of record NC_072739.1, read on the forward strand.
TTTTGAAGTCGGTTAAAAATTGTATATTTTTATAAAGAAAATAGATGATAAACAACGAGAATACTAAACAATACTCGAAATCCGCTTTTTTAATTGTTTTCAAACACAATGAAAAATAATTGTATTCGCAACTCCAACGAACTATAGGGGGCACTGAAGTCACTGTCTAATGGCGGAATTGAAAACTAAAAAAAAAAGCACATGGTAACGAAGAAAATGCTAAAAGTGTTGTGATTTTTGTTCGTACGTATGATTTTTTCGCTTTATTCTTTTTAAATTAATTTTCAAAGTCTTGTGGATATTCTGGCCCACGTAGAAAGAAATGAGAATTCAAGAAGCATTACTAAACGTCAAAGATTAATACAAACTACGTAGTTCGTAGTTCTAAGCAGCTATTTCCACGATGTTGAATTCGATATTTATCAATTCTTGATAAAACTAAATAATAATTGTAGCCTGACAAGAATAACAATTAATGCTAAAAAATTCAATGTGACATTACAAATTGTTATCGAAAGAAGATGATACTTTTTTGCCTTGCTTGGCTAGCGCTTATTTTTTTTCCATTTGTAGCTGAGTTATTTCTCTCGAATTCCCGAATCGGTTCATTTAAAAATTTTCTGTTTCGATTTTTCTAATTTCTGAGTTACGATTTAATTGTGTCATGTTATGCAAATCATCAACAAAATTCTCACGGATATATGGTGGTAGTTTTCTTTTCAGTTGATTGACCATTATTTCCTTTCACTTATCGAATTCTGTAATCTTACTACCATTTTATTCCACTCATGATAAAAATTAAAAATGGTTTAACTAAAAACGCGAAATCTCGCCAAGGCTACTTTGCTCGCACAATACTAAACTATAACCCTAAACAAATTTGGCGAAACCTTTCAGCTGAGAATAAAAGGAATAAAGTAAATTCTTTCTCGGTTATTCATTTTGTTCTACGATAATATATTCAAGAAAATATTTTGCATACTGTCCATTCCAACTAAATGCTGCTGTAAAATATGGTAAGTTTAATTAATTTAAGATTAAAAAAAACCCCATATTCTTACAAATTCATACAAAACAATAAAAAATTTTTACCTTGTATAACGTTATCCAAGTTTGTTAATCCAGAATTTTCGCTTTCACCAATTATTAAGGAAATAATGAAAACTATTATTATTTTGAGAAGCTCGAGAATACTACTAAGGGACGAATTAATTTCTGTAGCTGAAAGCAAACTAAGACACATCGATTGCGTTAATAAATACTCAGATCAAACTGCCTGTGTTTACGTCAACAGACACACGTGGAACGCAACGTGGCAATGTTTAAGTTTCATTTGCAGTTTTGTAAATCACCGCAAGGTAGCGTATTCGAGCGCTGGAGTTCCGAATATAGTGATAATGCTATAAAGTGAATTTTATGAACAAAAGTTCAGGACTGAACTCAAGTAATGTGGATTACGCTTTTAAACTAACGACTTGACTTGAATCAAATAAATCTAAAATCTTGTAAAACCTGCGTTATTCGAAATGTATAAATTTATTAACAAAACTAACATATAGTAATCATTGTTATTTATTTATTTATTTTGGCATCATTTAAAAACTACTCTGTCACAACTCCAACGAACTATAGGGGGCACTGAAGTCACTGTCTAATGGCGGAATTGAAAACTAAAACAAACGCACATGGTAACGAAGAAAATGCTAAAAGTGTTGTGATTTTTGTTTGTACGTATGATTGTTTCGCTTTATTCTTTTTAAATTAATTTTCAAAGTCTTGTTGATATTCTGACCCACGTAGAAAGAAATGAGAATTCAAGAAGCATTACTAAACGTCAAACATTAATGCTAAGTACGTAGTTCGTAGTTCTAAGCAGCCATTTTCACGATGTTGAATTCGATATTTATCAATTCTTGATAAAACTAAATAATAATTGTGGCCTGACAAGAATAACAATTAATGCTAGAAAATTTAATGTGACATTACAAATTATTACCAAAAGAAGATGATACTTCTTTGCTTTGCTTTGGCTAGCGCTTGTTTTCCATTTGTAGCTGAGTTATTTCTCTTGAATTCCCGAATCGGTTAATTTAAAAATTTTCTGTTTCGATTTTTCTAATTTCTGAGTTACGATTTAATTGTGTCATGTTATGCAAATCATCAAAACAAAATTCTCACGGATATATGGTGGTAGTTTTCTTTTCAGTTGATTGACAATTATTTCTTTTTACTTATCGAATTCTGTAATCTTACTACCATTTTATTCCACTCATGATAAAAATTGAAAATGGTTTAACTAAAAACGCGAAATCTCGCCAAGGATACTTTGCTCGCACAATGCCAAAATTATAACCCTAAACAAATTTGGCGATACATTTCAGCTGAGAATAAAAGGAATAAAGTAAATTCTTTCTCGGTTATTCATTTTGTTCTACGATAATATATTCAAGAAAATATTTTGCATACTGTCCATTCCAACTAAATGCTGCTGTAAAATGTAAGTTTAATTAATTTAAGATTAAAAAAACTCCCACATTCTTACAAATTCATACAAAACAATAAAATTTTTTACCTTGTAGAACGTTATCCAAGTTTGTTAATCCAGAATTTTCGCTTTCACGTATTATTAAGGAAATAATGAAAACTAACATTATTTTGAGGAGCTCGAGAATACTACTAAGGGACGAATTAATTTCTGTAGCTGAAAGCAAACTAAGACACATCGATTGCGTTAATAAATACTCAGAACAAACTGCCTGTGTTTACGTCAACAGACACACATGGAACGCAACGTGGCAAAGTTTTAGTTGCATTCGCAGTTTTATAAATCACCGCAAGGTAGCGTATTCGAGCGCTGGAGTTCCGAATTCTATGAAACATGGAAGTTCCAAGCACATTCTATCAGACGCAGAAAAAAAATTCTCTTTATTTTTGTATTACATTTAAAAAAATTTAGCAATGTTTTCACTGCAAAAATCGCGAAAAATCTTTTAGGATTTTTTAATTAATATCTTCGTTAATTAATGTCATCTAAAGATGAGATTAGAAGTATCCTTTCGAACAGGTTTTTTTTCTTTAAATTCAAAATCGGTCCATCCGTTTAGGCGCTAAAGTGCCACAGTCAGATACACAGACACGTCAAAATTATAACCCCCTTCCTTTGTGTGTCGGGAGTTAAAAATTTAAAATTGTAGCTTTTGTAGAGCAAACATGATGACCTTGTTAAACTTTTGTTGTTGTTGTTGTTTGTTTGTTTGTTTTTCTTATGTTTTCACCTATTTTGACAGTAAACAAGTCGCCAACGTCATCGCTTTTCTACACGCTTACCTCAAGTTGTTTTCCTGCATTAACACTGCATCGGCGGAGAAACAGCTTTTACAGAATTTATTTACTAACTCTCGAGTTAACAGGCGAAAGTCTGGTTGGCCAAATTGGTCGGCAAGTTGACAAAAAAACTTAAATGGCGCCAAACATTCTAGTTCTCAGGAAAACCAGACTGTCGACTGTATATTGTCTGACGTTTTACTCCTATTCAGTCGCTCATCGTTTCCCTCTTGAATGCAATTGCTTCCATCAGTCAAAAGTACTACTTTTAGTCTCTGAACTTGATAAAATGAGCGAAAAAAAAATAACATGGAACGAGGAAATCTTTCATTTTCAAAACGCTTAAATTTTTAATAAATTTTTTAAATGTCCGATTTTTCAAACAAGGCGTGGTCTTTATGACGTCACAAGTGATGATTTCAATATTATGGTAGGGGTTGCAAAGGGTTTTCGACAAATCGCATAGGGCTCTGCCTAAGATTACAAGAAATATTGTGAAATCCTGCCGGTATGCCAAAGATGAGAATCTTTTATTTAATGATGATTTCACAACAAATGGATTTAATTATGCCCTTCAAGAGGAAGGTCTGATAAAGTCTCCAGGTCCGGATGGAATCCATGGTCACTTATCCGTTGCTGATGCGCTCGTCAAAAATGGTTGTGATCTTCAGAAGGATAATTATTGTGAGCTTACTCCATCGGAAATCCATTCCTTAACCAGACAGCAATTCTCTCGAAATAGCGCATTCCGCCAGCCCACCACTGGTATATGCAGCCAAGAGCCCTGGTTTGTCGATTTCTTGCAATGGTCCTCCTCCTCTTCAATCGACCATGGCTCGATTCCGTAGTGGACATTTAAAGTGTTTAAGGTTTTTAGATTTTCTCCCCTTGTTCCTGTTCCCTTTCTGAAAGTCTTGCTCATCTTCTTGCTTGTATTGGCGCTTCATGGAGGCGGCTGTGCGATGAGCAGGATCTTATTAAGTAACAACAACACAAGTGATGAACTTTGGCGCGCTGAATGCTTACGCGTGCTGTCTACCGCGTTTCCACGACATGATAATGGGGTCGTTTCTGAAATTTTAAAAATATTTCGTTCTGCAAGAGCATGCTTAAAAACACAGGATTTGACCGTTTTGTAAATAATTTGATAAAATTTCTTTTCTTTTTTTCTTCTTTTTTTCTTTTATTTGATAAAATTTTCTCTCTTTTTCTTTTTTCTTTTTCTTTCTTTTTTTTCTCTTTTCTTTCTTTTTTCTTTTTTCTTTTCTTTTTTTCTTTTCTCTCTTTTTTTCTCTTTCTTTTCTTTTCTTTTTCTCTTTTAACAATTATTTCAATCGATGCGCAGATTGAAATTCATTTTTTACGCTTTTGCACACGACATCACAAGTGATGAAATGCTATTCACTGATGGCATATGCGAACAGCGCAAATTACCATAACCTGGCAACGCTGTTGACAGCAAACTGTAAACATTTAGCGCGCCAAAATTCATCATTTGTGACGTCATAAAGACCACGCCTTATTTCCAAAATCAGACATTTAAAAAAATTAAATAAAAAATAACTGTTGGGTAAATAAAAGTTTTTTTCTGACTCCATAGTTTTTTTTTTTTTTTTTTGCTTATTCTATCGATTTCAATGACTAAAAATAGTACTTTTGACTGAAGGAAACAACTCCATTCAGAAGCAAATTAAATATTGCGCTCTACACTTGCTATCAACCTAACAGGGGTGATTGTGTTCCGGTATTTTACCGAATTTCCGGTATTTTCGGACGTATTCCCGGTGTTTTCATGTCCGAAAATACAGGAATTATGTTTTTTTTTTGTTATGCTTTTATCTCCCTACCTCCGCAATTTTTTAAAAACTATATAATACTCATCAAATATACCTGCAAGAGCCTTAAGATGGACACCTATCCCTTAAGATGGACAAATGTCAAGATAATTTTTTATAACACAAGCTCAAAAATAACTTTGTAACCCATTAAAATTTTAATCAAATGTACACACACTATTTTGACTCTGACTATTGAACTATTTAATACTATGGCATAGGTGCATTTAAGTAATAGGGGCCAAAGATTACCCCCCCCCCCCCCTCCGTTCTCGCTTTGAAACTTTCAGGTATTTTTTGATGAACTCACAATCACCCCTGACCTAATCGTTGCCAGTTCATGTGAGTAAAGAAGTGAATTAAATATTGCGCTCTGCGCTAATGGCATCAGTGAATGGCAGTCAGCGGCGTAGCTACACTTTCTGCCTCCCGGGGCGGTTCCTCAAATTGCCGCTCTTTTTGATGGGAAACAGTTGACACATTATAGAGTCAAAAATATTTTAATAAGATTTTAACAAGCAAGAAAAGAAACTTATTTTTTTCCTTCTTATTTTTCTTGCAGAAGAAAAAAAAAGGAATTCAGAGCCCCACCGAAACATTCCAAAAGTTAAGTCAAAATTTGGAATTTTAAGCAATTTTTAGTAACGCTTATAGAAAAGATGCTTAAAGCTCCCTCCAGATTTTTTTTTCTTTTGTTTTCAAAATTAAAATTAGTTTTATGCATTCTTTGGTGACGTTAGAGGGTCGGGACTTCTCAAGGAAATTTTCCGAAGCTGAAGTGTTAAAAAAAAAAACTATTTTAGGCTATCTTCGGATGCGTGAAGATATTGGGGAAGATTCGAGGGCGCTGTCTGGAAAGCTTTCTAACAAAACACGTAAATGTAGGCTGTATCAAGTGGTGTAAGGGTCTCCTCCTAATTCCAACAAAGACTGGATTTTCCTCCCGAAATATTTTGAAACTTGAAATCTATTTTAGTCTGTCTTTGATGACGTTAAAGAGAATAGGGAACGTTCAGGAGCTCTCTGGAAATTTTTCGATGCCGAAGTTTCAAAAACGCAATTGTAGGCTATCTTTGACGGCATAAGTTTCCGAAAATGTTGGGCAGTCATATGGTTTTTCCGTCTTCCCTTGCAACTTTTTTAAAATGACGTCCTAAAAACGTGACTTCAGCCGTTGTATGACGGACAGCGTTATGAGGGAGAGTTCAGAGGGGGGGGGGGGGGTTCCTACCCGAAATCTTTTTCGAAAAAAAACTGTCACTTATTTTAAGCTCTTCACCACTGAGAAAAAAAGGATTTACGGTCTTCCCTCAGGAATTTTTTTAAAACGAAATTTGAAATCAACTGTGATGACGTTAGGTGATTTCGTGCACATCTGAGGTCTCTAACTTAGAATTTTTCTGAAGTTTAAGTTTCAAAAACCCAACTTTAAGCTATTTTTGGAGACATTGGATGAGATGGGGATTTTGAAGTTCAAATTTGACACTTTATACTATTTTAAATCATTGGAAGGGTCAGGGCTTGATCGCCTTCAGGAATTTTTTAGTATTGAAGTTATAAAAACTCAATAATCAATATTAGGCTAAAAGATGAGATGTAAAGGAATGGGAAAATTCGGTTGCTCTTTCCGAAAAATGTAACATTTATTGAGGGTTTAACAGCGCCATTTTAAACTGTCTTCGGTGGGTCAAAATTATCCGGACCTAAAACACATTTTAAAGCTATCTTTGGCACACTTTAGACAGCGAAAAGACGGCGGGGGTTGAAAACGAGCCTCCCCCCCCCCCAAAACGCTGTTTTAGGCTATGTTTGGCCAAATTAACAAATTAAGGGAGAAGGGATGGTAAGTGGCCCACCTCCGGAAATTTTTAAGTCCTGAAAATGCATTTTAAGATTTGTGACAATAGGAAGAAGCGTAAAGGTCGGGGAAATTTTCCTAATTTAAAGTTTTAGAAACGCAAATTTAGGGGCAATTTAATTTCTCAAAGGGAGATGTAACTCCCTTTTGGATCCGTGATTGAGCGACTTACCTAATGTTGACAAACTCAGAAGTTGCCACCCAGTGTACGAGCAAGACTCACCCACTCACCTTCCTTAGAACCGGTACTGCTTTATTACCAAATTTGGATGATTCTCTTTTTCACTAATAGAGGTCGAAATGTTTAAGGCTTTGCCTAGAGATCATTTTACTAATTAAAAACCTTTACTTAAAGTGAATAACTAAATGTGAAACTCATTGTATGAGGGAATTAGTTGATATAATGCAGTAGTACAAGTAATTATTACAATTGGGAATTTTTTTTTATAAAATGAACTTAAATTTCATTCTGTCTTAGTGAAAATTTTGTAGTCAATGACCAATCAAAGCAATTGTTACAACAGATAATGCTATCCCAAAAAGGAGCAAAAAATCGCTCAACATTTGAGACCTCTCTCTTTTTGCCCTTGTTGTCACTTTGCTTTAAAAAACAGTTTTTTTTTTATAACGAAAGGTTATGAAATTTACTGTTTCCTCCTTAATAGTTAACCTTAACAGCAAAAAAAAAAAACGTTGTCCCTTGACTTTACACTACCCACCTCCCTCAGTCTGTAGCTTCAGACGAAGGAAGAGAAAAAACAAACAATAGTGCTGAGATATCCACAAGAAAAACACATGTTTTGTATTAGAGTAATTTTACTATCATAGTCGTACTAAAACCTTACAATTTGATGACGTTTTCTTCTTTTTTGCCTCCAGTAATAGATCAAAAGCATGATTTCCTTATTGGGAAAACGCGTTAAATTTTTTTGCATCAAAAGTGTGAAATTTCCGCCCCCCCCCCCAAAAAAAAGTGCCGCCCGGGGCGGACCGCCCCCTCCGCCCCTCCCTAGCTACGCCACTGACGGCAGTTCATCACTTGTGATGTCTGCGCAGAAGCGTAAAAAATAAAATGGAATCCGCCCACCGATTAAAGTAATTGTTAAAAAAAATTAAATGCCAATTTTTTTAATCAATCGTCAAACCCTATGTTTTTAAGCTTGCTCTTTCAGGAAAAGATAGTTTTAAAATTTCGGAAACGACCCCATTGTTTGCAAGGATTTGGTATTATGAGAAAAATCTAGGTAGCAATTGAAAGAGAATACTAGAACGAGGGGTTTTCAGATGCATCAATTATTTGTTTTCGTCTCCCCATTATCACGATACAAGGACTTAAAAAGTCTGGCGAAATTTAATAAAACCTCGTCTAATTTAACGAGTTTCGGTGAGAAGTGGAAAACATATTTTCACTCCCTTTGCAGAAGTAGTGTAGCACCTTCTGGTCCTCTCCAAGTCTTTAAATTTGGCGAATTTTCCTTAAGTTTCGGCAGATCTTGATAACGGGGAGCCGAGGGCAAATAATTTAAGCATCAAAAAGAAAGTTTGGCTGTGCTTTTCGATTGCTACCTATCTACTTTTTTATTTTCATTATTACAAAATTCGTGTCAGAAGAATTATCTTACTTCCGGTGAGAGAGGCCTCTTTGGTCCAGGTATCCTCCCAGCTTTGAGTTTCATCTCCAACTCTCTGGCAAGGGCGGCATGTTGGCCCAAGAGGTTGCCGCCCATCCGGGGCAGGCCACACCTCATTTTAAGAATTCCTCCGTTTTCAAGGGGCGTGGCGTGCTCTTGAGGTAGGTCGAAGGCAGAGTTACTGCGTTGACCTGGGGTGGGGTCTCGCTCTCGGTCCACTTCTTCCATAGATAGACTTAGCCATTTGTTTTCACTGGAAAAAAAGATACAGCGAAATCCCATTACAACGAATACCAATACAATGCAAAAGAAATTGTCAAAGAAAAAAAAAGAAATGAAGTGTTATCCATCATAGCTGCAGTACCAAAGCGTTTAAAACTAAATAATAAAACAACAACGTTCAAATATCCAATTTAAAAAAAACAATAAGATGAGATTTATTATCTGAAATAAATAAAAATCAATAAAATTCGCAATTCAAGAGCTGGAATACGCCACCTTGCTGTGACTTAAGAAATTAACCAAAGAGGCAAAACCTTTCAGTTTTGCGCCGACAAGGCAGATGTCTTATTGGGCAAATGTAAGTGGGTGTGTCTTTGATTTACCTCTTTCGTCAGCCATTGGCCAGGGACTGCAGCGTTTAATATAGTTTATTAAAATTGCGAATACACAATATTTATTCATACGAACAAAGCAGACGATGAAATTTCACAGAATAAATTTCCTCAGCCATATCGGCCCGTAGGAATGGATCCCGTGGTCCAGGGGTGTTTGGGTTCCGAAAATTTTGGGTTGCTGTTTCTAAAAATTTTGGGCTGACAAAAACATTCAAAAACTAAAAATTAAAAAAAAAAAAAAAAAAAAAAAACAACTTTTTTTTTTTTTAATGATTTCTGTATGCATATTTGAAGAATTTTTATGGGGGAGGGGGTGGGGAAATTCAAGTTTCCTCATAGATTTCGAAAATTTCACAGTCTTCAGAAAATTTTGCTTGTGTCACTTGCACCCCCGCCGTGGTCGCAATCTGGCAATCGCAAAGGCAACAGAATGAGAAACGTTAAAGCATGCCAAAGTAAAAAGGGAGAGCTTTTGATACCTTATAAAAGTAAGACAACAATATCAACTTGTTAAGGATGTTACGAACCCTGTAGATTCAGAAGACTTGATCCTCGACAAATTCAAAAGTAAATGTGCAGCCGCAACATGGGATGGATCATACACGAACTCCGATTCTTCAGGGAAGTCGCCAACCCTCTGCTTTTTAGACTTCATTCTGCATTTTAGAGATCCTTGCAAATATTTGGCAAAGTCTGGAAATATGCACGGAATTGATCCTTTTTTTAGGCGTCTGTAGTTTTTTGTTCGGATAATATCTTCTTCTTTGAAATGTCTACTACAAACTAATGAAGATCTGGACTTATCGTTAACGATGAAGTCTTTTCTAGAAATTGCTTTTAACCAACTATCCCGTAGGACTAAATCGGAAGGAAATTCATGGTAGGAAACACCTTCACTATCTTTATGTTTCCCTCTTTTCATACCACTTTCGTAAGAGGTACAATATGGGACGCAGCAGTTGACCATTTCAATGAAAATTTTAAAGGAAATTTTAAAAATCTTCATGTAATGGAACATGCCAAATTGGCGGAAAAATTTCCATTTGTTAAAATAGCTGTTGCCATATTTACTTTTCATACTTTAGTTTTATGTTTCAGTGAAACGTTTGATGTTAGTTAATGACTTATTATCATTTTTATTTGTCGCATTATTTTATGTTTTAATGGCTTTGTGTAATTTTTTGGACATTTTTTTAAAAAAATTTTTTAGTGCGAAAAAGGTAAAACATTCCGTTTCACGTGTTTTCTTTCTGGTAAATTACAGGCTTTAGACAGTTTATGATGTAATGTAATTTCAGAGGAATAGAAAAGAAAGCTTCCCACAAACACGATGAAAAATTACTGTCATTCACTAAGCTTCAAAGCGAGTTATAAGATCCGGCATTTATTTGTTTTACCTTTTTCATCCGCCATTAGACTATGGTTGCAGCGCCCCCCCTGTTGTTTGTTGGAGTTGCGAATATTGATCTTAGCAACGTTTGACACGCGCTTTGTTTCGACTCATATTTGGCGAAATATTTCGGAAACGCGCTAAGGGTAAGTGTTCCATGTATTTTATTTATTTATTATTTTTTTTTCAAATGCTCCAGAAATCACAGTTTGCAACAGAAAGAACGCGCGAACTAGATGAATGAATTCAGTAAGTTACCGCCCTATAGCCAGGGCTAAGGCAGAAATACATGAAATACACTTTTTTCTTCATCACTCAATAGCGCTTCCTAGTGGAGTTTAAAAGTAAGTCCTTTCTTGTTTGAAGAATTAGTTTGCGCGCATGACTAATACCTCGTCGAGATTATATCTGTTTACATAAAAAAAAGTGTTTAGATTTTTGTAAATTTATAGTTCAGTTCATTTCAATTGGTTATTATTAGTACCTGAAGCATTGTTTAGAAATGGGCTAAGTTAACGGCAGAATAATCGTGACGACTTTTCAAAAATTTGGGCGCCACAGCCATACAAAAAAAGTTCTATTAAAATTGAAAACGTAAAAATTTCGCTATACAGGCCATAAAACACCATTAAAAATTAAAACATTAAAATCATCTGTCAAATAAATAAAACTATATTTACTAATATTAAAAGTACATAGTATTTGGTACCACTTTCAAATACAAATGAACTTTTAGTGGATCAGTAAAATACTGAATTCCGTCTTGTCATTTACATACATACAACTCTCAAGTTAATAAAATTGAAACTCGGATGACTCGTACTATGCCGATAATTTGCCTGTGATTGACTTGCGAAGAGATTAATAAAAACGCAAGTGACTTATTATCTACTGGTATATCAGAATCCTTGATCGAGCTTGATATGGAAGTGATTTTTAAAAAAAAATGAAGTCTCCAAAAAGACTCTGTTTGCGTTTCGGATAATAGTTCTTTTTTTATTCTAATTTAAGACCCAATTTTCACATAAATTCCGGAATATGGGGGTCAAAAATTACCCGCACATAATGATACTGTATATCTTTCGTAAGGGCAAATTTTTCTGCATTCTACGCAATTTGTTCCAATTCTCTAACTTATAGCGTTTTTACCTCGAATGTTTCAAGGTTTCGCTGGATTTCAGGCACTACTTTCTTCATTAAAACCATCAATAAAAAGTCAACAAATTGTCCCACAGTTTTATTTTTAAAACCAATGGAAAGAGCGACTTTTTTTTTTATCCCGGATCTAATTCCACCTATGGTCAAAGATCCAGACTTCTATACCTCATTTAGAAAAACAGTTACGAGCATTTTAACCTGGATTTAAAAAATCTCTTCCCCATTCAAGTTAAAAACGTTTTATTTTGTGTCGCCATGGTTACGTCTTTTAGCTTCTTTGTTTGTTTCTTCTTTCTCATTAAAAAAATTTAAAAATATTTTATTTTATAGCAATTCTCAGCCCTGATGTGTTGAACGGGGAAAATAATGCCTTAAAATTCATGGCAACTTCGTGTGCAACGGAACGATATTTTTTTGGGGGAAAAAAAAGTTTAAGTGAGTACAGTAAAATGCTTGGTGCTTAAGTAAAATTATGTGTGCGAATTTTAATTAACAAAACAGAATCTTTCTTTTTATTTTGGACTGGGAAGGGAAATTCACATTTGCTCAAATAGCTTCTTTTTAAACTTTATAGCACGAGCACAGCCGTGCGAGTACAGCTAGTTTTACTTATAATAAACAAATGACAGTTTTGGACTACTTTAAGAGCTTTACAGAAGAACATGTGAAGTTATAATTAGATTTACTTTATTTGAAGATTAAGGCTATTTCGAGATTTTTAGATTTTTTTGCGACGTGAAAATACATTTATCTTGTTTAAGTGTGTGTGTTTTCTATTGAAAAGAAAATTGATAAAGTCGAGTTGAGAAAGAACCACTAACATCAAATGAAAATTTTATAATAAAGCAAAATTGAAAATTCGAATGGCTCATATCAAACTTGGAACTAAAACAAAAGATAAAGTAGGCTAATGATGCTCAGCGGATAAATTTCGCTCACCCAAATATCTCTAAAGGTAATAGAATTAAAAAACTTGCAATTATTACCTCCGTGTAGCAAACATCGTGATAAATTTATAGTAAAGGTAAATTCATTGTCGGAAGGAAAGAGAAAAGAGTAAAGTGTTTAAAAAAAAGAAGCCACGGGTCTTTGCGGAGCTTATCTCACGATTCCAAAAGGTAGGGAGCGCCACGATGGGAGGTCACGGCGACCTCCCAAAAATTTTGTTTTCGGCCCTATTTTGTCAGACAATTCGGTAAGAATGGAAGATGTCGTTGCAGAATTGCGGTTTCTTTTCCTTTTTTTCTTTTCTTCTTTTTCATACCCCTCATCCTATAATACAGGGTTAGCATAAAAAAAATCCTGGTTTTGAAAATTCATCTTTCATAAACTGTTACACTTAGCACTATAAATGATACATAAAAATAAAGATAAACTGTGAAAGTTTTTTTTACTTACAAATGTTCGATGCGTGCGCCTTTCGTAACGCGACACATATAGAACATACATTTCGGAGTGTTTCACTGTCCATTTTTCGCAATGCTACACATATGCGATCTTTCAGTTCTTGCAATGTTGTTGGAAATGGTGGTCAAGGCCGGATTTAGATTTAACGGGGCCCTAAGCTATTTCAGGTATGGGGGCCCCCTTTTGTAGTTTGAACTACGTTTCTCTCGGTGGTGTAAGAGGCAATTTTTCATCCCCCCCCCCCATTACTATGTTAGTCCTTTGATACATAGAGCAATATTTTCACTTTTCTGATCGTTTTTTTTTTTTTTTTTTTAATGTTTTTTCCCTGCTGTCCTTTTTGTATTGACCTTAATATGGGGAATGGTATCAAAATAATGCTTCAAGACTCTTCTTTTGTTACTTGTTGACATTGACTTTCGGTACAATTAGTTTTTAATCATCCCCCCCAACCCACCGACAAATGCAGCAATGAATTAAATATAAAATGATCAATGGTAAAAAATGCTTTAAAAGAAATGGTGTAAAGATTTATTGTATATACTTGATAAGAAATAAAATTGGAGCCTACTTTGCTTAGGATTTTCAAAGACTTATCTAATTATTTTCAAGGACTCTAGAACAATTAAAATTATTTAACGCACATCGTTTGTACTGTACAGTTTTTGATATTTAAGTACTTGGTTGTACATTTTAACGTCCTCTTCTAACTTCGTAAGAAACAGCTATTTTAAATTTGAAAGAAAAAAGAAAGTATAGATTTCTCATGACAACAACTTTTCTTCGGGTGCAAGTGGGGCATGAAACAAAAAGGAATAGAGGTAGTGTACTTTTTTTCGTACTAAACAGATTGACGATATGCAGAAGTAAGATAAAAGCAAGCAATAGCAAAAGAATTTCCAAAATACTGCATTCGGAATTATATAAATAGCAGGATATGAAACATGTGAGTCACAAAAACTTGTAATATGTTTCAGAAACGTGAGAACCATGGTTCTTCCAGTTTTGGTGCAGGATGTAGCAAGGAGCTGAATTTGACATATATTGGCGTTCCTTCTCCCCCACCCCCTTTCATTTGTGGTTTGTAGTGTCACTTATAAAAATTTTCTAGGTTTTCAAGCACTGGAAAATAAAATTTATTTTTTGATGTACTTTTCTTTTTTCTTTTTGGAACGAATCATGCTAATTTTCCGGGAGTTGGGGGCCCCCAACAAAGCGGGGGCCCTAAGTTATAGCTTGCTTGTACGTAAATCCAGGCCTGATGGTGGTGTATAAACCTACTTTGACGAGACATTATTTTTAAAAAAAAATCACTTGCGGTTAGTTTTGGGGATATGGTTGGCCAATGGCCAACGCAAAAAGGGTAAATCACCATCACCTGCACAGCCAATCGAGCGGTGCGGAATGACACTGGCACAGAGAAGTGGAGGGGAAGGGGTTTGGGGGTAAACCTCCCCCCCCCCCCAGAGATCTTGGCTTTAACGTTGTTGCCAATCCTAATAAAGTAGTTAATACATACAAGTGTAAGGACTGTTGTGATTAAAAGGAATTTCTGGCTGCACAACACTGGAACGTGCACGTTTAAGTAGTTACTTACATTCAAAAAACTAGTACAGTTTACCTTTATTTTTACGTATCATTTATAGTGGTAAGTGTATTAGCTTATGAAATATAAATTTTTAAAACAGGGATATTCTTTTATGCTAACCCTGTATATTTTGTTATTAGATTTAGGTATGAGCTATATGTGCATGTTCGTCTTTTGCCATTTGGCAAAATTTGAAGTTTCATTCGGCAAAATTTGAAGTTTCATTCGGCAAATTGAGAATGCTCTTCCTCTCAAAAACTTGAGGTACTTGTCGCACGAATATTAAAATATGGATTAGCATGAAACTTAGCTCAAAAGAAACTAAAGAAAAGTTGTATAACTGTTACTAAGTGCAAGGTTGAAACAAACTGACCTGGTAGAGGTCTGTAGACGTTCGTTAGGCTCTTCTGGTATGTCCTCACTCGTCTCTGGACTAGATAGACTGATGGATCTTTGGCGCATATCGGTGGTTTCTTCTGTCGTCCGAGCCTGTAGCAAGTAAAGGAAAGATGGCTAATAGGACAGGCACAAACAATGAAAAGCTTGAAAAATGCAATATAGAGTTGATGGGTCTAGGTAGTCTTAACGTAGCCTCACACCGTAAAAAATACTTCGAGCTCTCATAACTTGAACTTCCTTAAAAATTAACTTCGTTTCTCAAACTTTTCGCAGCAACATTATAAATCTTTTTTTTTTAAATATATACAGTAAAACCTCTCCTAATGGACACCCCTCAAAGGCGGTCACCTCTCTTATGCAGACATCCCTCTACTGCGGAATATATATATATATATATATATATATATATATATATATATATATATATATATATATATATATATATATATATATATATATATATATATATATATATATATATATATATATATATATATATATAATATAATATTATATTATATTGTATTATATTATATTGTCATTTTCAATATTTTCACTATCATCATAAAAACATTTTATGATGATAGTGAAAATATTGAAAATGGTTACACGCAGTTACAGTCTGTCCACGGATTATATGTAATTGGCAAACGTCCAATTAAGACGTGTCTATCCGAATGACGGGGAAAAGTAAAAATTTGATGCGCGTGATCCGTTCATTTGAATTTGACTCTGCTTAATTTAGAGGCTAAAATACATCTTCAAAAGCGGGCATCCCTGAAAACTAATAGATGCGACAATTTCCGCCTGTGAACCGGATGTTAGCTTTTCCATCTAATCGGTGGTCAGACTACATTGTGAACTAGTAAATGCAACAATTCATATTTGTACGCCGTACTTAGTATTTTCCTCTCATTCAGTTTTATATTTCCTTCTCTTGGATTCAAAATACATTTTGTTTCTGTGTACAATAGTGTATGTTTATGTTTTATCGTTCTTTTTCCTTTGTTTAATCCGTGCTTTCTTTAAATCGGACGATCTGGATCTCCAATTAGTCCGAATTAAAGAGGTTCTACGACTGTAGATACTCAATAGGTCTTCAACAATGCCGCATACGACATGAACGCTGACGATTTCTGCATTTAGCAAATCTACCGACCGGGGCCGAGTTTGAACCCTCAAACCTAGGTGTAAGAAACTTGGGGTAATGCTTACAGTACTTCACAAAACAAAAACCGTCCTTTCTGTTACATGCCTCCAGACAAGAGTTTTTAAGTATAGTAAGTACAACCCGTTTCAGGCTCGACGAGGGACCATGTCAGCCTAGCTGGAAACTAGGGTCCCGGGCCTTGTGGGGACCCGGCTACAGTGACGCAAAAAAAAGAAAGAAAAGAAGGAAAGAAAAAAGAAAGGAACAAAAAAAAAAGGGGGGGGGGGGGCTCCCAATGAGAGAAAACGTAAAGATTAAGAAAAATTTACTCTGTGGCACTTAAAATAGAGTTAATTGTTTTCTAGTAAGCAGTTTTGATTTTTTTCACCCTCCCCCTTTTTTTCCTTTTCTCCCCTCCAACCCCTTTTCTTATTTCCCCCTTTTCTTTTTCCCATTTTTTCTTCTTTCCCCCTTTGTTTTATTTTTTCCTTTTTTTTTGGGGGGGGGGGGACGGGAGGGACCGGCGACATAACTGACAAGGGGCCCGTCTTGGCTGTCTGCGGCCCTGGCCTGCTTTATACGCAAAAGCATATGTGCAACTACAAATGCAATTGCATGTCATGCTTCTTTTGACGTTAATGCATATCCATAACTGCATTAAAACGGCAAATTTTCAAACTACTGTCTGACCACACCGATGAGATGGAAAAGCGAACATCCGGTTTATAGGCGGAAATGGACGCATCTATTAATTACAGGGGTGGTAGTTTCTTCGTTATAGATGTGCGCTTTTGCTTCTTAATTATTTAAACGCAGTTTTGTAAAAATGACAATTTGCACACAGCAATATATTTTTTTTTAATCTAAACTACATTGGATCTATATTCTCATTACAAAAATTAATTGATTTGTTTTTTTACAATATAATTTTATTTTATGTCTGACTAAAATAATAGTTGTAAAATAATGATGAAATTTTAAAAAACGTATTAGTTGTTGGATTTTTTGAAAACATTATAAAAAAGGCATTTTAATAAATGAAAAGTATTGAATGCATATTTTGAAAAACTGCCCTTCGAGCATATATAACTACTTAAAAATAAAAATGTTACGTTGTAATGTAAGAATCGCACTACTGTAGAGAATCATTCATTGCACAAATGGTAGAGTTTCGAGTTAAAATCAATATTTGGCTGTCTAGCTGTCCTATATTGCGGTAAATAAAGAATTCTAAACTATTAAAGCTTCAAAGCAAGGCATTTTAAAATTTGAAAAAAAAAGAGTAGAAAATAAAGCATCATAAAATATTAAAGCGCATAAAATAAAGCAATTTAAAATAGCAAAGCATATTAAAAGCGAAAAAGAGTACATTAAAATATGTAAAATAAAGCATTATAAATATTAAAGTATATAAAAAAAGATATTAAAAATTAAAGCATATAAATGAACGCAGGTAAAAATATTAAAATATGTTATGATAATCAGTACAAAATATTAAGCGTACATAATAAGGCATTTTGAAATACTAAAACATGCAAAAAAAGGGATATTATAAAATATTTAAAAACTTAGGACTTTGATCATTAAAATATTTTTTTCAAGAAGAAAAAGAGATTATTTAATTTTAAAAATGTAAAATAAAGCATTTTAAAAAAATTGAGGAAAAAGAAATAAACGAGCTGATGTGTGCATCACATGACTTCCTTTTACTCCAATTTAATGTCATTTTCTCATTATTGGCAGTTTTAATGTTATTCAATAGTTTACTCTCTAAATATCACCAACAGTGGCCAAATTGAAACCAAATTTAAAAAAAAAAAAATCGCCAAATTGGCGATCAAAAGACTGGTGATATATCGCCAAGTGTCCGCCAAATTATAACACCACGTGAGTTTACATCGAAATTAACAATGATTTACCCCCAAAAAGGGGCAAAAGACCTCTTTAGAAACAGCCGAATGCAATCAAAAGGGGAGGTGCACAACCAGACCCCACTAGGAGTCTACGTACCAAATTTCAACTTTCTAGGACATTCCGTTCCTGAGTTATGTGACATACATACGCACGTACACACATACGCACATATACATACGTACATACGGACGTCGCGAGAAAACTCGTTGCAATTAACTCGGGAATCGTCAAATTGGTTATTTCTCGTGTCTATACGTTCTTAGGCACTTTTCCACGTGTGGTCTAGTCGAAAGAAAACTCAACATTCGTTCGGGGGTGAACAAAATGGAAATTAAGGTCGATTTTTGAGTCTTTTTTTTTTTTTTTTTTTTTTGCGAATACAATGCTTCCTTTTTTGTAAAAGGAAGTAAAAAGAACAAATATTGAAGAATAAAAAAATGAAACATTTAAAAATATTGAGCCCTTGTAAAATAAAACATTATAAAACAACAAAGTAAGTATATTAGTAAATATTAGGACTTATTTAGGCATAGTAAAATAAAGCGGTATAAAATATTAAAACAAGTAAAATCAAGCATCATAACATTTCTTAAAGCATTTTAAAACAGCTGAAAATAATTAATAAAAGAAAGATGAGATAATACAATATTAAAGAGTTTAAAATAAAGCATTTTAATTTATTGAAGCTTGTAAAACAAAGCAATACAAAATATTAAAGCATAAAACTTATTCAAAATTGCATATCAAAGCATTGAATCTAATTATTTTATTTCTGCAAAGAAGTATTTAAATAAGACGAGATGAAAACTGCATTCAAAAAATTTTCTTCTCTTTCTTTAGAACCATAGATAATTGCTCAAAGCTTTGAGAGAAACTCAAATACTCGAACGTACTTAATGGCGTCAATTACTCTTTGGGAGTTATTTATTTTTCCCTTCTTCGAGCAAACAATGTTTAATTGTTCGCAGAAAATGGCGCCATAAATAGCTCACCAATTAGAATCTAATTAAGGCTGCTTTTGTTTACCGTAAGTGTTTTGAAATGCAAGCATCGTATTTCATATTCGGGAACTAAACACAAGCTTTCTTTCCTTCTTTTTTCTTTTTCTATTCTTTTTCCGCGGATAAGGACATAATTGTAAGGTTCTTTGAGAAAGAAAAAAGTGTCAAATTTCGTTCATGTCTAAAATAACTCATTTCACTTCTGGGGAAACAGAATAAAAAGAATTATACATTGGTTTCAATTCAGTGGCGTAGCTAGACCCGACTTTCGGGGGGGGGGGTTCTTCTTTTATATATATATATATATATATATATATATATATATATATATATATATATATATACACATTTTTTTAGTATTAAAGAAATGAGAGGGAGGTGTATCTTACATACTTTGTAAAGGGGTGACCCTATTCCGATACTTGTGTCAAACAAAACAAAAGCAAGGAATTTTTTATTTTTTTTAATGTTGTGGAAAATTCAACTTTTTTTCCTTTTTCCTTTACTTTAAAGTGAAATTTTCTAGCATTCTCTTGTCAAAACCAGTCTTTCCAAATTAAGGGGAAATCAAATATCTGATGAGCGTGTTCCGTTCATTTCAGTGTGACTGCTTAATTTAGAGGCTAACACACATCTACAAAAGCTGGCATCCCTGAAAGCTAATAGATACTTCCAGTTCTGCCTGTAAATTGGATGTTTGACTTTCATTCTCATCGGTGGTCAGACTATAAAGACTATTTTTACTAACTTGGTTTGCACTAAAAGTATGAAATAAAATAAAAAAAAAGACTTCTTGAACACGCCACACACCACAAAAAATAAAATTGCTTTTCATATTGTTATATTTATATGTTGCTTTTTATGTATTTACATTTATGCTAAATCTAAAGCAGTTAATAAAATTTGAGTAAAAAAAGTTAGGGAAGAAATATAGGCGGTAGAAAGTTATTCGCTCAAATGCGTACCATCTGTTCTCCTCTCAAGTCTTTATTTTTAATTTTATTAGCCGCTTTAGAATTTACATAAATATCTATTTGAGAGTGCAACAGCAATTTTCGGGTATTATAAACAGATTTTTTTTTTCAACTTTTTAATCCGAACCAAGCTAATAGAAATAATCTAGATTCATTTCGTTTTTAAACATTTTATTCATGTAATGCTACGCAGTTTTTCTTTTGAATTAAAATAAAATTACCTTCAGAAGGGTCCGATGGGACTGATGTTGCTTTGCAGACTGTACTTCGTTTTCTTCAGCCGACGTTAACTTTCTCTTTTTAAAGCAATCCTTTTCGTCATTTTAATTTTTTTTTTTTTTTTGGTTGAAAAAAGCTTGTTATCGGTCTTGCTCGCTTCATTATGCAACAACTTTCACTTAGAATGTACTATTTTAAACAGACTGTACGTTTCCAAAAGAATATGCAGTAAATACTGGATGAAAAATCAATGTGATTGCAATGGATAGATACTCTGGTTAGCAAAGGTCGTTTTGACTATGACCTATGACACACACGAGATCAGACCAACAAAAACCTCTATCGTCTCGAATTCCGGTTATGCTATCATTTTCGGATTCAAAGCCCAATGATCTTTAAAGCAGCAAACAAAAACATTTTCTTCAACTCAAAAACAGAGGAATTGTCTTCAAGAGCTGAGGAGGCAGTGGAAAAAAGGGAGAAATGCGTTCCACGAATAGGCTTTCGAGGAAGATTAACCAAAGGACAGTCGTTTCGCGCACTTTCTTGGAATAAGAGTAAAGGGGTGAAATTCACAGGTTTGAAATGTTAAGATGAACATTTCAATTTCATGTTTAAAGATCATTCAAGTTAAAAAACCATTTCGCTCTGTTATCAGGATTAGTAGTGTTCTTTGGTAGCTCTCTTTCTTAAAATTGTGATTCCTTAGAAAACCGAAATGATAGGAGTGAAAAGAAAGTATAAGTTTTTTTCAAGTGATGAAAAAAGGAAAATTGTAGAATACTGACCAAGTTAGATTTGCTGCAATTGCTAACCTCAAGAGCATAAATAATGAATCCAAAAAAAAAAAAAAAAAAAAAAATCAGGGACGAAAAAGCAATAAAAGACTTCTTCTTGAAAAAGATATGCTTAAAGTTTCTTTTACTGTCAAAATGATTCCTTAAACTCTCAATAAAGCACTAAATAATGTAATAATAGAATAAATACCTAACAAAACTAATAAAGAGGAATTTTAATCAAGAGCCCACGTTGTCTTTAGAAATTTTCACCATCATATTTCAAATTTCTATAAAAAGTCTCTTAAAGCCCCCGTATTTCAAAACGTCTTTATCTCGATTTTTTTCTTCAATATGAAATTCGAAATATACAGATTCGACTGTATGCCATATTCCCACTGCGCGGCTCATAAAATTAAACATATTTAACAATTTGCAGAATCAATGACAAACAAAGGCTGCATATACGTGGATTTAACAAATCAATCTCATTTCTAAAGCGAAGTGTCAACTTTCACTCAATTATCAAAAAATTGTCGCAGCAGAGGAAGGCGTCTTTATGCTTGAGGGTCACACATGGAGCAGATTTTCAATGGCATTGGGGGGGGGGGGGAGCGAAATGAATTTTTGACCTTTGTTACTCAGGAAAAAGTCGTTTTGATTTTTTTTCTTTTTCTTCCCTCTTTTTCTCTCTTTTTTTGAGACTAACGTTTCGGGGGGGGGGGGGTTTGTCCCCAAAACCCCCCCTTAGCTACGCCCCTGGAACACTTACCTCACCGTACAGTCACAGCCGCCATTTGTACTAATCATTACTTTTTAAGTATAATATTTTTTTCAAGAAATTTTGTTACTTTATGTTATAATACATAATGGTTTTTGTACTCAAAGATGCAGAAATTAAAACTTAAAAGTTTAAAAATTCCGGGAAAAAACACAAATGAATGCGTAAAAATTTGTCATCTGTGCAGACGGGTTGAGTAAGTATCAGCGGTTTCTCCCCACTCCTGCTGCTCTCCCCGCATCTGCAGGCAAGGGGGGGGGGCGGTATCATTGCCAAGACTGTAATATTGAATTTCTTCTGGGGGAGTTTTATTAAATTTGTCTTTTTTTCGGGGGTCTCCTTTTCGGTTTCGGGAGTGCTTTGCAGCATTTGAGGGATCTCGCTATTGCTCGTGGATGCAGGAGAAGCGATGGGCACCCATAAAAAATCTGTCCTCATAAATTATCTTCCAGACTGACCAGTTATTTAGGGCGGTCGATTGCCCCCTGGTTTTGAGGAATTAATGTATTTACACAGTGGCGTAGCTAGACCCGACTTTCGGGGGGGGGGGGGGGGGTTACTTCTTTTATCTCTCTCTCTCTCTATATATATATATATATAATATATATATATACATTATATATATATATATATATATATATATATATATATATGTGTGTGTGTGTGTGTGTGTGTGTGTGTATAATCGCTTGGAATTTTTTCCTTTTCTTCTTTTTTTTCTCTTCTCTCTTCTTTTTTTTTTTGAGACTAACTTTTCGGGGGGGGGGGGGTTGTCCCCAAAACCCCCCTCCTTAGCTACGCCCCTGTATTTACATGTACGTGGGAGTGATTTCGGCAGTTTGTTAGTATAATTTACATTGAGTATGTGTCCTCATGCTCCCCCACCTTCGTTCGGAAAGATTCGAAACGAGGCACAATGGGGCAAAAACGCCAAAAAGCGCTTAAAATGTTTTTTTCAACCTCTCTCGTCTGTTTGTTTACACAGGCATGTAATGGGGTGGCTTCCTTCAGTCAAAAGTACTACTTTTAGCCATTGAAATGGATAGAATGAGCAAAAAAAAAAATAACATGGACCCAGAATATACTTTAATTTTCCCAACAGTTTTTTAATTAATTTTTTTTAATGT
Organism: Uloborus diversus; assembly: GCF_026930045.1. Taxonomy (NCBI): domain Eukaryota; kingdom Metazoa; phylum Arthropoda; class Arachnida; order Araneae; family Uloboridae; genus Uloborus; species Uloborus diversus. The sequence continues at coordinate 138,138,074 of NC_072739.1, forward strand.
CCAATTTTTCAAACAAGGCGTGGTCTTGATGACGTCACAAATGATGCACTTTGCCGCATCTTTCTACTATGTTTCCACGTTATGATAATCAAGCAGCGAATTAAAATTGCGCTCCACGCTTGCTACCAACCATATCGTTGCCAATACCCGCGAGTAAAGATGCGAATTAAATAATTTGCACCGTGAATGGGAACACTGAATGACATTTCATCATTTGTGATGTCATCGGCAGAAGCCGTAAACAATGAAAGCGCTCCGATTTAAGTAATTCCTAAAAAATATTAAACAAAAACAAATTTATCGAAAAATGGTCAGATCCCATGTTTTTAAGCATGCTCTTTCAGAAAAAAATAATTTTAAAATTTTGGAAACGACCCCATTAGCGAGTTTCTTTTCTTTTTTTTTTAAATTTTTTTTGGGCTCATTGTTCAAAGTTCGCAGGTTTGTAGGGTTTTCTTACAGACCACTGATGAATAATTAATATTAATTTCAAAGTGTACATAAAAGTAAATTTTTTGCAGAGGGTTTTGAAAAATATAACCTTGAATGCCCTAGGTTTTGAACGCGAGAGAAATTGAATATACCCGCCTTTAAAAGGAATAAAAAGATATAGACTGCTTAAAAGCAATTTTTTCAATTTCCCACCCTCATGGTTCTTCACTTTCTAAAGGCTCCCTTTATCTTAATTCCAGTTCTGATCATCTAAGAGGTTCTGATTGTCTAACAAATCTGTGCTTTTTTTTCTTTTCATTTTTCCTTTTTTTTTTCTTTTTTTTTCCGTTACATTTTTATTTTTCAGCCTTAATTAATAAATTCGTTTATTTATAAAAGTTTATTACCAAGTAGTGTATATGCAAAATTCTACTGTAATTATGAACTCAATCTCTTTCCCAATTGAAATCCTGTTCCTAAAACATAGCATTGATTTAATCATTATAAAGGCATTGTAAAGCCAAAAATAACAAAAAATGCGTGTGAATTGTCATAATGTTATATCAGAGTGATTCCGCGTCAATTGACCTGATTTTTCAAATTGTCCCTGCTCGATCATTCCCGAACAGGATGAAATTTTATAGAGGTGTAGAGATGTCTTTGAAACTACCTATGCAAATTTTCAGCTTCCGAGATCCGAATCCTGAGGATCTAGGATTTCCAAAATATAGAGCTACAAAATATTGGATCAGCTTTGTGAGACGAATTGCCATGTTGTGCCAGTGTACATTTTATTACACTGAACCATTAAATTTTGTGAGCTTAAAGTATACATTTGGCTATTGATTCGTTCTAGCATTTATGTGAGTTTGAGCTCATAAGATTTTGAGTAGCACGCGTATAGACAGAGTCGTGAAAAAACGATCTTTTATACTGAAATCATCATTTTTGAGACCGTTTAATTAAGTAAGATGATTAGATCGCATGGTTTTCTGACATGAGTCTAAAACTACACCACGTAAAGTATAATTACAGCTCTTGCTCAAAGTTATTGACTAAGGCGTTTTAGATTAATTGACCTTAAAATTTGGTTCTTTTTGTTTCAAATTATCAACTTTGAGACCGCGTATTTAAAAAAGTTGATTAGTTGCCATGGTTTTCTTACCTGGATCTTAAACTACACCGTTCGGACTACAACTACAGCTGTGCCCCAAAGTTGTTGACCCGTCGCGCACAAAACTATTGACCTCTAAACTTTGCCATTTTAAAAAAATCATCGACTTTGAGACCGTTTAACTTCTGAAGTCAAGAGAAACAAAAGCTATTTTATATTTTTCTTAGTTTTATACTGTGGTGAGTAGTTAATCATATATCATAGCCGTGAGTAACCCATCATTCCGAGGGTTACTCACGGCTTTAGCAGATATCCGCGCCCGAACAAGGCAAAAAAAAGAGCAGTTTCAATTGACCTCTGCATTCAAAGTCATGAGTGATCCACCAAATTATTTATGCTAGCATGTATCTAGTATCAAGTAGTATCTACACTAAAAAGAATTGGCTTGGTTTACTCCTTGCTTTTGAAGCAAAGCAATCATATATTTAGCTTTTTTTTTTTTTTTCATTACCTCAAACTTTGACCCCTACTCGAGGGCCAACAAGTCAAATTTGAGAGGAAAGAAACTTCACTTTTTCTTACCACAATACTAGTAAAGTATCCTGAAAGTTTCAGGCAAATTGAAGGTGTCTACTATCAGGCCCCCTTTTACTTTTTCCAGCTTTAAAAAAGAAAAAGAAAGAAAATTGAGATTTTTTCCTTCATTTATTTCTTTTTGTCTTTTGCTTACTTCAGGACAAGGTGCGAGACGTTTTGCACCTCAACAAACAATATTGAGTGAGTTTTTGAGTTGCACACTGCAAACACGCCAGAAGTTGGCACTCTGGTTCCCCGTGAATGTGTATGTTTGTTTTGTTAGGTTTGAGTACAGGGGCGCCAGGGCTGACAAGAAGTAAAAAAGAAATAGAAATGGATGATTTTTAATTCTTTTATTTTTATTTTATTTATTTATGTATGTATTTTTCTCATCACATTTATGAAAATAATTTTTTAATTAAACTATTTTCTTCTGCATATACCGAAATTGAATGTTTACCTATGTGGTTTGTTTGTAAGTTTTCACATACATCATCCCATAATTTGTTAAATTTAACATAGTTGAATATGTACTAGGGACGGCGTAATTTAAAAAAAAAAGGGCTGACCAGAGGTCATGTCAGCTTTGTCGAAAACTAGAGGCTCGGCCACGGATGCCCATATGCATAATTTTAAAGGGGGGCGGGGGTCTCAGATATTTCCCCCATGGTTTAACAGGACATTTTCCCCATAAAAACCGATTTCAGTGCAGATTAGACTTATTAAAGTTTGACAATTTCTTATAAATTTATTCATTGATGGCTAGAGAAGAAATGTTTTCCGCATTTTTGCAAAGAAAAAAGTACTAAAAGCAAGGAGGTTCCAATTTCTAAGGGGGAGAGGGACTTGAGCCTACACTTGCCCCCCCCCCATTTGGGCGCTCTTGGGCTCGGCCGTTCAGGGTGCTCAGTTCGGGAATCAGAGTAGTGCAAATGTGCAAAGCTTAAAATTTTATGGGGGGAGGTGGCCTGCCTTAGTTCTTGGCGGCCTCGCAGGGTGTCGAAAAAGCGTTTGGTCTAAGGCACTTAATCAGGCCCCCTGTGTGGGATGGAAACCCACAACCAACACAAGTTCCGTAAAATTTTAAATAAAAAAAATGTTTAACTTACCGTAGGCATCATGGACTTCCTCTGTGGTAATCTCCGGCCTTGGGGTCCCTTGACCCTGTCTTTGGTGGCGTTGACCAAACATGTCGTACTGGCTCCCTCCGACTCCTCCTGCTCCACAAAAACAAAATCCCCCATCAGAGTCGACTCGGAGAATCACAGAAACAACACAACGCTTGTTGTCAAACGCACGCGTCAATCCAACACACAACAGTCGCTCAGATAAAACGCTCATTATCTCGAATGCTCAGCTGATAAGGGAGTGGACGCACTGCATCATGGGACCACTGGGTCAGGAAGGTTAAATTATTCTAGTGCGTAGATGGCAGAGGCTCGATTTCGGCCACTTCATCGCATAATTTCCATATTAGTTAGTGGCAACAGGTCTTTAAGTATGATTAAATGCAAAGATTAAATGCAGTTTTTTTTTTTTTTTTTTTTCTATCGTCTGCTGCGAGGAAAATTAATGACTTCGAATTGCTACTCTTTAAAATGGAGTTCTAAAATGGGAAGTATGTTCTTCGGAATCGGAATTGATGTTCGAAAACTGGCATTGAGCACGTCTTCAAAAAAAAAAAAAAAAAAAAAAACTAAGTGCATAGTACACGGTAAATATGTAAATGACAATTTGATTTCTTGGAATGTTACGCCAAGGCTGAATAATCGAACTGATACTCGTGAAACAATCTGATCTTCATGGGAAAATACGATTCATTTGAATTTCTGATTCACAGACCTTGAGATTTCCCAAAGTTTATCACAAGTTTATAAATAAAACAACACCACTCTGGATTTTTTTTTTTTTCAATGACCTTATGTTTATTTTTTTAACAATATTTATTTATTTATAATTTTTTTATTTGTTTGTTTCTGATTAATTTTTACTTTAAAAATTCCAGAACAGGATTTTTTTTTTTTTTTTTTTTTTTTCATCATCTGATGTATTTGCAATCCTTCCAAAAAGAAATTTAAGCACAACCCCCCTTTTTTTCTGACGTTGATAAGATCTTTTTCAAATCTAAAGTTTATATTTTGAATGAAATGTGAAATTATTTGAGTTCTTTTGGGTGGCGTAATTGTGCCTTCTGTGACTCCCTGTGTGAGAAAGTATAAGACCATAACAAAACATTGAATCCGCAATAGGTCTGTACAGTCCTGGGTTTCAATGTGGTTCTAAGTAATGTTTGGGGGTGTAAAAATGCCCTGGGTTTTGAGAACTTTAAGACTGGCAAGGATTTTGTTATAAAAATTTTGGGCTAAAATGTTGAACTAAAACTGTCTGGTCTAAATTAAAGGAGAGCGTACGCGTTTTAAATGAAATTTCAATAAATTCCATAAAAATTAAAGACCTATTCGATGGTTGAGAATGTTGTGAAATAGTTCTAAAACAGAAACTAGGTTGTGGTTTTAGTTCTGAAATAGTACCACACTGGACCGTTTCTACCAAGGACGGATACAAGGGATCCTGCATCCGCATATTTTCCAAATTTATGTTCTAAATCGCAGGTGTAGGCTATCTTTGACGACATTAATTAAAGGGATGGAGTTAACATCCGGATATTTTCAAAATGTAATTCTTAATGACACGACTGTAAACATTTTATGTAGTGTCGGGAGAAGAAATGGGTTCTGTGGTTTCTCTCCGGTACTCTTCGAAGCTGAAGTTCCAAAAAGTGCTATTTCAGACGACCTTCAATCATGTAAAGGGAAGGGGCTTTTGAAACATTTCTCGGAACTACTACGAAATCGAAGCAGTAGCGTACCAGTGGGGTCTAGCGCCCCTGGCAAACTTTCGAGATTGCCCCCCCCCCCCCCACCCCGCACCAATTCATAGAAATTCAATAAGATCAATAACATCAGCAATTCATTATGAAACGTTCTTTAACCAAAGACATGTTACATTTTTCGGCTCTGTTCATAACAATGCGTTTTTCCCCAAGGGCATTAATTTTCAAATTGTTGTTTTAAAACACCAGAAGAATATGTGTACAATAAACATAACTTACACATTTACTAAATGAAAGGAAAAAAAAACACGAAAAGAAAATGTAAAATTAAAATATTACGAAGATTCTATTATGATTAGAGAATTAAAATAAGTCAAAAAAGTAAAACCTTACTTCAGGCCCTATTTCAATAAAAGCCATCTCGAAGACAAAAAAAAAAAATGATGTGTATGTCATGGAAGGTGTGGAGCTTGGCGGCATTTTTTTTTTTTTTTTTTTTTTTAACGAAATCCCAAATACAAAGAGATGGAGTGAATTTAGCATCAGGTTTAGAAGGGACAATGGAGTCATTACTACTAGATCTAAGTGTTAATAATATGAAATTAATCACAAGTAAAATGATCACTCAGAAATAGGGGGTTCGGGCGTCCGGGGAAACAATTTTTTTTCGTTGCGCTCCTCCGGAAAAATTTGAATTTAGCGCGTTAAAAACGCAGTTTAAGATAATCTCTGGTGATGTTTGTTATCATATTTGAAAAATTATTTCAAAATATCTTTTCTCATCAAGGGTTAAAATGCCCCCCTTTTCTCAAAAATAGAGATCATCCAGGACGGAATTTTCTACTAAAAAGTCATCAAAGTATCTTTTTAAAAAATCATTGAAGCATTTTGTTAAAAAATCATTGGGATAATTCTGTCAAATTGCTGCCCCTTTTGCGGTTACGCCCCTGTCGAGAGCCACTTCTGCCAACCATTAGGTACGCCTCTGAATCGAAGTTTTAAAATGCAATTTTAGAATCAATCTTTCAACGGAAAAGGATAGGAATAGGTACGGAGACCTCCTTGGATTGGATGATAAATCTTGATATTTTAAAAGCATCAAACAAAAATAATGTAGCGCCCCTCTATCCAACGATGCAAGATACGTAGTAGAAAAAAATCAACCGTCACCTGATGTACCAGTTTCTGTATCCGCCTTATGGTTTCTACCAATTTACAAAATGGTTATCAAAAGAAAGTTTTAATACTCAAAGAGTAAAACTTTAAAAACGAAATTTTTGTGGGTCACGTATGGACTATAGGCTCCTCTCAGGGACAATTTTTCTATGTGTGTTATTTTGCCGGTAAACTACTCAATTATGGTGTAGGGTAGGAATGTTTGTTTCAACATCAGACAAGAGCGCAAACTCTTGAATGTTGAGGATTTCGAGCACTCCCTAAAATGTCACTGGGACATGACCGTCTTAGTTACTCTCCAAACAGTGAAATAATTACAATGACAATGTTTGTTTGAGCACCTTAATTTCAACTTCGAATTTTTCCAAATTTAGCATCTCTTAAATAATGAAATAAAGTTTTCTACAGATCGATAGAAAATTTATCTCTCTATGATTAAACAGTTCCCTTGCATTTTCAACTCATCTTACTCATCTATTTTGAACCAATACACTTTTAAAAAATACAAAGTAGGTTATTATTTATTTAAGTCGATTGTGGGTCAAGGTGGGACGAAGTGAAATGGTTAAATATTTCACACATTTAGCAGAGCAACCTATCGGGCAAGATTTAAACTGGGCTGTTGAACACATTCGATTCCGAGTCACAACTGACTACAACTATATTTATGTCGAGGACTGCATACTAAGTGCCTTGCCTCCATTATTTTTTATACCGATAGATGGCAGCACCATCACCGGATTGAACAGTTAATGAGAATTTAGAACTAGACCAGGAGCTAATAGCTACCTGGTGCTAGTACCCCCAGAGGTATCGTTTCACTTGGAGGACATTGAGACCACGAGCATATTTAACGTCGCCCTCGTCACCAACGGCTGTTCGTGCAACCCGCCTGCAGCGATTGGTGCACACTGCCGAAGGCGGTGTACTTTGAGCGCCTCGCCCCTTCTTGTAGTCTGTGACGATGCAGTAATAAGTAATGTATTAATTTTCTCGGTGACCTTGGAAAGGAAGCACTGCTGAGCGGAAAATAATTGGGAATTTTGAAGCGGAATGAAACGTCCTTGAGAATTGATATTTTAATTATTATCTTCGCTAATTAAAATCGTAAAAAAAAAACGAAACCTGCCTAAACATCCTAAACATGATACTCGAAAAATTACGAATCTTTTAATACCTGGTTCTACAGTATATGCTCTAGGGTTGTTTGGTTTAAACCAAGTGGTTTTTTTTTCTCCAAAAATCCTTTTTTTTTTTTTTTTTTGGAAAAATTTCATTGTTTTTCCCCAAATGTTTTCATAAATTTTGCACATTATTGCAAAGACTAAAATATAATTAATGCAAAGTAATTAGCAAAGCTTTATAGGTAAATAACCTATTTAATGAATTTAGAAACCTATTTTTTAAGGTAATGCAAGTTTACTAAATAGTTTTTATTTTGATTTTTTCTTTGTTTAAATCTACGCAGTTTTCATATGAGGTACATAAATATACAAGGCAGATCAACTAAGGTTTTCTAAAATTACATGGAAAAAAAAAATTCCAAGTCGCTCTTTTATAATTTTTTATATTATTATTTTTGAGTCTTTTGCATTTCAAAACTGTCCAAAAAGCATATTTTAACCAAAACTTATACTAACTAATTTGCTTGATTACTTAAGATTTATTGAGATAGATTGCGTACCATTGAAGCGATGCATAAAGTAAAAATACCTTAACAACAGAATATTTAAATGACAATTAAAGAGAAAAAAAAATAAAGAAAGAAGTCCAAGAGCACTTAGAGTAGGCATAAAATTGCACTTATACCTTCACACTTTTTGCACCCCCGATAGACGATGCAGTCAGAGCAAGAAACGAAAATAACTAAAATTGTGATAACAGAAAATATCCATATAACTTTGTGCTCTTACAAAAAAAAAAGAAAATTAATTTGAATTCTGAAATTTTGAATTTAAATTATGTTTTTCGCAATCACGAACTGAGACAGGACCCTACTCATTGGAGTTATTGTTTCTAGAAACGGCTCCTGACCCACTCCACACAAGCCTGCCTCTCCTCCTGGGCGGTTACATGTGCATAGTTGTGTGTGTGCGTAGAACTGTGTGTATGCACATAGGCGTGTGTGAGTGTATGTGTGTATGTGTGTGAAGTATGTGTAGGACATGGACGCCTCCGACCAGGAGAAGCGGATAGCTCAAAACCGAAGCAGCCGCGCCGCGCCACCAGCAGAGGACGGTGGGCGGTGGTGCTGCAGAGGCTTCTGATTCAAGTTGAAAAAGGCACGGACACCAAAAACGGTCAAATGAGAACAATAAGCAATCGTGATTGCTCAAAAAAAATTAATGCCAAATTTTCACCTTTCCAAGATTTCAATAAAATAAAAGAAGTCTCATGTATGATTGTTGGAATAATCAATAAACATTCATTTTTATGAAAGTCTTCGTTATTAAAAGAGTATTTTCATTTAAGTTTTTTTTTCTTTTTTTGATAAAAAAAATGTATTCCTAGATGCATTAAATCACTAGAAATAATGTCTACAGTGGAAAACATAATGATTTTCGTATTACATACTTGTCCTGTTTCTATAATTGTTGTCGCAGATACATTAGGTAAATAAATTACATTATTTGTAACTTTTTTTTTAAATCTTTAAACAAAATATGCGTTGATGTTTTGATTTTTAAAGTTATATTATGTACATCAGACTTATGATTTATTTGTATATACTGCAAAATATTTTCCATGCTTAAGAATGCGTGATTTTAAATTTATACTTTTATTTTTTTGCTTATTAGTAGATAGCTATGATTATGAGGAAATTAATTTGCAAGAATTTATTCTTGGTTATTTGTAGTTAATAATGTCTGAACAGTGAATCTTGGTATAAATAATTTTTGATTAATGACCAAGACCCATTTACTTACTGTTAAAGATTTCCAAACAATTTTCTCCTATAGAAATATGAGGAAATGAAATTACAAGATTTTACTCTTAATTATTTAATTAATTTCAAAGAAATTACGTAAAAATATGAATATTAAACATTCCTTAACAATTAATTTATAAAATCTTATGATTTTCCTAAAATAAAATTGTTTTTCTTACAAATAGTTAAAAAAAACCAAATAAACACAGTTTAAACCAAAAAAAAACGTTTTTTTTAACCGGTTTTTATACCAACCCTGATATTTTCTGGAGTTGTTGAGAAGTTCGAGGAACATGCACCCAAGAAATGGCCACACGTATATGATGGGGATGTATGTCATTCTTTCTTCTCGAGAATGATAGCGATCAGAGGTTTGAACCAGGTATCGTAAGCTTTGTAATTTGTCGGGAATCATGTTGAGGTAGTTGTTTTTTTTTTTTTTATCTATGTACAACTTTAATTTGGGAAGATATTTATTTCAAACGTTCTTTTCTTCCCTCCTTTCTTTGTCTGAAATCTTGTATCTGCTACTGACAAGTTGACAATAACTTCCTCTCTCTCTCGTTGCTGAAAATGCAAGTGACCCGGTAATCGGAAGGTAAAAAAATCGACCTTAAAATGATACGAACGAAAGTGGGTTAAGTTAGAGGCGCAGCGTACTAAAAATTTAAAGTCCAGCTCTTTAATTAATGTACCACCGCAGGCAGCAAATAGAGGCTTAGCTCCCGAAGCACACCGCCGAAGGCGGATTGCACCAGCCACCGTTGCCGGTGAGGTTGAGGCACCCACCGAAGGTAGCTCGTATAAACTATAAGTTTTATAAGATAAATTATACTGTGAAGCTATTAATTCATCGTTAAAAATAAGTGTTGCTCGCCGTCCGATGGCTGTTCTAGAGAGTGCTGTTAGGTGCAAAAAAGGTTGAGGACCCCTGGTCTATGGGATGAGCCCAAGATACCTTGTATCACTGTAGTTACGGAGGATATTTTTACGTGTTTCACTACAATTCAAGAAATGTGTAATGTTGAGTCTGGTGGCTTTTAGATATTATAGTGCACCAGCTCACCTGTGAGGAGTTACTTAGGTCTGGTGACTTTCCCTCTACGAGGGGGCGCTGGTGTTGTTGCTGATGTTGCTTCCTCGCGGGCTTCCGACGGTTTAGCCTCGCTTCTGCTATGGCTCCTTGAATAGCCTCGATCCAGTGTCGAAGCTCGTCTACAGATTCCGTAGCGAACTGATGCCTGTTCTGAAACAAAGTATTTGGGGGGACAAATCATTAACTGAGTAACGTTAAATTCTTTATTTTAACAGAAGGCGATTTTAGACTTTGAAAAGTTCTAATCAGTAAACACTAACAGGGTAATGATGAAAATAGTTGAAATACGCCGCAACTGACAAAGCATACGAACATATTGTTTTTTGACCCAAAAATTATTTGCTCTCGCGCCTGCTATCCAGATATAAGGTGTAAAAGTCTGCCGAAATTTTAAGAAAAGCGCCAAAATTAAAGGGTTGGCGAGAAATTGAAACTACCACGCGATTTCCCTGTCTGCATGTAATGGGACATCCATCTGCAAAGCACGTGATAACTGTTTGCCATCTTTGGCTAAACCACTGTAACTCGCTAACTTCGCAACTTATCTTAAAATTTCGGCAGACGTAAGACCTCATATTTCGACTACAGGGACTAGAGAACAAATATTTTATGCATTCAGAAACACGTTTTGCTGTGTTCTTTTAAATGCTCCTGATTTAAATTGTTTTCATTATTACACTGTATGTAATAATAGAGGTTAATAGAGGTTCACGTGGAAAATCGGGAAAAGCAAAAAATAAATAAAGCTCGACAGTGAAAGGTTTTAGTGACAAAAAAAAAATTTTTGTTAGAAAAAGAATTTCCAAGTTCTATCAGTCAAAATCAGCATGATTTTTTAAAATGAGGTTTTAAGTCGTTTTTTCCTATAAATAAATTCAACTTCCTTTGCGTGAAGTCGATGGATCTTGTCAGAAGTTTATTCAATTTCTTGGTTTAATTACTGTACAATAAAAAATGAAAAAAGATTGAAAAATCTTTGTGCTACAGTATGATTAAAGTGAAAAACCAACGTAAATAAAACACAAGTTATCAAGAAGGCACAGCAGAGAGATGTTCTCTCGCGACTTTTGGTTGTGTGTTAAACTTTTCGCGTTGATGAAGAGGCTACATGCATTGTAACCTTGAAATAGTTGTTTGCTATGTCTTCTTGATAATTTGTGCTTTATTTACGTTGGTTTTTCACTTTAATCATACTGTATAATAGCTCCTCACAGAATACATAAAGTACTGTAAATATTTTTCATTTTCCCTTTATTTTTATCAACAAATGAGAGTTAATTTTTGCTAAACATACGTAATTGAAAAATGTAATTATACATTGAAGTGTTACGTACTGTAATGTATGCCAGGTACATACACTCACTGACCAATGAATAAGAAACTCAAGGTCAATATTTCATCGGATCACCTTTTGCACAGATAACTGCTCTGATTCGTTTGGACATCAAGTCTACAAGCTTCTGGAGTGCATTTATACCAAGAGAATACTATGCATTGGCTATGCAGCTTTTTAGATCTTGTAAATTACAGTAAACTCCCGATTATCTGCGGGGCGGATTATCCGCGAGTCAATCGACATCGCGGATGATCAATATTTTTATTGGACCACCTTTTTCACGGATAACTACTCTGATTCGTTTAGGTGTCGAGTCTACAAGCTTCTGGAGTGAATTTATACCAAGAGAATATAATGCATTAGCTATGCAGATTTTTAGATCTTGTAAATTGCAGTAAACTCCCGATTATCTGCGGGGCGGATTATCCGCGAGTCAATCGACATTGCGGATGATCAATATTTTTATTGGACCACCTTTTGCACGGATAACTACTCTGATTCGTTTGGGTGTCCAGTCTACAAGCTTCTGAAGTGCATTTATACCAAGAGAATACAATGCATTGGCTATGCAGATTTCGAGATCTTGTAAATTACAGTAAACTCCCGATTATCTGCGGGGCGGATTATCCGCGAGTCGATCGACAAACAGTAACATGTATTTTCGTAGCAAGAAGATAATAACACGATAGCTATAGTATTTTTGCTAAACAATAGTGCATTTTAACTCAGTTGTTTCTGTTTCATTTATTTTATTATTATTTTTTTAAATTAATTAATTAATTCATTTATTTTTATAATAATATTTTTTTGAGCAATCACGATTACTTATTGTTCTCACTAGACTGTTATGATGTCCTATGATTTTATTTTCACCCCGCCTCCCTCTGCAGCACCACCGTCGGCCGGTCGCCTCACGATGCTGCTCCTCTAGCGAAAAACGTCTCCAGGTTGCGTCACTTGCCTACAGACACACGCATACATACACACACACACACATACACACGCGCATACATACAGACACCTACACATACACACACAAACACATACACCTACACATACACACAACTACCCACACATACACATACCCTCCACACAAACACACAACTACCCACACACACATACACCACATACACCTACACACACAAACACATACACCACATACACCTACACACACAAACACATACACACACGCATACATACAGACAACTACACATACAAACACATACATACAGACAACTACACATACACACACACCTACACATACACGCAACTACCCACACATACATATGCCCCCCACACACACAAACACACACGCCAACATTCACACACAGTCGTGATTGCGGAAAACATAATTTGAATTCAAGATGTCAAAGTCCAAATTAATTTCTTTTTTTTTTTTTTTTTTGCTTTCTTCATCGTACATACAGTGGCTCCCAAAAGTCTTCGTACACCTATGACTTTCAACGAAATTGGCCCGAAATCATTGGCTAGAATTAATATTTCGGAATAGGTATTTAATTATAAGATCTCTGATCAATTTTTCACAAAACTGCATGAAAAGTTTTTAAAAAATATTAAAACTTAATTTTTTTAAAAATCAAAAACCGAAAAGTGCTGGAAATTTTATCTCACAAAAGTCTTCGTACACTTTATAAAATGTCTACTATATATTATTGAATAATCTAACTTTTGATTAAGTTATTAATTAGTAGAATATCATACAATATTCATAACACCTTTTAAACGCTTGGGAATAGATTTCATTCTTTTTTCTTTCTTTTTTTGCGTAATTTCTGAGTAAGTGTTCAACCACACTTCGAATCTTACTGTTTCTAGCTCTATTTTCATTTCAAAGCCGCACTTTCGTAATCTAGCCTACAGATATCTCTAAATACGTTACATTAAGTCCAAATCTGGAGATTGAAGGGGTATTTTCTAAACTTTAGTACAGTTTTTAAGGCACTAGGGGCAAAAGTTGAAAACCGTGTGCTTCTTATCGTTATCTTGATAAAAAAACAAAGTTGTTTCCAATAACCAAATTTTTCGCTAAGACTTTAAAATTGGTTTTTAAAATATTAAAAGGAACAACATGATTCATTATTTCATCAAAAAATTACAAACTACCAAGTCCTGATGCTGATATGCACCCTCACACTAAAACACCTTCACCGTCCTAATTAACTGATCCAACTAAGTTCTTAAGATTAAGTTCCTAATTTTTTCTTCTACTTACAGTTATACAACAATTTAACCAAAATTGTTGAATTAATTTTTATCTGTAAGTAAGACATTATTCTAAACTGTTTTTAGCTTATTTATCATTGATTTTGGGACGAAAAGCTTAAGCTTTCTGTTTTTCGCACGACCAAGAAAATTTCTGCGGAAAGAGGTCCCATTTAATCCAGCTAATCAAAGAACTTGGCGAACAATTTTAGGTGAAAATTAAATGTAAAATGTTTCATTTAACTCTGCAGAAACTTTTACAGTACTCAAATGTGTATTTTTCATAATTTTTTTTTAACTTTATATCTACGATCACGTTTTTTGAACTTTGCCGGTTGACATTTTCTTACCTTGTTTTCGGTCCGATTCCTTTCTTTAAAGCATTTTATCAAGCACTTTACTACACAAACAAATAAATTAACTAATTTAGAGACATTTCAAACCAATTTACCCCTACTGTGGGAAAAAAATTCAAATTTTGAATGACTTTTGCGGTTTTTTTTACGAATGCCAGCCATTTTACAGTAATAAGCAATATATTAAGGAATAAATAAACAAAAAATTAAATCCAAATAACTTATAAGGGTCAACACAATGCAAAAATATTAATAAAACGGCATACGATAATTTTAATTATGAATTTATTCGAAAAGATTTGAGTGTACGATGACTTTTGTGGCCTGTTATTTCTCTGTTTCTTCGTTTTCTGACCCATTTCAAAAAGAAGATCCGTCAATATTTTGAAAAAAATCAATGGGTCATATTTAGAATGACATAGGAATGATGTGAAAAAATTTTGGACTTTATATTCGAATTCAGTTTTGAGTTATTTTGGTTTTACTAAAAAATTTCAAAGCGTACGAACACTTTTGGGAGCCACTGTACTTGTTCTTTATTGATTTTGAGTTCTTTTAGGCAAAAATACAAAATATTTTTACTCTACACTGAAAAACTTTCGCATTGGCATCCTAATAACGGGAAAAAATAATTTAAAATGGCATACATACTATAGTGGTGGTAAGAAAAATTGCATCACCCGTGCCGCGAAGGATTGGGAATATCATCTCGACTGCATTCAACACACAGTCAAGCATTCCGTATCCCAGATGATTTGGGGATGTATTTCTGATCAAGGAGTTGGTGGGCTTCACTTTGTGCAAGGAGCAGTAAATGCTTAGTTGTATTTTGGCATTTTGGAGGAGAAATTGCTTCCTATTATCCGGGATCATTTTAATTCAGTTCCAAACGTCATTTTCCAGGATGATTCTGCTCCGTGCCATAGGGCAAAACTGGTAAGTAACAATTTAAAAACCTTTATCCTGCCATTAGACTTAAATTCACATAGGTTGAGAAATTTTTTTTCTCTAAACTCACACGCAGGTTCAGAAATGGAAAAATGAGAATGGGGTCAGTAGTTTGCCTTGGCCCGGAAACAGCCCCGATCTACATAAACAATGGGGTCGTTTCCAAAATTTTAAAAGTATTTTTTTCTGAAAGAGCATGCTTAAAAACATAGGATCTGACCATTTTTTAAATAATATATCTAAGTTGAATATTTTTAAAAAAATATTTAAATCTCTGCGCTTTTATTGTTTACACTTCTGTCGTGTGACATCACAAAGGATGAAATGCCATTTAATGTTGCCATTCACAGAACAAAATATTTAATTCGCATCTTTACTCACGTGTGTTGTTAACGATATGGTTGATAGCAAGCGTTAGAGCCGCTATATAGACAGGCCGACGCATCAGCTTAAGTTTAGCTATTTTGGATCGGATTTCTCATTGTTGCACTGCTAGGGTTATCACAGCAAAGTTTTGGATTCCGCCAAATTTGCTGAAAATAACACTTTATTTAATAAATAATTCACGTGCCGCTAATGATTGCTCGCAGTGAGAAATCACCAAATGCGATAATTTGGCAGAAAAAGACAACCTCTCAAACACGCGCTCCGATCCAAAATGGCTGAACTTAAGCTGATGCGTCGGCTCGTATATATAGGGGCCTTAGCAAGCGTAAAGCGCAATTTTAATTCGCTGCTCGATTATCATAACGTGGAACCATGGAAGAAAGATGCGCCAAAATGAATCATTTGTGACGTCATAAAGACCACGCCTTGTTTGAAAAATCGGACATTTAAAAAAATTAATTTAAAAAAAACTGTTGGGAAAATAAAAGTATTTTCTGGGTCCATGTAATTTTTTTTTTTTTTTTTTGCTCATTCTATCCATTTCAATGACTGAAAGTAGTACTTTTGACTGAAGGCAACCACCCCATTATCGGATTCCTGCTGTTAAATGTTTATTTCATAAGTTTTGCAGAATTTCACATACATTCATCGTTAATCGGTCGACCAAAAACTTCTCACATAATCCCATTGTTGAGAAAGTGCGAGGATGATGCAATTTTTTTTACCAGCACTGTATTTCCCAAATTCTCTTGTTTATTTTCAAAAATTCAAACAATTTGAAAATCTGAACTACTCGTGGTTTCCATTCAAGGCCGTGGCGTCGGAGTTGGGCTGATTTTGGGATAAAGGCGTCGGAGTCGGTCATTTTCCTCAGACTCCGCATCCCCTGGTTCTAACCATTTCCGATTTTTGACGTTGTAGGGGAACGGCACCAATAACAGACAAGTGTCCAGTAACAGAGAGTCATGAGTTTGGATTTAAATAATAAGAATTTCAGGCGGGTAAAACTGATGTTGCTCTGACCCATGAATACGGTGCAAACATCTAGTGTTTATTATCAGAGGGATTTTCATGAGCCCGTTGGTATTACAAGAAAGTGGTGGACTGTTATGAAAAGCTACCACATGGTCAGCTGGTATTTCATGTTCATTTGAATATCGTAATTCTTTTGTTCGAAGAATAGAGAACTTTTGTACATTTCGAAGGGAAAATAGGAATCTTGTCTGTTACGCATCCCTTCCTCATCCTGTCTGTTACTGGGTATCATCAGATTTTTTGGTATCTGTTACTGGGGGTCGGACCTTTTTTCGAAATTGAGCAGATAAAAATAGAATCAAGGGCGCCCATATAGGAGGGCAATTGGGGGTTCAAGCCTCCCCCCCCCATTAGAAATTAAAACTTCCTTGCTTTGAGTACTTTTTTCTTTGCGAAAATGTAAAAACATTTCTTCTCCAACCGTTAATGAATAATTTATTAAAAATGTCAAACTTTAATAACTCTAATCTGCAATGAAATCGGTTTCTATGGAGAAAATATCCTCCTAAACCATGCGAAAAATATCTGAGCCCCTCCCTCCCTTAAAATTTTGCATATGGGCGCCATGAATAAAATTAACTATTTCAGAGGATCCAGAGCAGCCAAACGTTAGATGAGATGTAGTTGCATGAGGGAACAATAGTTTTAAAACTCTAAATCATAGACTAATAATAAGAATAGACCGAGCTATGGCAACCCCTTTTGCTGCTCATAAATCAAACCATGTGACTGTTGGATGTCCTAGCAACAGCGGGCGTTGATCGTAGCAAACGATCAACGCCCGCGAGAAATAAAATAAATAGAATTGATGAAACACGAAAGAATAATCTTTTATGGAGTCCGATTTGTAAATTTGTTATTCTAAGTTGTAAATAGTTTGTTAATATAGTGAGTTTTTCGTTTAGATAATATTGTTCATTTTCTTTATTCAATTTCAATAACTCTCTAAGCAATTAAAGATGCAAGCACCCAAAAAGGATCGACAAACGGCATGATTTTTACCTACAATTTCAATTTAAGATACCGATTAGTACATTTTTGCGTTAACGCAAAACGTTTACGCCACTACATTCACGCCAACGCTGACGTAGCAGTTGCAAATGAAATAAAAGTAACTGAAAACTGTGATCAAAAATTAATTACTAATGTCAAAATAATTCATAACAAAAAGAAAAACAGTTCAATCTCTGCAGTTGGAAAAAAAATTATAATGAAAATACATTACGTCTTAAAATACATGTCGAGTGCCAAACTATAGATAATGTTGCCATCTAGCAACCATGTTGCCAAAGTTTTCGCCAAGCCTCCCACCAGTCACATGATGTATCCAGGAACCAATTTTTTCATCAGCAAGTCTGGGAAAGCTCGATCTACTCTTATTATTAGTATATGGTCTAAATACATTAAATGGCTTAGAAAATTGAGTTAACCTGAGAGTAATGCCTTAAGCATATCTGTGACTGGCGCCGTTACCCTACTATAGTTTTTTGCAGCATCTTTAAAGTGGAGAAGATTTTCCACTTTACAGCCACCTCAGAAGTTTTATTATGACAGCTATATGTTGGAATTATTTATGTGACACTCTGTACAATTCTTCACTTTGACTCTATGATTTTTAAAAGGCAGTTTTTGAAAGAGAACAAAGAAAATGTCAAGCATATGTAGATGAAGCATCGCTACTGAACTGTTAAGAAACTTACGTCAAAGAAACCTCTAACTGAAGTTCCAATCAGGAAGACATGTGGGTTTTTCTTGTCCTTTACGCTGTTCTCTTCACAGACGTCGTAATAATCCAAATTGATGACGCCGCACGTCTTTTCGTAGCCCTTGCAGTGCTGCAATAAAAACAGGACTTGTGTAAGTGATTGATTGACTGAATAAGGGTCATTCTCTATGCCATATCAACGAGTCTCTGAAATCGACCCATCGTCGATTTCTACAAAGTTTACAGGCTTGAGTCTACCTACGTGATGATCTAAACAAATATTTTTTGAGCAATCACGATTGCTTATTGTTATCACTTGACTCTTTTGATGTGCTATCATTTCATTTTCCCGCCAGCACCCTCTGCAGCATCACCGTCGACCAGCTCCTCACGATGCTGTTCCTATGGCGAAAGCCGTCTCCAGGTTGCATCCATATGCTACACACAGGCGCACACACAAATACATACACCTACACACTCATACACAAACACATACACACACAAACACATACACACACAAACACATACACACACTCAAACACACGCATACATACTAACACCTACACATACATACAGACACCTACACACAGACCTACACACAACTACCCAAACACTCATCACACTCATGCCTTCACACAGCTACCCACACACTCATGCCTGCACACAGAAACAAGCACATATGCATACACACATATACACATTCCCCACCACACACAAACACTCATACACACAACTACCCACACACTCATGCCTGCACACAGACACAAACACACATACACATACTTCTACACACAAACACACATACCCCCCGCTCACACATAAACACAAATGCCAACATACACACACACACTCGTGATTGCGAAAAACATAATTTGAATTCAAGAGGTCAAAATTCAAATTATTTTTTTTAAAGATTTTTTGACCATCAGTTTTTGTGTGAGACTCCCCAAAATGCTCGAAAAGTGGCAAAAAGGGACACTTTGGTAATTACAAAAATTCCTTTTTCTCAGTTTCTATAGGAGCTAGAGTGTCGTACTAGGCGTCATTTTAAAGCTCTTTAAAAAGGGCTTTCAGATGATATATCACTTGGCAAAGCTACATGACATTTTTTCAAGGTCATGCAAATCATTATATGACCTTGAATATTTTAAAAAGTATATTTTTTAAAACTCTGAGAAATATATATAATTTTTACTTACTAATGTGGTCTACACGCGGTAAAAATTTCAGCATGGGACAGCAATGGGATAGTACACAAAATTATTAATTTTCAATTTACAACCGCACTTTGGGAAAATTGCATTATTCTGCGGAAATGAAATATTTCATAAGTAATTTTCAGTATTATCACCACATTGGTAAGCAAAAAAAAAAAAAAATATATATATATATATATATATTTATTTCACATTTTAAAAAACCTACTTTTTTAATTATTCAAGGTCGAATGATGATGTGCATGACCTTGAAATAATTATGTCACATAACCTTGTCGAGTGACATATCATGTAAAAGCCTATTAAAAGAGCTTTAAAATGACCTCACGCGAAAAATTCCACCCTTTCCAACGATATATAATATTAATATGTGCAAATAATTTTCACCCCTTTAATAGGCAATTTACGCGAAATTTGAGCTTAAAAAATTAATAACAAAAATACTAATTCGAAATTTAAAAAACAAAACCCCAGGTGAAACCACCTCGAAGATATTTTGTACAAATTTTCAAGGCTGTGGGTGCTATGTCTCCTGGACACAGGCCCGCCACAGATTTCCTTTCAGAATTTCTTTGACCTCACTTTTCTTTACTAATAATAAAGCTCAAAGTCTCTCTGTCTGGATGTCTGTAGGTTGTCTGTGACGCGCATAGCGCCTAGACCGATTTTCATGAAATTTGGCACAAAGTTAGTTTCTTGCATGAGGGTATGCACTTCGAAGCGATTTTTCAAAAATTTGATTTTGTTCTTTTTCTATTTCAATTTTAAGAACATTTCTCGAAGCAAAATTATCATAAGATGGACAAGTAAATTACGAAGTTATCATGACGTGGAATGGGAGAGCGAATGAACATAGCCAATTGGCGAGAAATTCGTCATCCATTATTTGTAAATATACAGGCGAATCGAATGACCTTTTAATTTTCAACTACGGGCAAAGCCGTGCGGGTACCACTATCGATAGGTTATTGTGTCGCAACATGTCTTTCATAATACTATCTTCGTTTCTTGAATTTAATAAGCTAATGAGTAGTCAGTTTCAAAATCTGTTGCATTGCATTCTGTGTCGAAATTGGATTTCAGTATTACGAAATGCAAAACTTTTTCGTTTTTGTGAATTCTAAAGGAAATAATGTAAACCACGTTGTGACATTGCTGTTTTGAAACTAGGACGTCACTTGAAACACATATTTTCCGGAACCGACTTCTGAAATCAATTTTTTCAGTAACCCCCTCTCCCCCCCCCCACTTCAATCAACAGAAATTGATTTGTAAAAAAAAAAAAATCCAATACATTTGTTTAACCGAATTGGTCTTTTCAAAAGAAAGTTATGGATTGAAAATCAAATTTTCGTGCAAATTTGCAGGGATTGCCTAAGTCGTTCACTAATTAAACTGACATAAATTAATAAATGCAATATTTGAAGCATTTTTGATTCTAGATTTGAGTTTGTGTAATTGATGTGAACATAAAATAATTCGTTCAAAATGTGCTAAAACAAGTGGAATCAATTTTCATTCTGATTCCGAAAAACTCTAAAAGAGCATAGACGCCGGCAGAATCATATGCAAATTGGAGTACACGCATGTAAATCAGTAAAAAATCTTTTTATTATTTTATTTATATATTTTTTAATTTCGTCATTTTTTAAATTTCAATTTTTTTTGTTATAATATTTATATTGCTAAATTTATTGTTTGTTCATATTTAATTATTTATTTATAGATTTAAAATATTTATTAAAATTTTTAAAATTTTTATTAAAATTTTTAAAATATTTATTAAAATTTTTAAAATATTTATTAAATTTTTTTATATATTTATTAAAATTTTTAAAATTATTTATTTATTCATTCATTTATTAAAAATTTAGTTTTAGCTACTCAGTTGATCCTGTTCAAAATAATTAAATTTTATTTTTGAAACTCAAAGGTGGAAGTTGTACCCCCTTAACAGTGCTCACGGGCATGAACATGATAAAAATTATTTTCATGATGTATTTGTAGCTTGACCTGTTTTGGTTGAAAAAGCCAGGGGATGAAAGGCCCTTAACTGCTGGTGCCCATGGAAACGAGAACTACTCATTAAACTTGTTTTTCCAGTTCATTAAAAGAACAGGGATAAATCCTGGTTTTAATAGAATAGCTCAGGGAATAAACGCGAATCTCAAGCGCGCCAGTTCCAAAATAGAATGCTCAATTCTGGCAGCTTCGCTCTTCACAACTTCTTTATTGCATTAAAAGTGTCGCAGAAATCTCTATTTTTAGAAGCAATTTTATCATCCCTCTCTTTACCAAAAATCATCCCCGCCGCTCTCGTGTTTATTTAAAAGAAGGGCTTTCTACGATGGTGAAATTCTGACGGCTTTGTCGGTGAAGAAATTCAGCCATGACACTAAGGTTTTGATCATCGTTCATGCAGGGGCGGATCTATTTGCTGTAAAATAGGAATTCTGAATATTAGCCACTGGTTACCAGGATCGCGAAAAAATAGCCACTTTTGAACATTGGTAGCCATTTTTTTTTTTTTTTAAGTACATTCAGAGCAAAAAATTTAACTTTTAGAGAGTGTACTCTGAATCACGTTGCTAAGGTGGAGTCGACTGTAGCATGGTACACGATATAATTTTTAGCAAATTTAAAAACATAATAATCCCCAACTTTTGCGACAAAACTTGATTTTTTGGTTGCCATTATCAATGAAATGGTCACCAGTTGACGACTGGCGACCGCTAATATATGGCTTTGCGGATCCAGCTTCTGGTTTTGTAGGGGGTTACTATCGGAAAGGGAGGGGTCAACGAGCAATTTTGTCCTCAAATGTGGGGTCTGGGGCGATTGTTTTTTTTTTTTTTTTTTTTGAAATACAGATCCCGAAAATACAGCTTTAGGCAATATTGGGACGCTTTAAGGGGAAGGGATGAGTCATAACCCCCGGACTTCCATTTATATGTACAATAAGGCTAGTTATTGCAATAAAATGTATTTGTGTTGGCCGAATTATCTAACTTTCTCCTATGCAGTTTCTTATTTCATTCTCTTGAATTTAGCGCAAGGCCGGCCGAGCCGCCACAAACAGACTTTCGCTATGGGGTCGTTTTTTAAGCTAGTTTTTTTTTCTCTCTCAAAGAGTATGCTTAAAAACATAGGATTTGACCATTTTTAAAATAATTTTTTAAAATTATTTTAATCGGTGCGCAGATTCAATTTCATTTTTTTCGCATCTGCACAAGACATCACAAATGATGATGCCATTAACGCAAAGCGCAATATTTAATTTGATTCTTGATTATCATATCGTGGAAACGCGGTAGACAGCAAGCATAAGCATTCAGCGTGGAATAGCGCGCCTGAGTTCATCACTTGTGACGTCATAAAGACCACAACTTGTTTAAAAAATCGGACATTCAAAAAAAAATTAAAAATCAAACGTTGGAAAAATAAAACTTTTTCCTCGCTCCGTGTTATTATTATTTTTTTGCTTATTCTATCAACTTCAGAGACTAAAAGTAGTACTTAATACTTCCTTTTACAAAAAAAAAGGAAGTATTGTATTCGCGAAAAAAATTTCACTCAAAAATCGACCTTAACTTCCATTTTTCTCACCCCCGAATAAATTTCGAGTTTTCCTTTCGACCCGACCACACGTGCATATATACCTAAGAACGTATAGACGCCCGAAATATCCATTTTGACGATTCCCGAGTTAATAACAGCGAGTTTTCTCGTGACGTCTGTATGTACGTATGTATGTGCGTTTGTGTGTATGTGCTTATGTATCTCGCATAACTCAAAAAACGATATGCCCTTGGTACGCAGACTCTATGGAGTCTACTTGTGCACCTCCCCTTTTGGTTGCATTCGGATGTTTCTAAAGGGGTCTTTTGCACCTTTTTGGGGGAAAATCAATCTTAATTTCGATGCAAACTCAAGTGGGGTTATAATTTTGCGGACACTGGCGATATATCGCCAGTCTTTTAGTCGCCAAGTTTTACAACAAATTTGGCAATTTTTTTAATTTTTTTTTTGAGCAATCACGATTGCTTATTGCTTTCATTTGACTGTTTTTGGCGTGCTATCATTTTTCCCACCGGCGCGGCATCACCCTCTGCTAGCACCACCCGTCGCGTCGGCCGGCCTCACGATGCTGCTCCTCTAGCAAAAACCGTCTCCAGGTTGCGTCCATATCCTACACACACACGCATACATACACGCACCAACAAACACGCACACACGAACACCACCATACACACACATACCCCTACACACATACACAAACACATACACACACGCATGCATACAGACACCTACACATACACACAAATACACACAACTGCCCACACATTCATGCCTGCACACAGACACAAACACACATGCTTACACACACACATACACATACCCCGCCCCGCGCACACAAATACTCATACACACAACTACCCACACTCATGACTGCAGACAGACACAAACACACATGCCTACACACATACACATACCCCCCCCCCCCCCCACACACATACAAACACACACTCGTGATTGCGAAAAACATAATTTGAATTCAAGATGACAAAATTAAAATATTTTTTTTTTAATCTGGTTTCAGTTTGGCCATTGTTGGTGATATCCAGAGAGTTAACTATTGAATCACATTAAAATGGGCAATAATGGGGAAATAACATTAAATTGGTGTAAAAGGAACTTATGTGATGACACACACAGCACGTTTTTTAATATATCGCAAATCAACTTCCCGAATTTGGAGAGGGCGCTGTGTGCATTGTGGTGAGGATATGGTGGTGGAAGTGGCATCGATAAATAGCAGTATGCGTGCCGTTTGTCTTATGTAGCTGTGAGCTTTATCATGCAAGAAAAAAATTATGTTTGGGTGTCAAACTTTAGAGTCATAGGTACTGCTCTGAAACCAAAAACGTCTGGCCGACCTCAGGCAGTTGCGACACTGAAAAATGTGGCGTAGGTAAGAGCGTCCATCTAGGAATCTCCAAAGCGTTTAGTACGCAAACATACAGCTAGCCAGGGATTTTTTGATATGAATGATATGAAAATCCCATCCCACACAGCGATTTTTACAACGTGAATGGTTTTTCTAGCCGAAAAGGATAACTCCAGCCACGTTGGAACCGAACACGAAGTTCCAGCAGAATTAAAAAACCTCCGTTACTAGTATACTCCTCCACAACACGTATGTGTGTGTGTGTGTGTGTGTGTGTGTGTAGGCGCGTGTGAATGTGTGTAAGCGTGTGAGTAGGTGTTCGTGTATGTGACTAAAGAAAAATTTACTCCCTGAAGATGAAATGCAAGATGGCAGAGATGGGTACTATTTTGATTTTTACCATCCTCGTATATAATAGTATATATAATAGCTAATGGTCGAGTAACGCTCCTGACGTCATCAACAATGAAAATCGCGCCACGGCACGACAATTTGACAATATGTTTTGGTAATGTTTAAAATGCTGGGAGATTCTTTATTGCAACAAGGCAGAACTGTATCCGGTAACTTAAGTGTTTTACTGGTAAGACTCATTTCAGGAGAATGTAGAAACGAAAAAGTGGTCGACAATGAAAGCTATCTACTGGAGTTTAGGGTTCATCCTCTGGAGTTAAGGTTAAAATTTCTACTATCAAAATATGACCAAACAGGCAATGGCTTCGTTCAAATCCAGAAGCAATTTTCACCCGTCATACCTTGACGGGCGATTTTCTAGTTTAGAATATTTGGCATTTTGTATTTAAAAAATAGCAAAGCATTCAAGTTTAACATTACTTTAAAATTCCAATTGCCGCCTTCTCGTTTTACACGATACTAAACTTTTATTTAAAATACAAAACGTGAAAATACGTTGCACTAAATTTTTAAGATCTATTTCAGATTGAAATACGCTTTAACAGGCTTTAAAAATATTTCTGGTCGAGGTCGCCAATGAATTTTCGCGCCAAGGGTAATGCAAAGACTCGCCACGTGACAATGAAGTAAAAAGAAAGGTCTTCGCAGAGCTTTCTTTGCAACTAGCAGTACCCACACGGCGATGCCCGTGCTAAGAATTTAAAGGAAGTCCGTTGAATAAAGAAAATCCACCCTTCCCCACTTCTGATGTGAAATGATCATTTTTTTTTTTTTTTTTTTTTTTGCAACTAAAATGCGTACACACCTTTTCAAAAACCTGCTAAAGTCTCTTTGGAATTTAAAACTATTCCCCAAAACACATAAAAAGATTAACAGTAGCCTTAAAACTCAAAATAAACCTTCAACTGTATAGTTCATCGCTTAACGCGCCAAGCAACCACGCCACCGAAACCCTGTCCTTTAGCGAGTGAAGCGGTTTTTTTTCTGCAATTAAAAATGTTTCACCAAATAAACAATACTACAGTAAAAACGTTATAAAGAACAATCACAATTGAATAATACGAGAAATCAAATTATTTACGTAGATAAGTAACTATCTTCAACTAGAAGAACAAAAACAAACGTTGAACAAAACCCAATAGAAAAATCCTTCAAAATCAAATTATGTACTTGATTATTGAAAAGAAAGGAAAAAAACGTATTCAAGCATCAGTTCGCTGACCACAACAGTCCCATAATGGCGTAGCCGACCACGCGTTTGAGCCGCGCGGCATGGCTCCTCACAGCTACTGACACTGTCGGCCAGTGCTTGATATTACCCAGCCATCTATTAGGAATTCATAGAACTAAAAATTTAGCTAAACATTTAATTTGCAATTCAAATCTTTCGATCAATATAAAAAAAATAATAATAACCTATAGCCTTTCTCAATAAATGGACTATTCAACACTAAAGAATTTTTCAATTCGAACCAGTAGTTTCTGAGATTAGCACGTTCAATCAAACAAACAAACTCTTCAGCTTTATATTATTAGTATAAATTATAAAAGGGAATATTCCCTATGCTGGAATATTTCCTCTACGGATGGAACACATGACAGTGGCCGTCGTGGGCTAAATTTTTACCTCATTTTCGTAGAAATAAAACTTGGATCCATCGAGAACGCAGTACCGCTTCTTCCAAGATCCAGAGTAGAGCCAGCCTCTGCCAATCAGCTTCTCGAGAAATCCTGTCTTTAACGGGCTCGAGAAAGAATCGCTAGCTGGGATATCCTGCAAATAAAATAGAAAACGATTACAATCAAACATATGAGATAACATTGTGAAAAAAAGAGTTACCGCCGCTTTTCCGGAGCACGGCAGAACTACTAGCAATACCGAACAACGAACAACCAAGCAACAAGTAACAATGGAAAAAAATGGTATCCAGATACCAGATATTACAATTTCACTCTCATTAGGGATTATCAATCTGGATAAGCCCGCCAACAGAGCAGGAGATAGCATTGTCTGATGTGTAGTAAATCAAGTTCAGGTACCAGTGCGAAGTTATCTCATCTTTAATGAGAGGTTTATTATTTCCAGCACTGTTATGCCTATTCCAGACTGATGGTTTCCAATAAAAGGAGAACTGCAGTCTCTGGATGCTGTAACGAGCTGCTTTGTATTTGGATGAAATGGATAACATGGGCTTTTAAACACGAATACGCGCAAAACACCATAGCTTCTATCGCAGGAAAATTGTGTTCAAGGACAGGATTTTCATTGTGCGGTTCATGACACACGAATAACGTATTTCGTTCGGATCGTTCGGATCCAGAAGGTTCTGATTTCTAATTCCAACAGTGACGTCGTTGTTTTCAGGAACAAGAAGGTAAGATTCTAGTTGTTATGCACCATATAACACTCAATAGGAAACTGTATGAGAGTTTTACTGGTTTTCTCCTGTTCAATAAGTACAAGCAGGGCGGAAATCCTTACCAGGGAACTATATGAAGAGTGGATTAATGAAAATAAATTTAAATATGTTGCAACCGAAAGAACATCTTGAGATATACTTTAACGCAAAGACTATTTGCCTTCGTTCTTCTGTTATCGAAATGTAAGGGCTTAATATCGCCGAAATTATTTTTAAAAAGCGCCAAATTTTAAGACTTGGCAAGAAATGGATCACGCAATTTCACCGTCTGTACCCATCTACAAATCGTGTGAAAGATGTCTTCCATTTTTCACTGATACTTGCTAAATTTGGTGACTTTTCTCAACATTTCGGCAGACTTTAGAACCTTCTATTTCCATAACGAGGACACGAAGGCAAATAATGTATGTGTCCAGAAACATCTTTTACAATGCTCTTTCGCTTGATAATTATTTTTTTTTTCCCATTATTTTTCTATCGTGGTTTCCCGGTTAGAAATACTCCAGGAAGAAAGCTTTCACCCAAGGTGTTCTTAGAAAATCAACAAACTTCGTCTCTCTCAACCATGCTTATAACTTGAAAATTTTCCCTGGGGAGGAGGAGATAAAGTAATTTCATTGCATATTTTTATCGGAAAACAAACAAAAACACTCTCACTTATATGTAAGAACATTTATTATTCTGCAATTAACACCACCCTCCCCGACCCCCTACTTAATCGCAACACACAATCACATTAAGACTCTTGGGCCAATGATGACCTTATTCACAAGCCAACTCGAACTTTCATCAAACATCCGAAGTTTATAAATGCCGTTTGCGACGACAGAACTGCAAGAGTCGCCCAGACGACAAAACAATGTACAACACAGTGCCCCTGGCAGCAGAATTTTCTTCAGAAGTCTACGACGTAAATTAAAAATCCCAAAATAGTCTGACATTAAATTAAGCGTAAATCAAAATCGGCTCCAAAAAATACTTTAGAACAGGACGCTAAATTTAAAAACTACGTGCTATACCTTTGAATCCGGGCCGTATGCCAGGGGAGGGTTCTTAGGGTTCAAAACCCCTCCGAAACGTTTCAAAAGCATTCCAAAAAGTGCTTTTCTTTACACTTTTGTTGCTGGAAAAATTATAATTACCACTTCATTTCTTAAATTTTTTTAATTCAATTTCTTTGTTTTCAATTTATTTTTATAAATGAAATTTTTATTGCAAAATTGTACAACTTTTAATGTACCATCCAACATTCATTTTTTTTAAAAAAATTCTTTACATTATTTTATTTGTAATTATTGCAAACATCATTTCTTACAAAAAATATTTAAAGCCATCGAACTTCTTTAAATTTGAGGGGTTCAAGTTCTGTATTTAACCTATTTAATTATTGTGAAAACATATTACTATAAGAAACATTACTTCGAATGTGCATATACATGAGTGTGCGCATCTATTCTTTTGAGTTATGGAAAATACATCGATTAATAGTTGGTACAAAAGAGTTATGTACTGCACACACTAAATTTTTTTTTATCATGAAATAAATACATCATCTTTTCCATTTGTTTAAAATCGCAACAAAAATCAATAGAATATTCAATCGAATCACATTTAATTGATTATAAAGGGTGTCCCAAAAGACCGCATAAATTCTGCACAACTAGATTCCTCGCTGGGAGTACATAAAAACTGCCCAAAGAAGCACTCCTGTACGATCCATAGTTTACCGAGAAAAATACGAAAAACAAAGTATGACGTCACTGCCGATGCAATTAAAAAACACTTTATTGTACACATTTCAACAACAGCATTTTCATCTCTTCCTAAACAATAATGTTTAAAACGTCATTACACGTATTTGTTGTTGTACGTAATGTACGTATACTGCTGCTGATGTGTACAATAAAGTGTTTTTCCTTGCACCGGCAGTGACGTCATACTTTGTTTTTCGTATTTTTTCTCGTAAACTATGGATTGTACAGAAACGCTTCTCTAGGCAGTTTTTTTTTTTTCTTTTTTGTACTCCCAACGAGGAAACTATCTGTGCAGAGTTTATGCGGTCATTTGGGGACACGTACCTGTATAGATGTTACGAACAATATGTTTGGTAAAAACCCTCAACGAAACAAAAGTCTGGTTACGACCCTGCTTTGAATTATATCCCAGAAAACACGGCACAAATCTTCGTTTACTGATTTATTTTTATATAATTATTATTCCCCCCACCCCTTCTAACTAGAAAATGGTCTGCAGACTTCTTCAAGAATCTGCGACGCACTTCGTAGATTCCTCCTCAAAAAAAAAAAAAAAAAAAAAAAAAGTAACGAAACAAAAAGACTAAAAGTAACAGTAAAAATTCCGATTTTTTTAAAACAGTTCTTATAGTTCTTCTAACTCTCGTAGAAATTTCGAACAAACTTCATCTCAGACGAAAAATTTCAAGCTTTCAAATGATCAAAGACTTAAAAATTTGCATGAGATATTTCTCCTCCATATTATCAAATTTATGTGAAAAAATAAACTTAAAATTGTAGTAAAGAACAAAATTGGAGGTGCACATCTCTATGCTACAAACAAATTTTGTGTCAAATTTCATGAAAATCGGCAGGTCACAAAGATCCAGACATCAAAACAAACTTTCAGCTTTATTATTAGTAAAGATAAAGATTCTCTTGAGCAGGGGGAGGTCCGATGGGAGGTCACTGTGTTCTTCTAAAATTTCCCTTTTCGGAAAATTTGTCTGACTATTCGCAAAAATTATTAGCTCAGCAAAATTTGGAGTTCTGTTCGGCAAAACTATCATCATTCGGCAAAATTTGGAGTTTATTCGTCAAAACTATTATCATTCTGCGAAATTTGGAATTCAATTCGGCAAATTTGGAATTCAATTCGGCTAAATTTGGAGTTCTGTTCGGTAAATTGAGAATTTCCGCGCTCCCAAAATTTAAGCCGAGAACGCCTCTGCTCTGGAGCTCAAAATACAACTTGAAATAAAGTACAGCAGTAAATGTGTCCTGGCTTAATTTATACGTTATTTTGTGTAATCCGTACTTTCATTAATTCGACAACCTGAATCCCATATTAGTCCGCATTAATGAGGTTATACTGTTTTCATTCATAGAGTGGAAAATCCCATGTTTGTGCTGCAGCCATCAAAAATAAGACATTCTTTCGTCGGTTATCAGTCTCTTTTATTGGGTCAGTTGCCTCGCAGGCAATCGATAACCTTTCTATTTTGCATCCCCATGTGCATATCGTCTAAAAATGACCGCCTACACCTGAGCCAATAAACAGAAACTGAACGTTAACCGCACAACAAACAAAGCTGTATTTACTTGCAGGAGGGATTTCCACATTTGCTGCCCTCCTTCTCAGAAAAGACTCCCGATTTTTTTTTTTTTTTTTTAGCAATCACGAATCGCTTATGGGTCATTCCATGCGAAATCAGCAAAATGCGCAAAAAAGTGGTGGCTGCATGGTAACAGATTTTTATGAAATTTGGTATACAGTTTCCTTTTATGCCTATATTAAAATATCTAAAATATTTTTGCTTAAAATTTTTTATTTAAATAGTTACATGCGATTGAAAATTGGTCAAATTGAACAGCATTCTCATAAATGCTAAATGTTGCACTTTGAAGGCTTGTATCTTGTTAACTATTTAATGAAAACATAAAAGTTATATGTTTTTGCAATTTATGGAGTAGGGTAATCAATCTGATATCAGTAAAATTTTCAAAGTTATTATAGTTACTTTTTAACCGAGTCTCAAAAACTGAAAATATTTCAATTTTCTCATAAATTAAGCATTTTATTTTTTAATCTCAATCTTTAAGGAATGCATTAGCTTTGATGAAATTAATACTCAATACTGTGCTAAGTATCATAAAAGAAATACCTTACTTTTGAAATTGTATTTTAACTCATTTGTCTTCAAAATCAGTTTTAAACTTTGTGACATTTTGTAAAATGATGATTTTCCCCTTCACGTACACACAAAAATTCAAATGAGGGAAAATTCAGACAACTTTAAAATTTTTCAAGAATATAGAGCTGTGTTTCTACTATTTGCTTGAAGAAACTCGAAATTGGTTTTTGATTTCCAAACGTAAAATAAAATTCAGAAAAATAGCATTTTCTTTCTGTTTTATGGGTTAATCCATACAGGTTCGACGGATGGTTGCGCTCGACCATTTTTAATTTTTTTGAAATTCATATCCCAAAAAGCTGCATATGAAAGATGTTTAAAACCTCTTTTATTTTTTCTCTCAACTTTGATTTTTTGGAGGTCATCAAAAGTGATTTTTCGTAGTCAAAAATGGGACTTTTAGACCTTTGCATTTTGTCCAAAATCTATTTGAATTACATTTATGGCCGTTAATTTAACGCTTTGATGTTAAAGTGCATAAGTTGATAGTCTTACATGCTAAGTTACTTAGCTGTACGTTAATAATTAAAATAATGGCAACAGGTTAGTTCAAGACCAAATGTAAAAATTTTACTCATTTCAAAGGGGGATAACTCACGTAGGGGACGGAAACACAAAATGAAATACGGCAAAAACTAATCACTGGAACCATGCTAAAAAGAGTATGTAACTGTTGCTGTGTGTTTGTGTACCCTTTATAGATTACAGCCCCTCAAAATTCGGAAAAATGACAAAAATGACATTTTTAGACCCCTATAAACCAAAAGAGGATTGAATTAAAAATAAAATTTCCTGGCCAATTGAATATTCCATTCAAGTACTATACATGTTATACATATTGTTTTTTTTTATTTGGTTTGTTAAAAAGATACAGGTCTTTGAAATTAAGCAATTTCGCTAGTCAAGTCACACACTAAAACAGAAATAAAAAGTGTAAAAACTTCATGGCACCTTCTTAAATTACGTATATTGTGCCCTATATAATACATTATACTGAAAAAACATATTGTAATTTTCAAAATAATTATTTTAATTTGATAACTTAGAAATATTTGGACATGAATGAGAAGATTATACTGTGTGGAACCTGTATGATTGACCCTTATGTGAAATAACGAGAATTCAAAGAACTTGATAAACGACTAAATGATACAAAAGCAAGTAAAATTGACATTTATTTCAATTTAAAAAAATATACATTTCAGCATGTACTTCATAAACATGCTTTTGAGAAAATGAAACACGAAAAAAAAAATGGTTAGTTTTGCTAAACTTACAAAATAAAAAGAAATAACTAATGAAATTTTACCTTAGTTCAAGTTACTCTAGTAACAAAAATACGCTGATACCAATGATTAAAATTTAGTAGCATCTAAAAGACACTTCGATATATTATGTAAAAAAAAATTGAGCAAATTTGGAGCATTCCCTCATTTTCAAAAAAAAAACATCTGAAAAAGAGGAAAAAATGAAATTTTTGGAAATTTTCGATTTTTTTGAGTACAATTTCGTCATCAAGAAATTCATAAACAGTTACTAAATTAGAGCAGATAGTTACTTATAGATGGTTTTTCAATCTGAATCATTTTTACTGTTATGTTTTCATTAAAAGAGCTAGAAGAATGATTTAAAATCTGAAGTAAATTGGCAAAATTTCAATCTTTGTTAATATCTCAGATTCAAAAAAAGATCCGAGTAAATTTTACTTTGCTCTTTCTCAATAGAGATTTGTTTATAGAATGCGAAAATATTCATTTTTTAAGTGTACGTTTACAACTTATGGAGTTATTGAGTCACAAACTGGCAGCAATGAACTCTGAAAATTTAGGCTTAGCGTAAGCATCAATTTCTAATTTCAATAACAAAGCAACAAATAGTTTTTAAACTTTCATACTTTGCATTTCCTCATAGATATGCATGGTTTACCTAAATAAAAATTTTCATTGAAATCTGTGACATGTCAGCCACAGCTGATTTGCTCATTTCGCATGGAATGACCCTTATTATTCTCACTTGACCGTTTTAGCCGTTCGTCCGTCCTTTGATTTTTTTTTTTTTTTTTTTTTTTTTTTTTGCCACCAGTGGTGGATTTTTGGAGGGACTCCACCTCGGCTGTCCCCTCCCGATGCGGTTCTTCCAGCAAGCACCGTCTCCAGGTTGTGTCCATATCACACACACACACACACACGCCTACACACATAAGCAGGGGCACACATGCACAGAAATTTTGGGTCCCGTCACAAATGACTTTTCCGGGTCCACCTCCGTATTGTTTACTCCTATATTTCACACCTAGCTTTAAAAATATTAGACCCCTTTCAGGCTCGGGCCCGGGCCAACAGGTGTCCCCTCTCTCCCCCCCCCCCCCCCGTGCACGTTCTTGCACGTATACACGTCTACAAACGCGTACACACTCACGCAGCGCCGGATTTAGACTTAACGGGACCCTAATCTATTTCAGGTATGAGGCCCCTTTTGTAGTCCGGACAACTTTCTGTCGGTGGCGAAAGAGGCCATGTTTAAGTGTTTTTTTTTCTTTATTATTATTATTTTGTCCTACTGTGTTTGTCTTTTCACCTGCAATACATAAAACCATGCTCTCTTTTTACCTTCTGCTCTTTTTTAGTGTATTTGCCTGGGTTTAGGGTCAAAATGTCGCCACCGAAATATCGCGGGACAAAATGTCGCTGCCAAAATGTCGCCGGCCTAAAATGTCGCCGGCCTAAAATGTCGCCAGTCCAAAATGTCGCCGGTCTAAAATGTCGCCGGTCCAAAATGTCGCTTGCCCAAAATGTCGCCGGTCCAAAATGTCGCTTGCCCAAAATGTCGCCAGGCAAAAATGTCGCCAGTCCAAAATGTCGTCGGGTCAAAATGTCACCAGGCAAAAATATCGCCAGTCCAAAATGTCACTGGTTCAAATGTCGCCAGTGGCCAGTCTAGGAGGTCGCCGATTCAAAATTCTCTCATTCAGTCGGTAAGAAAAATGTAAATGTATAACAATGGTGTTAAACATCAAATTTGCGAATAAATGGTGACTGCCTTAAATGAATGTCTCCATTAAAAATGGAACTGAGAGAAATAAGTTTCTTGATAAATTCTAAAAAACTTTCTGCCGTTTTGTTTCATAACCATTGGCTGTTTTTCAGCAAATAAATACAGACTACAAGCAAACGCACTTTTCATTTTTTATGTTATCTTATTTCTTGTGATTCGCTATCTACCAACTGTAAAAAGTTCTGACGGCGATCAGTTCAGACGTTCGCTGCATTGTTTTGAACTTTTCTTTAAGAATAGTACGTGTGTATGTTTCCGATTTTTTGCTGCCATTCTACCTAAACACCTGTAGTAAGAATTCGAACGATGCCCGCGAGTACCCATGATTTAGGGCTAAGTGGTTTTTTGCGCCAATTGGTTCAAGATAGTGGAGCAACTGAACATTTCCATCAATAATCAATATGCGTGACTGACATTTCTCAAGAATGATGCCCGGAATCAAATAAAATGTTAGGATGCAGCATGTGGACAGATGTCGGAGCCAATAACACCAGAGGGTGGTGCAATATAATGTTTTTTCCCTTTCTTTTTTATTATTTGTGACTGATATATCTCAAGAAGTGATACAAGGATTCGGACAAAATTCGGTCTACAGGTATATCTTAAATGGCGAGTTGCTTATTTATTTTTAGCTTCAATCATCCCAAAAGGATGGCGCACAGAATAATTTTCCGCGTTTTATGTGACTGCTATATCTCAAGAAGTAATGCAAGGATTCATAAGAAAAAAAAAGGTATGCAAGTGAAACTAAACAAAAACAGGCATTGTTTCTGTTCTAAGTTGATTTTCGTTATCGTTTGCGTGAGTAAGTGTAGTTAAATAAACGATGAAAAATAAACTAAATTTAAATATATCACTCAAGAGAGAGAGAGAGAGAAAGAGAGGGGGGGGTTGAAAGAGAGAGAGGACTATTTTATATATCAGTGCTACACGGTTGGAGGGAAAATGGCTGACTCTTGCCCTGGGATTTTGGAGCCTTCGATTCCAACTCCTTCACCCCAAAATCAGATTGACATCTTTTCTAACACTGTAAAAAAAAATTCAGACGCGCTGCTGGAAAATAATGAGCTACTAATGTGTCCAACATCTGCAAGTAACATATTTTGAAAATAACAGGCATGTTTTTCGCTAAAACTCAGTAACCTTCCTGAAAATATTCTGGCATCTTTCTGAAGAGTTCAGTAATTTCCCCGATCAAAGCCATTCGTGTCTTTGGAACCTTTAGAGAAAACTTTAGTAAGTTTAATATAATAGTTTGACACCTTCCTGCTTTTCCAAAAGATTGCCTAAAGCATTATTGAAAACATGTCCAAAGCTAAGACAGAATTGCAGGCAAGTACCACAAATCTAACTCAAAAGCAGTTCTTGCAAAAGCTACTGAATCCAGATACTTATTCACTCTTATTCTGAGCTTTGTCAATCTGGACGAGGCGTAATTGAACTAAAGCCAATAAAATTATTAAATACGCTCAGTTAACCTTTAAACTGGTAGCTTTAAGTATTTTTCACAACAGTGAGTAGCCTGCACTTGTGCAACTTGTAACAATTCAGGAAACCTTTTGACAAATATACTTGATTTTCTTAGGAAGTGGATAAAAACCTGTGAAATCCCGAAATATTCCACGGAAATAATCAGTAACGTTTCAGAATTTTTTTACAGTGAGCTGCGCTAGCACTGGCACACCTGCGCCCTTTGAAGGAAAATGACCAACTCTGACTCTTAGAATTTCAAACCTTTGACTCCAGACTCCGACTCCGATGCTTTTACTTCAAACTTAGTTCGATTCTGACTTCGAGCGCACATCCTTTTCCTATAAAATTGTTCTTGTTTTACCAGGGGCTTTAAAGAGTTGTTGTCTGAATTTTGGAAAAAATACTTACTGCTAAAACTTTGTTTAAGGTTTCAAACTTAAATGATCCTAATATCAGGTTTCTATATTTTTATTTCACGTACATTATTATTGTTTTTTCTTTATCACGTTTGTCGTAAATGACAAAAACAAAGGGCACCCAACATTCGATGCTTCTGCCCCACAATTGAAAATTCCTTTAAAAGCTTTGAATACATGCTGAAATCAATTACAAATGCTTTATTTTTTAAAAATACGACTCGAAAATGGCAAGAGATGCAAATTTGAATTTGTTGTGATTTTTCCGATCACCAGCCAACAATGAAATCGCAACAAACGTGAAAAAGAATTAGACTTCATATTAAAATTGGCTTAAAAAAGGTTATTATTCGAGCTCTATATATGGTTTGGTATTTCAAAAAGAACAATATATTAATAATGACAATCCTGATATAAATAATAGCCAATGATCGAGTAACCCGCGTGTTTCAACAGTGAAACTCGCACCACGGCATGATAATTTGATATTATGTTTCCGTAATGTTTAACATTCAGGGAAAGGCTGAACTCGATCCGGAAACGTAACAGTTTTAGTGATAAGACTGTTTCATTTCAGGGGAATGAAGAAACGAAAAAATGGTCAACAATGAACGCTACCTACTGGAGTTTAGGGTTAATCTACTGGAGTTAAGTTAACCATTTCAACTATCAAAATATCACCAAACAGGCAATGGCTTCGTTCAAATGTAGTTTCACCCGTCCTACCTTGACGGGCGACTTTCTAGTAATAATTAAATGAATAAATTGTTCTTGAAAGGAATCGATCTTTCGAGTAGCTAATTTTTATTGCAAAAATTGTGAAAGAATGCTAATTCAGTTTTTAATATCCCCGGTAATCAAAATTCTACAGAAAAAGAGGAAAATTTGACTAATTTATTTATTTATTTTTTGATATCTTGCTCAATCGCCCTCTTTCTCTCTTGCCTGATCTTGAGACGATCTAAAGGAAATATTTAATTTAATATTTACTTAAGTACGCTATGACTCGCGCAATTAATTAAAAAAATCATTTTAAAACAGAAATAATAGTTCCTGTTTCCGTTTAGTTTTACTTCCATAGCAATTTTTTTGTCTGAATCCTTGTATTACGTCTTGAAATATAGCAGTCATTTTAAATAAGAAAGAGAATTCCGTTGCACCATCCTCACGTACGTTTACGTATGCACTAATATGCAGAAAAACGTATGTTTTCCTGCATACTATTGATTTTCTATAATATGTCTGACGTTTACGAATTAAGACAGAAGACAATTTTTGAAAATTTTCAAGGAACTTACTTTGAAAGACAATTAGCATTCTTTCGCAACTTTTATGCTGAAAATAATCGACGTACATTTAAATTTTTCGTATCACTTGAACGAGGGAATTTGGCCCGGCGACATTTTGGACCGGTGACATTTTGGCCCGGCGCCATTTTGGAATGGCGACATTTTGAACAGGCGACATTTTGGACAGACGACATTTTGAACAGGCGACATTTTGAACAGGCGATATTTTGGGCCGGCGACATTTTGGAATGGCGACATTTTGAACAGGCGACATTTTGGACAGAAGACATTTTGGACAGGCGACATTTTGAACAGGCGACATTTTGAACAGGCGACATTTTGGGCCGGCGACCTTTAGGACCGGCGACATTTTGGACTGGCGACATTTTAGCCCGGCGACATTTTGGTCCAGCGACATTTTGGACCGGCGACATTTCGGACTGGCGACATTTTGGGCTGGCGGTATTTTTGGCCGGCGACATTTTTGACCGGCGACATTTCGGCCGGCGACATTTTGGGCTGGCGACGTTTTGGACCGGCGACATTTTGGCCGCGACATTTTGGCCGCGACATTTTGGGCGTATACCATTTGCCTGCTGTCCTTTTTAGATTGCCTTTAAGAGAGGGAATAGTATCAAGAGAGTGATGCAGGGCTCCCCAATTTGAGGGGGCCCAAGGGTTTCTACCCCGGGGGAAATTTTAAAAAATAAATATGAAATTCTGCATTTTGCAGTCTTATAAAGGGGGACTGGAATCAAAAATATCGGGAAAAAATAGACAAATAAAACTTTTTAGTTATGTACTCTTTTGCAAATTGAAATAACACACAGTAGAATTTTTTTTGGAGTCGACGCATCGACGAAGCAGTCGACAGAGAGATAGAGCGAAGGAGGAGAAAAGCTAATGCATTGTTACTTGCTCACGTCGACTTTCGGTACAATTAGTTTTTGATCACCAGTTCAACCTACACTGTCAAAAAAATTCGGAAACGTTTCTGAGTATATCGTGCAGCTGCGGTTCATGAAATTTTCAAAAACGTTTCTGAGTATTTCGGAATTCTCTTTCTGTAATGTCCGGAAACGTGTCTGAGTATTTCGGAATCCTCTTTCTGTAATGTCCAGAAACGTGTCTGAGTATTTCGGAATCCTCTTTCTATAATTTCCAGAAATGTTTCTGAGTATTTTGGAATCCTCTTTCTGTAATTTTCAGAAACGTTTCTGAGTATTTCGGAATCCTCTTTCCGTAATTTCCAGAAATGTTTCTGAGTATTCTGTGCAGCTGTGGTTCATGAAAGTTTCGAAAACGTTTCCGAGTATTTCGGAATTCTCCAAACAATTTTCAAAAACGTTTCTGAGAATTTCGGAATCCTTTTTCCGTGATTTTTTCTAAAAAATAATTCTTTTTTAATAGTATTGCATGCCACATCAGTTTCAATTCTTTCATATCTAAGAGCAATGAAACAAGCAATTTTAGAATCATTCGTGGATTTTTTTTTTCTGAAT
The DNA here is from genome assembly GCF_026930045.1 of Uloborus diversus. Lineage (NCBI taxonomy): Eukaryota > Metazoa > Arthropoda > Arachnida > Araneae > Uloboridae > Uloborus > Uloborus diversus. The sequence continues at coordinate 138,176,881 of NC_072739.1, forward strand.
TTCTAATGACAAATAGCATGGTTAACAGCATAACATATGCACAGTTATAAATTTTTGAAAATTTATGAAATAATATAGTAGTTTCATTCATAATCACAAAATCGTCGGGGGAGGGAAGGGGAGTACTTTCTCAAAAGTGGGATTGTTTGTTAAACAATATTAAACTTCAGTTTTTCTCTCAATATTTTCAAGACAAAATTATCAACATATTGTATTTTTAATGCACAACTTAAAAACATATCTTGTATCAAACTTGATAGCTTTTATTTTCGGATAAAATTTGACAGAGCTTACCTACACTTTGCGTTCCGAAATTCGTTCACGTCAAGTCAATTTCTTTGACGAACAAAGTGTACCGAAAAGTACCAACAGAGAAATTGATGAATTTAAATATGACACCAAAGTCCCCCTGCTGGAACCATTCGGGTTTATTCCTCTGTTCTTGCCCTTTTCCAGTTTATCACATAGATACTTAATCAAAATAGGTTACTGATTTAGAGTGTGCGCAAAATGCATTATATATTTTATTTATTAAAACATTGAACTCTATTACATGTTTATTCCATTTCATATATACGAGAGTTCCCCCCCCCACACCATAAGAGTGATGGTGCACCCATAAAATGATATAAAGCACCCCCCACCTTAAAAAAAGCAACCCCTTGAAAATGTCAATGGCACAGTCTGCGTGGTGAACGCCCCTCGTCTTCTCACCATATGTGCATTGCATATTAATAACATAGTATTTAAAAACTGATCACTTTTAAAACGATGACATGAAATAATATTACTTTTTATTTCAGCATGTAAATGCAGCTGTTCCATTTTTGCCACTGACTCATTCCTCCTGCCTGTCCTACATTAAACTAGTATATCCACGAAGGAAATGTTATTTTCGGAACTAATGTCAAGGAATTTTTTTATTGTTAACCACATTTAACAAAATGAATAAGCAGATGAATTAATTTCATAACTATGTTCTTACTAATAGATAACATGGTCATTTTCTAATGGTATAAATATTTTTAAATGAATGAATAAATTATAATAAAAAAAGATAAATTATACCGGCACATTTTTTGTGAAGCATATTACAATACTAGAAAATATTTGCATTACCATATTTCTAATGAATTAAACAATTGATTTTTTTCTTTCTTTTTGAACCAAAATGTATGTACATCCAAGTATTTCGAAATAACTTTTCTGTGATTGCTTCTAAAATATAAATCTTACTTCTTTTGCGTAATTAATCAGTTTCAGTTGGTTACAACAAATAGTACACCGCGTACATAGGTATGTAGGATAACTTTAAATTAATTCGATAAACCCAAAAACAGTTACAATTGGAGCCTCATCAAATGCAAATCAACAAAAATATAAATGTATATAACAACATGTTTTAAAATATTCATTAATACTTACAAGTGAACATGAGCGGAAGAAAATCTAAGTACCTCCATTACAACTGAATAAGTAATCCAAAGGGTTTCGTTTCATTAAGTATAAACACGGGTGTTAAAACTATTCACGCTTGAACACACAATATATATCTAATTATGGTCGCATTGGAAATTGTAAAGAAGCAAATGGTTATTAACTAACTTAATAGCTGCGTACATCGTCTAAAAAATCAAGGGCAGTCCAAAATGCAAAGGCGTAAAATTAGTTTCGACACATTTTACTACTCTCTATACATGAAATAACAAGCAATCCAATGCTAAACAGTTGCTGACTGCAGCAACCATAGATAAGAAAAAAAAGAAGTTCTCGTTATTTCCGACTCATTGGCGCCTGTGTTGGAAGGATGAAATAGGTTTCGAAGCGTTGCGTCATCACTTCCGCTTCTAGATATCTTGAAATAACAAAAAGCTTTCTGAATATTGAGGAGTTCGCTATTGGATGAAGGATTCCTACTATTTCGGAAACGTTTCCGATATATCCAGAAACGTTTCCGAAATTTGTTACAGTGTACCGACAAATAAGACGATCAATTTAAAAAAAATGATCAATAGTAAGAACTGCTTTAAAAGAAATGCTGCACAGATTTAGAAAATAGGTAACAACAGAGTAACATACTGTCCATTTGAACAATTTATAATTTATACGCTTAGTAAGAAAAAAACTTGAAGCACACCTTGATAAACACACATTGAAGTACACACTAAACTTAATATATTTTGGCATTCCTCCTCCCCACCAAATCCAGTTTGTTAAAAATTTTAAAATTCAATGTTTGTAGCCACTTTTCCAAATTTTCAAAGTTTTCAAGAACTTGAAAATGAAATTGATTTTTTTTTCAAGTATTTTCATTTTTTTAGGAACGAATCACAAAATTTTTCGGGAGTTAGGAGCCCCCAGCAAAGCGGGGGGCCTAAGCTATAGCTTGTTCAGCTTATATGTAAATCCGGCCCTGTACACACGCCTACACACACACACACACACGCTTACATACACAAGCGCTTGACTGCGAAAACGTAAGTTAAATTCAAGATGTAAAAATTCAAATCACTTTTCTTTCTTTTTTTTTTTTTTTTAATTACTGGGGGAAATATTAACAAAACAGATGAATTTTTAAAAATTGCATTGGTTTTTACGGGAAAACAGGTACGAAAAAGCTGGGGGTAGAGAACTCTGTCGTCACTCCATTTTGAGATAAATCACTGGAGGGGGGGGGGAGAATTACCAAAAGAGTTGATAACAGAGGCCCTCTATACCCAGTTCTTAAGAACCTACTTTTCCGTGGTCCGTATGGAAGCAGGGGCGTGCACAGGGGGAGAAGGGATACCTGTTAGCCCGGGCCCGAGACTGAAGGGGCCCGAGATTGTTAAAATGAGAGGTGAAATATATGTACGGACGTAGGGGTAAACAATATGGAGGGGGACCCATAAAAGTCATTTGTGACGGGTCCCAAAATTTCTGTGCACGTCCCTGTATGGAAGTAGAAATCCCTGTATGAAAAAGTTATATTTTTCACTGTCTGAAGGGAAGTTTTAATCTACTGTAAAACTATTACTAAAAGTAAAGGGAAAAGAAAAAAAAGGGCTATAAAATAAATAACTTTATTGACACTTTATCAAATTTTCATTTTTAATTAAAGTTTCAACACGTGGTTTTATCCAGGGATGCGGAGTTAAAGTCGGACTGATTTCGAAGTAAAGGAGTCAGAGCCCGGAGTCGAAGACTTAAAATTCAAAGAGTCGGAGTCTGACTTCCCTCAACTCTGCTGGTACTTGTGGTGTCGGAGTCGGACTTATTTTTGGGGTAAGGGTGTCGGAGTCGGAGTTTGTTATTTTCACTTCTACTACTAAATTCAATAAGCACGTTAATATAATTTTACTTTTTATTAGTGAGTGGAAATAAGTTTCCATCAACTGTAAAATTATCACTAAAATCAAAAATAATTAAACTCAATGAACAGTTTATCATTTTATCACATTAACAATAATAAAAAATAAAAACAACAATTCATTGATTTTATTGGTAGTTATTGGTAGATTTTATTACAGTAAAATCTACCGTAAAATTAATACTAAGTGAAAAACAAGTATAAGGCAAAAAAAAAAAAAAGCATTCAAATTCATCCTTTAAGTCTAAGAAAGCCCCCAAAACCAGTATCGTTTGAAAATTTTCAAAAGTCTGAAATATTTGGTGAACAATTATAAATATTTATTTATTTATTTATTATTTTTTTTTAATTGAAATCTAAGAGAGCTAGAGAAATATGTGTTGGTTTGTCTGTCTGTATTGTCACAGTGACGTTCGAGGACATGATCATAAGTCGAAAAAACGTTGACACTTTGAAGTCATTAGAAACATAGCAAGCAAAACAGATTTATATTTCTCACTTATTTGTTATTTTTTGCATTAACCTGGGGGATCCGTTCCCTGCTCGCTGCCGTTAACCAACCCCCGAAGATAACTTCGCAGTATCATTTGGTTCGCGAAGGTTTAAATCATCCGTTCGAAAAAATCAGATTTTAATACGCGTTACGATTGGAACAAAATGAAAATCCCACTCCTATAGAAAAGAGAATTTAAGCTAGGAGCTCATTGTAATTTAGTTAGACCAACTTTAAACTCCTGTGCCTTGGTGAAAATTCTCATAGTAAAATTATTAACAGAAAAAAAAAACTTTTTAAATAGCACCTGGGTGATTCTCCTCAAATTGGTCAAATTGATGTCCCAAGCCTGTATCTCATTAGTTATCATTGTCTTTGAAATAAATTTAATATGCATTGTTTAAACACCATTTTTGGTAATTACTTCCTTTTACAAAAAAGGAAGTATTGACTTCCTTTTACAAAAAAGGAAGTATTGTATTCGCGAAAAAAATTTCACTCAAAAATCGGCCTTAATTTCCATTTTTCTCACCCCCGAATGAATGTTGAGTTTTTTTTTTCGACCCGATCACACGTGGAACATACAGACACTCGAAATATCCATTTTGACAACCCCCGAGTTAATTGCAACGAATTTTCTCGTGACGTCAGTATGTGTATGTGCGTATGTGTGTATGTATCTCGCATAACTCAAAAACGGTATGTCCTAGAAAGTTGAAATTTGGTACGTAGACTACCAGTATTGACTAGTTGTGCACCTTCCCTTTTGGTTGCATTCGGATGTTCCTAAGGGGGTATTTTGCCCCTTTTGGGGGGGCGGGAATCATTGTTAATTTCGATGTAAACTCAAGTTGTGTTATGATTTGTCGGACACTTGGCAATGTTATCGCCAGTCTTTTGGTCGCCAAGTTTTGTCGCCAACTTGGCGACATATTATGCGATTTTTTTTCTTTTTTTTTAATTTGGTTTTAATTTGGCCACTGTTGGTGATATTTAGAGAGTAAACAATTGAATCACATTAAAATTGCCAATAATACGGAAATGATATAAAATTGGAGTAAAAGGAAGTCATGTAATGCACACATCAGCTCGTTTTTATTATAATTTAGATATTTATAAATTAATTGATACGGTAATTCAAATTAAACATTTGTCACTCTTTCATACTATCCCACACACGATTTCAACTTATAATATCAATTTTTGCAATATTGAAGTATGAATGTATTGTTTATTTTTTAATAATTTGATTTTTATGTTCAAATAAGGACTATAATGTAACATTCTTATAACTTATTATTAAAAATATTAAAACTTTAATATTATTATTGAATGTTGTCCACACCTTCTTACGTCACTCCCTCACTGACCTATCCCTCTAACTGCTACTAGAGGGCATATAAAGCTAGTTGATGGAATTAGAATCTTTTAGCAGCCATCACGGCACATTGTATCAAAAAGAAGTCTCATGATTTTTAGTTATGTTGTTCTCCGAGGGAAATTTTGACAGAGGGTGAACTGAAAGTGTTTTTACCTTATCACTCCCTCGTGAGCCCCTATTAAATACCGGTAAACATTGAACATTTCTTAATACTATTGATATAAAAGTATTTAATTATAGCTAAAGCCCACTAAGTCTAATCTCAATTCAGATAATGGGGTCGTTTCCAAAATTTTAAAAGTATTTTTTTCTGGAAGAGCATGCTAATAAACATAGAATTTGACCATTTTTTTTAGATATAATTTGACAAAGTTTACTATTTTTAAAAAAATTATTTAATCGGTGCGCAGACTTAATTTTATTTTTTAAGCTTCTGCGCATGACATCACAAATGATGAACTGCCAATCACTGATGTCATTAGCGCAGGGCGCAATATTTAATTCGCATATTTGCTCACATGTACTGGCAACGATATGGTTGATAGCAAGCGTAGAGCGCAATATTTAATTCACTTCTGAATTATCATAACCTGAAAATGCGGTAGACAGCAAGCGTAAACATTCAACGCGCCAGTGGAATGCGCCAAAAAGTACATCATTTGTGACGTCTTAATAACTATGCGTTGTTTGAAAAATCGGACATTTTAAAAAAATAATTAAAAAATAACTGTTGGGATAATGAAAGTATTTTGTGGGTCCGTGTTAGTTTTTTTATCATTCTGTCAACTTTAGAGACTAAAAGTAGTACTTTTGACTGAAGGAAAAACCCCACTGTAAAAAAGTAAGTGGCTATTTTGTTAAAATTCATCACTCCCTCATATTCCTTCACAAATGAGAGAGTGATATAACTTATGAGGAAGGGATGAACTGTGGCAATTATGTTACGGGATCAAAATTAAATTATTGCTGTTATAAAATAAATACAGATCAACAGACCAACCCCTCAGTCATTTTCACTTAGGTAAAGGTTATAATAGGAATCACTCTTCGCTGATGTAAAGGGAAAAAAAGAAAAAGAAAAAGAAAAATTGTGCAAAAAAAAAAAAATAATAATAATAATAATAATAAATATGATGCGAATAATTTTTCTAATATAGATGAGCTCAGATTAACTCAAAAAAAAAAAGATAAATAATGAAATTAACAAACTTTATTGAAAACATTTCTTAACTCTTTTTGGCCTATTTGGAGAGAAGGGCAATCACCAACCTCTCCCCGGAGTCCAAACTAACTTGCACCGAATTTCACAGCTATAAGTGCAAACAGGCTCTTGAGCATAGCAAAGCTACAGTTATTTACGTTTGAAAAGTCGTTATCAAATTCGCGGTATCGAGTTACATTTTGATTTTAAGCTCCGGAAAAGAGTTGAGTTTATCCTAGGATGTTCACTGACTTTGAGACCCTTATATCTGCTGTTCTAATCAATCGAAATAATTGGAACAAGCTTAATCTGATGCAGAAAAAAAAAACCTTTTGAAAGCACCACAATGTTAAGGGATGTGAGAAATCTTTCATAGTGGATTAATAGGCAATTTATGTGCAATTTTAGCTATAAATAAATTTAAAAAAAAATCTTTTGCGCGAATTCAAGAATGTTTGTATTCTGTCATTCGACTAAATTCGGGTTTTCATTCACTAAATTAAGAGCACCTCCCTCCCAAAATTTTGAGTTCGGAGCGCTCCAGCCCACGTTTTATGTTAGAAATTAATCTCTCATCTAGATCAGCGATTCTCAACCAGTGATCCGGCGGACCGGCACATGTCTGCAAAAAATCTTGACCTTTCCTCTGAGTTGTTGGCCAGTCCGCATTAAAAGCATTACCTTACCCCCCCCCCCCGCAAAAAAAAGATAAAAAGAAAAAAACTAATTTTTTACTCATGTACTTTTTTATTCATTTATTATTTATATTATTTTGTAAAAAAGAGTAAAACACATCAGCCGATTGCAAAAAAATTTCACGAGCGTTTAACAGCCCTCGAGTGATTTTTTTTTCTGAAAAAAAAAGAAAGAAAGAAAGAAAGGAAAGAAGAAAAAACAGTACCAGTCCGCGAAATTTTGCATAATCTTTTACACAAGCCTGCGAGTCAAAAAAATATAAAAACGCTGCACGGGAAAATAGATATGAGAACCGCTGCTATAGACAAAAGCATCGCTTGAAATAAAAACAGTGAATATGCAACATTCATAACAATTAACACGTTGAAAAAATTAATAAATAAAGTAGAGGAGGGAAAAAAAACTACCGATCAAAACGGTTTCATTTTATTTTACCGAAAGCTCTTTTTTTATTCTTTTCTAACGCTGTTGTCCTTCCGTGTTGAAAACTTTACCACGTGATGCATGACGTAATTCCCCTCTGTCAATGCCATAGGTGAGACCGACGCTTTTGACAAATTGTTATCGTTTTTTTTTTTTTTTTTTTTTTTTTTTGTTTCCTCTCTGCCAAGCTGCGTGACAGCGTTTGTTTACTCAATACATAGTGCATGGCCGATGAACTGGAATCGGCTGTTCAAGTCAATGTCGATTCTAAACGGTTTGTGGTAATCTTTTCATGCCTTCGAAAACACAAGAGGTATTATAAAAATGCCCTTCGTAATCTTTGTGACCGTTATCTGGATGTTGTTTGCACAAAGATGAGTGGTTTGAATAAAATTGAATTATGAATAGCAATTTATTAGCCGATTTCAAGAGAGCATTTGGAAGGGAAAAGTCGGGGGATGCCTTTCACAAAAGGGAAAACATGAACCCAGGCTCGTCATTTCGAATTTTTAAAGGGGGGGGGGGGCAAAAGTTCTATTTCCAATGTAAATCAAGTCAAAAAAAAAAAAAAAAAAAACCGCGTCAACTTTCATGTAAGCGCATTAAAATTTCAAAGCCGGAGGATTGATGACAATTGACCCTCCGAAATCACGGGCCAGTAAATAATTAACAAAATTTTATGAAAGAAATCAATATATATATTGAGCAATCACGATTGCTAACTGGGTTTTCACTTAACCGTCCTTATCGTGCTAATGGTTCCTTTTTCAACCCCACCGTAATCTGCAGGCGCGACTCCTCCGGTCCTGAGCAATGTCCCCCGGTAGCCGCTTCTCCTGGTCGGTGGCGTTCATGTCCTACACACACGCACGCTCATACACATGCACACTCACACATATACACACACGCGCCTTTCCACACATACACACACACGCCAAAGTGCATACACACAGGTCTACGCACACACACAAGCCTACACATACACAACTATACCGCCCAAGAGGAGGGGCAGGCTTGGGGGGGACAGTAGCCATTTCTAGAAACAAGTGAGTAGGGTAGTAACCAATGAGGTGGGTCCTGTCGCAACTTGCGATTGCGAAAAAAATTAATTTGAATTCAAAATTTCAGAATTCAATTTATTTATTTATTTATTTTATGTAACCACTCAGCCTTAAGAAGAGTTTTTAATCGTTTGGGAGATCTAGTGAGTCGTATGCGACCAAATTTGACTCAAGGCGATGGATGGATCCTTCACCATGACAATGCACCAGCACATTCAGCATTGACTGTTCGCCAGTTTCTGGCAAAAAGTTCAATCATCGTCCTTGATCACCCACCTTATTCGCCAGATCTCGTTCCCTGCGAGTTTTTCCTACTCCCAAAAAATGCAAAAATGTGATGAGAAGACATCACTGGGAAGATTTGGACTCAATAAAGCGAGAAACGACGATACAACTAAAGAGTCTAACTGCTAAGAACTTCCAAAGGTGCTTCAAAGAATGGAAAACTGGATGGTGATAAGTGCATATTAACGAATGGAGAGTACTTTGAAGGGGACAAAATCGATGTGGACTAATTTTTCGCAAAATAATTTTTTTATGGCCTCAGTTCCCGTATTTATTGGACAGACTACGTATGTGTTCGATCAGTACATGAGGCTTTATGCGGTCGCTTTCACTTTCCACATATTGTACCAGGGGTTCTCAAACTGGGTGCCATAGGAAGAGACGACGGGTGCCACGAAACGTCCATAGTATTTTAAGGTGGGTGTGCTGGAATAAGGTCATTGTTACCAATAAGGACATCATCTTCATTGATGTAGCATAGTAAACATTTTCCAGATCGTGACTTCATTGTCATCAGAAACATTAACTGATGATAAAGTGTTACCAACAAGCAGTTTCTAATTATCAGGCAACAGAAACCAGGTAACAGAAGTTATTTAAAAAAAATGACGTCAAAATTACCTGATCTTATTTTTCAGTAAGTTTAATTTCTACATGGATCACTGTAGGTTACTTGTATGAAAAAAAGTTATTTGTTGTTAGTTAATAAAAGTTATTTATTATTGAAGCCTAATTTATGTTCCTACCAAGGCTAGACCGTCTTTCTTTGTTAAAACTGCTGAGAAACATAATTCAAACTTAAATTTTCACTTGTTTAATTGTGTTCTTACTTTTTATGAATCATCTGATGAGCATGCAAAAACTGGAGCCAATTCAATCATAAATGAGCGATATATTGGGTTATGAACCTCAGGGCGGTCTCATTTACTGCACTTACCTTTTATAAAGAGATGGACTGGGGTGCAGAGAGAAAGTTCTAATTCTTCAAAGGGTGGCGCGAGTCGAAAAAGTTTGAGAACCCCTGCGTTATACCATACACCCTTTGCCTCCTGAAAAAAGTCGAAATGGGGGGGCCTACTTTACGTTATCCGAGAAATAATTTTCCAGTAAAACTTCAAAAAGTGAAGCAATTTTGAATGAAAATTAATAGGAAAAACTTTAGTAAGATTACTTCAAATTAAGTACATAAATAACATCCATTTGCATAATTTCTAAAAATACCTTATCAAATGCTTCAACTGTTAAATTTTGATAGAAAAAAAATCCTTTAAACACCGGTATGAGAGAAAAAGAACGCGAGGCTTCGAAATTGGAACACATATCCTGCCTAATCGTGACAGGCGCATGCTATCTTATGTAAAGAATTGCTCCAAGTTTGATTCTGACTAACTACGTGTTATGTGTTATCCAACTTGACACGACGTGGAACACGTTTCGCTTTTGTTGACCTGACCGTTGATTTGATCTTTTTTGAACCTGACTAATTTTAGTAAAGGAAGTTTTACTTTCGCAAACTTAATGACTCTGAGGTTATTGCGCATTTGGTTTCAAAAGCAGCTACGTCAATTGAAATTGAAAATGATTTACCCAATGCAGCGTTTTTCAACCTTTTTTGACCCGCTGACTGGGAAGAGCATTTTGAAAAAAAAAAAAATCGAGGACCGATAATGATTTTTTTTTTCATCATCATAAAAAAAAATCTTAAAAAAGCCTTTCTACTTTATGCTAAAATACAGGGCTGTCCAACTGCAAAGAGCCCACGGGCCAGAATTCCGGTCTCTGATCCCTGGCGGGCCGCAGTTTGAAAAAGTTGAACAATAACCTCTTACCTCTTATTAAATAACAATTAATAGTTGAATTATTAATTATAAAACAATGAAACAGAAGGGTTATATAAGGCAACCAATAAAGTTCTTGCCGTTTTCAATGACTGGGGGAAAATGGTCTACAGAAAGTATAGTCTATTGTAAGTCCTCGAAGTAATCGGCATCAAAAACCTTCAGCCAACGAGTCTTTAGCAGTGAAATCCCCTTGTAGTAAAATTCGGGGTCTTGGATGCAAAAAAGTCCGTGATTGCTTTCCGCAGGTCTACTTCATTCGTAAGGGATTTCCCCCGAAGATGATTATCCATGGAGTGAAAGAGGTGGTAATCTGTTGGCCCAAGGTCAGTGAATACGGAGGATGGCAACCAAGTCGCCGAATAGTATCCATGGCCACCCGTGAAACATGTGTACGCGCGTTATCCTGCTGGAAGAGTACTCCCTAGCTATTCACCAGTGATGGCTCTTTCATTTGTAATGCCTGCTGCACACGTTCCAATCGCTGTGTGTAGAAGACAGCAGTGATGGTTTGGGACGCTGGAAGCAGCTCATACTGAACCACTTGGTAACTAGTCACCGGAAGCAAAGCATGATCTTACGTGAGTGCATAGGTGCCCTTGCAGTGTAAAGGGCAGCGTCCTTTGATGACATCCAATGTTTGGAACACTTGGTAATATCATACAGGATCCGTTTTCATCACTGGTAAGCACTCGGTCGAGTATGGGTGCACTACAGTGCCGAGAAAGCAACGACATACATGCTGCCATTCGTTGTTTCTTGTGAATTCTAACGGCTTGTGCGGAAATCGCTTGTTTAGCCTGTACGCTGACCTACGCGGTGCAAATGAACTCTAAATGTTTCATCAGATACTTGAAGCTGTCTTGCAAGTTCACCACATGTTAGGCTACTGTCCTCCTTGATGGCGACTCTAGGGCTTCATCATCCAAGACTGCTGGTCGTCCACTACGAGGCTCATCACAAAGAGACAAAGCTCCAGATCTGAATTCTTGGAACAATTGCCTTGCTGTACGTTCATTTATAGCACTATACCCAAATGCTTGACATATTCGACGAGTTGATGTAGCTGCTGATAAGCCCATTTTGAAATCGTAAAGCAAATAACATCAAATGAGCTCCTTTGACACTTCCATTTTGTTACTCTACTGTATGGGTCCCAATAGCGCTGATCTCGCCCAACAGGTGTTTGAAACACGTGATACACTAATTTGCATACCTGACAACTGCTTAAACCACGTGACACACTAATTTGTATGCCTTATGATCACTTATTTCAATGGCGAAGTAAAAACGGCAAGAACTTTATTGGTTAACTTATAAAACAATTTGCTTACATTTCAATGGGAAAACTGAGGCCGACCTGCCTTCTTTACAAGGGCAGGAAAGTCAACATTGATGTATGTCACCATCGGTGCGGGCCGCACAATATGTGTTGGTGGGTCGCCAGTTGGATAGCCCTGAGCTAAAACAACACTTCTCGACTCCATTTCTAATTAAAAACAAATTCCATCTCGCACTAAAAAATCCGCTCGTTTGATTAGTATCAAATTTTAAATTTACAAGTACCATCAAATTTCACAATCAAATTTTCAAAATAACTATACAATGTTTTTTTAATTAATATCCCGTTGATTATAGTAAAATAAATGTTATTTATTTTGATTCACAAGTCAGTGAGATCACATTATTTATCTTCCCAAAGTGATTATTTGACGCATTCAAAAGAAAAATGTCAAAACATTGATGCTTCACGTACGAAAAATAAACTAAAAAGTAAGTAATAAAATAACAGAAAAGCAGATGCAAATTTTAAAACCGCAGTGTATTCACTAGTAATGTGATTGGCTTAATTAATTAAGAAATGGTGCCACTAGCTAAATTTCTTGATTATGTTTCTCCACCCCCTCCCCTATTTTTTTTACTATTGTATCAGTGAAAACTGCGGAAAACGAATAATAAAAACAAAAGTTATTTGTTTTTATTTTTCTAATTATTTTAGGAGCCTCTAAACCAGAGGTTCCCAACCGGTGGTTCGCGAACCCCCAGGGGTTCGCGAGGTGCAGGAAGGAGGTTCGCGAAAATTTCGGTGCAATGGCGGATTTTTCCTAGTTTGGTAAAAAATTATAAAATATTCAATTTGCACACATAGTTACTAATTTTTTTTTTTAATTTGAAAACGCGCCAGACTCTTGTATTAAGCTCAAAAAAAAAAAAAAAAAATCTTTCAGCGGTGTTATAATCTTGGTTAAAAAGAAATTTTCTCATTTTTTTTTTCGATAGACAACAAAAAGAGATATCCTTCCTTCTTTATTGCGAGGCGCCATGCAGAAACGTTGTATTAAGCTGTGGCGGGGATCACGATGACCTTAAAAAGGCGCCATCGCATGGAGTCAATCAAACAATATACATAATATACATATGTCGAAAAAAATAAAGAATTCTCAAACAATGCATCATCATAGTGGTATTATTTCTAATCTGGTTGAAATATAACTCGGGAATTTCCGTCGAATTCAGTCATCGAATAGCAGACATGACAGCAAAAGGCTGCAAACTTAAAACTTATTACTAGATTTTACCCATCTGTTCGTTTTCAAAAATATATAACATCAGCATGCTCATAGTTCTGGGGAAATAGTTGTTAACAGACGTATTTAGAGATACTTTAGAGATGCTTGAAAACAAGTGATTTTGTTTGCAATTGGTTTTGCTACGTGAACTTGCTACTCTGTTTGTGAAGTTATAATCGTGTTGGTAATTTTTATGATTTAATAACTTTCTGCTGTTATGGATCGATGGTTGAAAACTGATAGTTTGGTTGAGCGACAAATGGACAAGCAGTCAATCGATCAACCCTCAACATCAGCAGTAACTTTCGAATCAACACAGGATATTGAAATAGATAGCTGTAATGAACTGCCGCCTCCCCGACTAAACAGAAAAGTGAACTAGGGGAGAAAAAAGGAAAAAGCGAAAATATGACAGTGACTATTTACAAATGGGCTATTATTTTACTGGAGAAGAGTCTGAACTATAGTGCCTAGAAAGAGTAGTGTGCCGATCGACGGGGAAAAAGTGAGGTCAGATCTGAGGAAAAACCAGATGGCGCTGCGCTCGAGGTGTACGTTATGCTCCTCAATCAGACTCGTTTTAAATCGGCGATTGCATGCTCATTTCGCAATTTAAAATCCCCGTTTTTCGGATTGAACTTATTTCTGCGCAAAAGACAAATTCTGTAATAAGTGCTATTTGTTACATGGGTGTTCATATATTTTTTGAAGAATATAAAATTACCTTATGCTAATTTATCTTCAATGAAAATAGTAGACTGTAAGGGGCCATTCATTAAATATGTAAGGGTCCCGAGGGGGAGGGGGCTTGGAAAAGCCTCTACGTACCTTTGGGGGGGGGAGGGTCAAACTCATTCTTACGTAATATTTACCAAGTCGGTATTTCACATTAGAAATTGCGCTGTCAACAAGGGATTTGGCAGAGATTATGTTCCATTTGCGTATGGAAGGTAAGAAACGTGTTAGGATAAGATGTTTTTTTTAATTTGTTTTACAAAAATGAATAGTGTAAAATATAATAAAAGAGTCACATTATGATGGCATGTTTTATTTTTAATTAATATTACATCAAAAAAAAAAAAAAAATGTCGAAAAAACATTCAGTTTAGATTCTAACTTTTCAGTAACTATTTCTTTACGCAAAAAGTTAAATTTAATAATGTGAATTTAATAACGATTCCAGTGATGTAACGATTCCAAGATTTGTTATTTTCTCATTTTGAAAAACGAAATGGAATCTTACGTAAGAATGGGGGGGTGAAAAATCTTACGTACCCTTACATGGCGGGGGAGGGGGATCAAAAATTACCAAAATCATCCTTACGTAATTAATGAATGGCCCCTAAGTATTCAATAACTGCGCGTCTCTTATTTTTCTACTAATAATAAAGCTGAAAGTATCTCTGTCCGGATCTCTGTGACGCGGACAGCGCCTAGACCGTTCGGTCGATTTTCATGAAATTTGATACAAAGTTAGTTTGCAGCATGGGGGTGTGCACCTCGAAGCGATTTTAAATTCGATTTTGTTCCTTTTTTATATTTCAATTTTAAGAACAGCTTCCGGAGCAAAATTAGTAAATTACGAAATTATAATGACGTGGAACCGTAACGTGGGAAGAGCGAATGAACATAGCCAATTGGCGAGAAATTCATCATCCATTATTTGTAAATATACAAGCTAATCAAATGACCTTTTAATTTTCTTCTCCGGGCAAAGTCCTGCGCGTACCGCTATTTTCAAAATAAAACTGCTTCGAAATTCTTAAGCTAATTAAAATTATCAGGGCTTCTCAGTCTGAGTCGAAGAGTCGGAGTCGCTTGAAAACCTACCGACTCCGACCTATTTTTTTCTGTGAGAAATTGGTACCTTTAATCCCTCGCCAAGTGTTTAAATTTGACACTTTTCTTAAAATTTCGGGAGACTTAAATACCTTTTATCTCGATAACGGGGGACGATAACAAAAATAATTATCAATTTCGTACAGGATTTTAAAAGGCTAAAATTAAAAAAAAAGAATCTTTTTAAATATAACTTACGTGCTCGTTGATTCCGTTTGTCCGAAAGTCGAATGGTCGGTCTCAAACAGTTACCAGACGTAGCGTTGCTGGAGATTTCCAACCTATTCTCCAGACCTATAAACTGTAGAGTAGATGCTACCATATACCGTGCCCAAGTCGGGCTCTTTCTTATTTGGGGGCCTCATTGACTCAGGAGTCGCTCCATTCTGCTTTAAACGCATGCTGGCTGCATGAATGGGGCTTGAGTCTCCCAAGTGGCATTAAAAACAACAACAAACTGCGCCCTAAGCCATCACGATTGATAATACATTTGCCTTAAAATATAAGTATCAAATTTTCAGTCAATTGTGTAAAAAAAATTTCCACATAATTTTCATTCTATACAAAAACTACAATATTTGGAGATTTTTAAATTTCATACAAACCCAATATTCGTTAGGCAAATTAATATGAACAATTTCATTTATAATAGAATTATACGTGGTTATTTCAGTTTCATCTGCGGAAAGATCAAGTTTTATTTTTTTCAAACAGGGAACATTTTTCTTAACTGCATAATTCCTGATGGACCTTTTCTTTGGTAATTTTTTAGTAAAGTATATTAGCAGACTTGGGGAAAATTGTCGGAATTGCCTCATCTTTAAAAAAAGTTTTTTCCCGAGGAATCAAAACTTCCTCACCATTTATAATATGCCTAAAATGCGTTTCAATAAAATGTTTTTCAAAATGCAGAGCACAAATTGAGCAATATTTATCAAGAACTTTATCTAACCTGGGAATTAACGAGTTCCACTTTAGTTTTTCTTCATCTGCTGGAGCTTTAAAAAGTGTAACTTTTTCCTTGCATGTTTTGTACTCACTTTTGCACCCTGGTACTAAACAAGATAAAGCCTTATTTCTTCCAATGTTCAACTTTGATGCCGCCATTAAAAGCCTTAAAAGATGTTTCATGAAATATTCACGTAATCAAGGTAAAAAAGAGAAACGCGGAACTAAATTGTAACAAAATCCCGCGTCTATTAATGTAAACACCGCGAAATTGAACGTACATCTCGACCGCACTGCCATCTAGCGGTTTTCATACAATTTGTCTTCAAGAATCGTGGGGAAAAACAGCGCCGGTCGGCACACTACTCTTTCTAGGTACTATAGTCTGAACCTAGACCGCTTTGTCTTCTCTGCAACGAAGTTCTAGCGAACAGCAGCTTGAAACCGTCACTTCTGAGAAGACACCTCAAAGCAAAGCATCCGACACACAAGGACAAACCTATCGAATATTTTAAAAGAAAATTGGAATATAATAAAAAGTGTAGCGTCTCTACGTTCCTGTTAGAATCCAACGAAGATAGTAAAATGGCCCTTGAAGCTTCATATCGAGTCAGTTATAGAATTGCAAGATCTGGACAGCCACATACAATTGCAGAAAATTTAATTGGACCGTGTGCTAAAGATATTGCTAAGTGTATGCTGGGAGAAAAGTCAGCAAAAAAAAATTGACCTGGTTCCGCTATCAAACAACACAGTATCACGCAGAATTACTGATTTGGCAAGTAATGTGGAGAAAGAACTTGTGAATAGAATAAAAGAGAATAATTTTGCGATCCAGCTTGATGAGTCGACTGATGTAGCAAACGCTGCAATATTACTTGTCTATGTTAGGTATATTTTTAACGATACAATTAAAGAAGATGTACTATTTGCAAAACCTTTGAAAACCAACACAACTGGAGAAGCAATTTTCGAACTGGTCAACAGTTACTTTGAAGAAAATGGAATAGATTGGTCTTTGTGTGTGGGTGTGTGCACGGATGGTGCAAAATCAATGTCAGGAAAATTTGTTGGCTTTGTGGTGCGAGTAAAGAAGATCAACGAGAAAATTGAATGGACTCATTGCTGCATTCATAGACAAGCATTAGCATGTAAGCGTATTCGCGCAGAATTATCCGCTACTTTGAATGATGCGGTAAAAATTGTAAATTTCATAAAATCACGTGCCACAAACTGCCGTCTATTTCACGCGCTTTGTGAGGAATTGAGAAGCCTTCATGTTACTTTACTTCTTCACACAGAAGTTAGATGCTTTCCCGTGGCAAAATTTTGACACGCTTATTTGAATTGAAGTCAGAAGTCCAAGCATTTTTTGTTGATCATCCATTTCACTTGTCCACTTGCATATTCGATCCTCTTTGGATGCAAAGGCTTGCATATTTAGCTGACATCTTTTCAAAATTAAATGAATTAAATCTATCCTTGCAAGATGCAGTTGTTAATATTTTCGTTGTATATGATAAAATTGAAGCTATGGTAAAAAAAAAATTGAATTTCTGGATCCAATGCCTGGAAATGGGTGAGTTTTCTTCTTTCACTTCTCTTAGTAGTTTTTTATCAGAAAACTCAATGAAACTTGATGAAAGCGGTAAAAGAAATGTATGTGGACATCTGCAACATCTTGAACTAACTTTTGACGAGTATTTTCCTAATAGGCGTAACGTCCCTCTCTCAAACAACTGGATACGCAATCCTTTTGAAGGAAATCCATGCTTAGAGAACACCCTGACATTACCTGAAAAGGCAATGCTCATCGAGTTATCCTGTGATAATTCATTGAAAACTACCTTTAAAGAGCTCTCGTTAATTGACTTCTGGCTCAGTGTAAGAAATGACTATACCGTTTTGTCCAAAAAAGCAATTCGAATTTTATTACCATTTTGTACAACATATCTGTGCGAGAAAGGATTTTCCTCCTATACTTATCTCAAAAATAAATACCGAAGCAGATTGAATGCAGAGCCTGATTTAAGACTCAAACTGTCAGACATTGAACCAAACTTTCAGTTTCTTTGTTCCGTCAAACAGCCACAAATATCGCATTAAGGATTTTTTCCCCAATTTAAAGTATGCTTAAAAAAAATAGTTGGTTTATAAAACTTCTTGTTTATAATTTTTCTTGTAGATGTAGTTTTAACTTTTTATTAATGTTTGCACTTAATGATATGTTACAATTATATTTTTGTTTATTGCAATCAAATGCTGCAAAAAATGGAAAGCAAACATGCTGTTTTTTTATTGTTTCTTACATGTTACTAATTTTAACATCAGGGGGTTCGCGAACTTTTTTGCCTGTTCCAAGGGGTTCGCAAAGAGAAAAAGGTTGGGAACCGCTGCTCTAAACCAATTCTTTCCACAGAAGAAAAATCCGCCTCATAGATTATTAATATGTATAAAATAAAAACATGATTTCAGCACCAAATTTTTGAAACAATGTTAATTAGCTTTTTAATGAACATCGCCGTTAAGTCGGACCATAAAACATTGACAAACGAGTTTCTTGGAAAATTCTATATTTTTTGATTAATCAGTAATTTCCGGCTGTTTTCAGAGAAATTACGTGCAAACATACATACCATAAAGTGGGGATACTTGAGCCTCCAGGGCTACTTGAACCCATGAGAAAACAGTGTTTAAAATCCGTCCTGGTTCAGTATAATTCAATGTATAGAGTTTAAAAACTTTCTCCATGACCGGTAGCAGTACTAGGTAGAAGCTGAAGCATGGAACTAAGTTTCTGTTATTCCCGCCCTTTTCTGATTGCGGTTATGATTGCAAGTTGTCTAAACAGTTGATTTTTGTATCTGCAAACTTTCACATGTACGTTCAAGGAATCATCTGATATCATCAAGGTCAAGATAGTTTTATTTTTGCATTCTATTTCTTAATAAAATAAGTGTTTTATGGTTATAGCTATATAATTACCACAGTAACTAATATAAGTTAGTAAAAGTGCACTGGTTGCCTTAAAATGGGACTACTTGAACCCAACGTTCAAACAGCTCCAAACCACATTATTTCATCACTAAATTATGTTAAGTAAGGTTTGTAATCTTTTAAAATAAAAGAGGTTAGTTACAATTTATACCCATTTTTTTTGCAGATCTGGGGATAAAAAGGATCCGGAAGTAAAAGAGAACCCCTTGAAGTAGGAAATAATGCGGATTATTAAGAGGAAAAATTACAATTGTGTCCAGATTCCACTAATTCCGGAGAAATGTCTTAGAGAGTGGCATCAGCCCATTTTGACTTAAGTACATCAACTCTAAAAAAGAAATCAAAGGTCGTTCACAAAACAAGCCTAGGCATCCTGTAGTATTTAGGAGCTAGGAAGAGAAGGTATTAAATAATGTGAGAGAAAAAAAATCCACTCAAGCCATTAAACTGAGGGGTTTTCATTCTTTCTAATGTTTAAATAACGAGCATTTTAATTGGTTTTAGCTGTAGTTAGATTATGTTTCTATTGGAAAAATTATGTTTGCCTAAAAATATGTTTTTATGTATACGTTGATTTTATATTAATTTATATAAATAATTTACAATTTTTATAAATAGTTTGCTCACTAGAATGTACGTTTTGAGTTTATTTTTCAAAATCATTTGTCCTTCTTGATACCACTACCTGATTTACAGCTTTTTCTAATGGATTTGCTGAGTGGGACCAAGTAGCCCCATCGCGGGGCTACTTGAACCCAATTTTTAAAAATAGAAATAAATAAATAAATAAAGAGCTTAAATTGTTGTTTAAAGAAGGCTTAAGGTGGTAGCAGAACGTCTGAAAAGTGGTAAAAACAAGGTTATCAGTTCACATTATGGGTTTAACAAAGCATTCAGTGTAAAACTCGCAAAAAGTGTGAAATTTCAGGTCCAAGTAGCCTCACTTTACGGTACGTTAGCTTATTTACCGGTTCTTTTATCACGTGACTCAGCATTAACCAATCACAATTTAGAATATTGAGGTTTTAAACAGGTCAAGTAAAATCAATATGCAATTCTGATTATTTAAAAAATAATTTGTTTCTGACAAATTAACTTTTTCACAATCAAGGACTGTAGCCAAGATGGGAGAAGTAATTTTTTCTTTTAAAACATTCCCCTTTTTTTTTCTTTTTGAAAATCTATGCTATATAAATGACAATGAAAACCATATTCTAAGTGAATTCTTTTAAATATCTTTTGCACGGGAAATTGCTAAGTTAGAAATAGCTTAAAGAATACTTCAAGTATTCATAATTACTGTGAGTGTGAACATAATATCCTCATATATATATAATAGCAAATGATCGAGTAACGCTCCTGATAGCATCAACAATGAAACTCGCGCCACGGCGTGATAATTTGATAATATATTTTGGTAATGTTTAAATTCCGGGAAAGGCTTTATTTTGACAAGGCTGAACTGGATCCGGTATCTTAACTGTTTTACTGGTAAGACTGTCATTTTAGGGGAATGAAGAAACGGAAAAGGGGTCAACAATCAACTCTATCTACTGGAGTTTAGGGTCAATCCGCTGGAGTTAGGGTTAAAATGTCAACTATCAAAATATCACCAAACAGGCAATTGCTTCGTTCAAATGTAGAAGCAATTTTCACCCTTCATACCCTGACGGGCGATTTTCTAGTTATCTATACTAATAATATAAAGCTAAAGAGTTTGTTTGTTTGAACGCGCTAATCTCAGAAACTACTGCTTCGAATTGAAAAATTCTTTTTGTGTTGAATAGTCCATTTATTGAGGAAGGCTATAGGCTTATATATATATATACATATATAAGCCCCCAACTCAATCTCTTCCCCAATTGAAATCCTGTTCCTAAAACATAGCATTGATTTATGACCTTTATAAAGTCAAAAATAACAAAAGATGCATGTGAATTGTCACAATGTTATATCAGAGTGATTCCGCGTCAATTGACCTGATTTTTCAAATTGTCCCTGCTCGATCATTCCCGAACAGGATGAAATTTTATAGAGGTGTAGAGATGCCTTTGAAACTACCTATGCAAATTTTCAGCTTCCGAGATCCGAATCCTGAGGATCTAGGATTTCCAAAATATAGAGCTACAAAATATTGGATCAGCTTTGTGAGACGAATTGCCATGTTGTGCCAGGGTACATTTTATTACACTGAACCATTAAATTTTGTGAGCTTAAAGTATACATTTGGCTATTGATTCGTTCTAGCATTTATGTGAGTTTGAGCTCATAAGATTTTGAGTAGCACGCGTATAGAGCAGGGCTGCGGAGTCGGAAGGAAAATGGCCGACTCCGACCCCGACTCCTGAATTTTGAAACGCCCGACTCCGACTCCAACTCCGACTCCGGATTTTTTTTAAATTTTTTTAATTGTATTTTTTAAACTCCCTCTCTCCATTCAAGGGAAGGGGGAAAACCTCTTAACAGAGATTGAAATATTAATTCCTTTTTATGAAAATTTAGCATTTTGTTTTTTATTGTAAACCCAAGACGTCATACAACGTTAGAAATTCAATTTAAAAATCAAACTTTCCAATAGTTACGAGTTAAAAAGTGAGATGACTTAAAAATCATTTTTAAAAATTTTGAAAATGATTATCTGTAATTTGCCCCCCTTTAATGTTTAACAAATATATATTGATCAAATCGTGTGCTTTCAATTTTTGAAAGCTGTAACTTGAGAGAAAAAAAACTTTTTTTCTAAATCCAAGTTCTTGCGAGGGAGTGGTTTGCCCCTGGAGACATCCATCTAGTAGATGACACCCAAAGTTAATTTCAGAGTTTATAAAAAATACTAGCTGCGTGCCCGGCGTTGCACGGGCTACCTAAAAAATGTAAGAGCAGTCCAGTTGATGCTTTTGTAGTACACTGACACTAGTTTCTAACGCGTTAAGGAATAAATAAATGCGCGTAAAGCAAGGTTTGCAAAACACCAGTAAAACATATTTTTGCCAAAACACCTCATCAACGTTAATAATCGTTATCAATGATACAAGTTATGAGTACATTTTCAGTCAGCACAAAAGGGGAAAATATATGCATTATCAACTATAATCTTTACTCACGTTAAACTGAATTACATCTGATAGACCAGCGGTTCCCAACCTTTTTCTCTTTGCGAACCCCTTGGAACAGGCAAAAAAGTTCGCGAACCCCCTGATGTTAAAATTAGTAACATGTAAGAAACAATAAAAAAACAGCATGTTTGCTTTCCATTTTTTGCAGCATTTGATTGCAATAAACAAAAATATAATTGTAACATATCATTAAGTGCAAACATTAATAAAAAGTTAAAACTACATCTACAAGAAAAATTATAAACAAGAAGTTTTATAAACCAACTATTTTTTTTAAGCATACTTTAAATTGGGGAAAAAATCCTTAATGCGATATTTGTGGCTGTTTGACGGAACAAAGAAACTGAAAGTTTGGTTCAATGTCTGACAGTTTGAGTCTTAAATCAGGCTCTGCATTCAATCTGCTTCGGTATTTATTTTTGAGATAAGTATAGGAGGAAAATCCTTTCTCGCACAGATATGTTGTACAAAATGGTAATAAAATTCGAATTGCTTTTTTGGACAAAACGGTATAGTCATTTCTTACACTGAGCCAGAAGTCAATTAACGAGAGCTCTTTAAAGGTAGTTTTCAATGAATTATCACAGGATAACTCGATGAGCATTGCCTTTTCAGGTAATGTCAGGGTGTTCTCTAAGCATGGATTTCCTTCAAAAGGATTGCGTATCCAGTTGTTTGAGAGAGGGACGTTACGCCTATTAGGAAAATACTCGTCAAAAGTTAGTTCAAGATGTTGCAGATGTCCACATACATTTCTTTTACCGCTTTCATCAAGTTTCATTGAGTTTTCTGATAAAAAACTACTAAGAGAAGTGAAAGAAGAAAACTCACCCATTTCCAGGCATTGGATCCAGAAATTCAATTTTTTTTTTACCATAGCTTCAATTTTATCATATACAACGAAAATATTAACAACTGCATCTTGCAAGGATAGATTTAATTCATTTAATTTTGAAAAGATGTCAGCTAAATATGCAAGCCTTTGCATCCAAAGAGGATCGAATATGCAAGTGGACAAGTGAAATGGATGATCAACAAAAAATGCTTGGACTTCTGACTTCAATTCAAATAAGCGTGTCAAAATTTTGCCACGGGAAAGCCATCTAACTTCTGTGTGAAGAAGTAAAGTAACATGAAGGCTTCTCAATTCCTCACAAAGCGCGTGAAATAGACGGCAGTTTGTGGCACGTGATTTTATGAAATTTACAATTTTTACCGCATCATTCAAAGTAGCGGATAATTCTGCGCGAATACGCTTACATGCTAATGCTTGTCTATGAATGCAGCAATGAGTCCATTCAATTTTCTCGTTGATCTTCTTTACTCGCACCACAAAGCCAACAAATTTTCCTGACATTGATTTTGCACCATCCGTGCACACACCCACACACAAAGACCAATCTATTCCATTTTCTTCAAAGTAACTGTTGACCAGTTCGAAAATTGCTTCTCCAGTTGTGTTGGTTTTCAAAGGTTTTGCAAATAGTACATCTTCTTTAATTGTATCGTTAAAAATATACCTAACATAGACAAGTAATATTGCAGCGTTTGCTACATCAGTCGACTCATCAAGCTGGATCGCAAAATTATTCTCTTTTATTCTATTCACAAGTTCTTTCTCCACATTACTTGCCAAATCAGTAATTCTGCGTGATACTGTGTTGTTTGATAGCGGAACCAGGTCAATTTTTTTTTGCTGACTTTTCTCCCAGCATACTTAGCAATATCTTTAGCACACGGTCCAATTAAATTTTCTGCAATTGTATGTGGCTGTCCAGATCTTGCAATTCTATAACTGACTCGATATGAAGCTTCAAGGGCCATTTTACTATCTTCGTTGGATTCTAACAGGAACGTAGAGACGCTACACTTTTTATTATATTCCAATTTTCTTTTAAAATATTCGATAGGTTTGTCCTTGTGTGTCGGATGCTTTGCTTTGAGGTGTCTTCTCAGAAGTGACGGTTTCAAGCTGCTGTTCGCTAGAACTTCGTTGCAGAGAAGACAAAGCGGTCTAGGTTCAGACTATAGTACCTAGAAAGAATAGTGTGCCGACCGGCGCTGTTTTTCCCCACGATTCTTGAAGACAAATTGTATGAAAACCGCTAGATGGCAGTGCGGTCGAGATGTACGTTCAATTTCGCGGTGTTTACATTAATAGACGCGGGATTTTGTTACAATTTAGTTCCGCGTTTCTCTTTTTTACCTTGATTACGTGAATATTTCATGAAACATCTTTTAAGGCTTTTAATGGCGGCATCAAAGTTGAACATTGGAAGAAATAAAGCTTTATCTTGTTTAGTACCAGGGTGCAAAAGTGAGTACAAAACATGCAAGGAAAAAGTTACACTTTTTAAAGCTCCAGCAGATGAAGAAAAACTAAAGTGGAACTCGTTAATTCCCAGGTTAGATAAAGTTCTTGATAAATATTGCTCAATTTGTGCTCTGCATTTTGAAAAACATTTTATTGAAACGCATTTTAGGCATATTATAAATGGTGAGGAAGTTTTGATTCCTCGGGAAAAAACTTTTTTTAAAGATGAGGCAATTCCGACAATTTTCCCCAAGTCTGCTAATATACTTTACTAAAAAATTACCAAAGAAAAGGTCCATCAGGAATTATGCAGTTAAAAAAAATGTTCCCTGTTTGAAAAAAATAAAACTTCATCTTTCCGCAGATGAAACTGAAATAACCACGTATAATTCTATTATAAATGAAATTGTTCATATTAATTTGCCTAACGAATATTGGGTTTGTATGAAATTTAAAAAATCTCCAAATATTGTAGTTTTTGTATAGAATGAAAATTATGTGGAAATTTTTTTTACACAATTGACTGAAAATTTGATACTTATATTTTAAGGCAAATGTATTATCAATCGTGATGGCTTAGGGCGCAGTTTGTTGTTGTTTTTAATGCCACTTGGGAGACTCAAGCCCCATTCATGCAGCCAGCATGCGTTTAAAGCAGAATGGAGCGACTCCTGAGTCAATGAGGCCCCCAAATAAGAAAGAGCCCGACTTGGGCACGGTATATGGTAGCATCTACTCTACAGTTTATAGGTCTGGAGAATAGGTTGGAAATCTCCAGCAACGCTACGTCTGGTAACTGTTTGAGACCGACCATTCGACTTTCGGACAAACGGAATCAACGAGCACGTAAGTTATATTTAAAAAGATTCTTTTTTTTTTTAATTTTAGCCTTTTAAAATCCTGTACGAAATTGATAATTATTTTTGTTATCGTCCCCCGTTATCGAGATAAAAGGTATTTAAGTCTCCCGAAATTTTAAGAAAAGTGTCAAATTTAAACACTTGGCGAGGGATTAAAGGTACCAATTTCTCACAGAAAAAAATAGGTCGGAGTCGGTAGGTTTTCAAGCGACTCCGACTCTTCGACTCAGACTGAGAAGCCCTGATAATTTTAATTAGCTTAAGAATTTCGAAGCAGTTTTATTTTGAAAATAGCGGTACGCGCAGGACTTTGCCCGGAGAAGAAAATTAAAAGGTCATTTGATTAGCTTGTATATTTACAAATAATGGATGATGAATTTCTCGCCAATTGGCTATGTTCATTCGCTCTTCCCACGTTACGGTTCCACGTCATTATAATTTCGTAATTTACTAATTTTGCTCCGGAAGCTGTTCTTAAAATTGAAATATAAAAAAGGAACAAAATCGAATTTAAAATCGCTTCGAGGTGCACACCCCCATGCTGCAAACTAACTTTGTATCAAATTTCATGAAAATCGACCGAACGGTCTAGGCGCTGTCCGCGTCACAGAGATCCGGACAGAGATACTTTCAGCTTTATTATTAGTAGAAAAATAAGAGACGCGCAGTTATTGAATACTTAGGGGCCATTCATTAATTACGTAAGGATGATTTTGGTAATTTTTGATCCCCCTCCCCCGCCATGTAAGGGTACGTAAGATTTTTCACCCCCCCCATTCTTACGTAAGATTCCATTTCGTTTTTCAAAATGAGAAAATAACAAATCTTGGAATCGTTACATCACTGGAATCGTTATTAAATTCACATTATTAAATTTAACTTTTTGCGTAAAGAAATAGTTACTGAAAAGTTAGAATCTAAACTGAATGTTTTTTCGACATTTTTTTTTTTTTTGATGTAATATTAATTAAAAATAAAACATGCCATCATAATGTGACTCTTTTATTATATTTTACACTATTCATTTTTTGTAAAACAAATTAAAAAAAACATCTTATCCTAACACGTTTCTTACCTTCCATACGCAAATGGAACATAATCTCTGCCAAATCACTTGTTGACAGCGCAATTTCTAATGACATGAATGAAATTTCTAATGAAATACCGACTTGGTAAATATTACGTAAGAATGAGTTTGACCCTCCCCCCCCCCCCAAGGTACGTAGAGGCTTTTCCAAGCCCCCTCCCCCTCGGGACCCTTACATATTTAATGAATGGCCCCTTACAGTCTACTATTTTCATTGAAGATAAATTAGCATAAGGTAATTTTATATTCTTCAAAAAATATATGAACACCCATGTAACAAATAGCACTTATTACAGAATTTGTCTTTTGCGCAGAAATAAGTTCAATCCGAAAAACGGGGATTTTAAATTGCGAAATGAGCATGCAATCGCCGATTTAAAACGAGTCTGATTGAGGAGCATAACGTACACCTCGAGCGCAGCGCCATCTGGTTTTTCCTCAGATCTGACCTCACTTTTTCCCCGTCGATCGGCACACTACTCTTTCTAGGCACTATAGTTCAGACTCTTCTCCAGTAAAATAATAGCCCATTTGTAAATAGTCACTGTCATATTTTCGCTTTTTTCCTTTTTTCTCCCCTAGTTCACTTTTCTGTTTAGTCGGGGGAGGCGGCAGTTCATTACAGCTATCTATTTCAATATCCTGTGTTGATTCGAAAGTTACTGCTGATGTTGAGGGTTGATCGATTGACTGCTTGTCCATTTGTCGCTCAACCAAACTATCAGTTTTCAACCATCGATCCATAACAGCAGAAAGTTATTAAATCATAAAAATTACCAACACGATTATAACTTCACAAACAGAGTAGCAAGTTCACGTAGCAAAACCAATTGCAAACAAAATCACTTGTTTTCAAGCATCTCTAAAGTATCTCTAAATACGTCTGTTAACAACTATTTCCCCAGAACTATGAGCATGCTGATGTTATATATTTTTGAAAACGAACAGATGGGTAAAATCTAGTAATAAGTTTTAAGTTTGCAGCCTTTTGCTGTCATGTCTGCTATTCGATGACTGAATTCGACGGAAATTCCCGAGTTATATTTCAACCAGATTAGAAATAATACCACTATGATGAGGCATTGTTTGAGAATTCTTTATTTTTTTCGACATATGTATATTATGTATATTGTTTGATTGACTCCATGCGATGGCGCCTTTTTAAGGTCATCGTGATCCCCGCCACAGCTTAATACAACGTTTCTGCATGGCGCCTCGCAATAAAGAAGGAAGGATATCTCTTTTTGTTGTCTATCGAAAAAAAAATGAGAAAATTTCTTTTTAACCAAGA
This sequence comes from Uloborus diversus, assembly GCF_026930045.1. Classification (NCBI taxonomy): domain Eukaryota; kingdom Metazoa; phylum Arthropoda; class Arachnida; order Araneae; family Uloboridae; genus Uloborus; species Uloborus diversus. The sequence goes on from NC_072739.1 coordinate 138,204,630, forward strand.
TTATAACACCGCTGAAAGATTTTTTTTTTTTTTTTTGAGCTTAATACAAGAGTCTGGCGCGTTTTCAAATTAAAAAAAAAAAATTAGTAACTATGTGTGCAAATTGAATATTTTATAATTTTTTACCAAACTAGGAAAAATCCGCCATTGCACCGAAATTTTCGCGAACCCCCTTCCTGCACCTCGCGAACCCCTGGGGGTTCGCGAACCACCGGTTGGGAACCTCTGTGATAGACTATATCGGAAATATTTATGCACAATAACAATCCGCTTTTTACATAAAATAGTCTACTACCCGGCGTTGCCCGGGTGTTTATTAATGCAACATACCACTCAGATAAATATTTGGATGGATTCTATCCACATGGTCGTACAAGAATTACATCAATCCGTTTTCCAGGTACAAACCCTCAAAGAACTCAAATAACTTGTAAATCACTCATTTACTTTACGACGTGCACGGTCCACCTCGAAAATAAAAGTTATGTCAAGTGACGCGAGTTCAACACTCAGGCTTGAACCAAAAAAAAAAAAAGTCAGTGAAATTTTGTGGCAGATTGCGGAAAACCCCCATAAAGTAAACATTTTAAATCCCCTGATTACAGGAAAAGCCTCAAAACAAAAACAAGAATTTTACCTGTTCATATTCGAGAAAAAGAAATGGCAACAGATCTTTCATCTCAATGATTTTCTTCACGCTGTAAATTTTAATAAAAGCGTTCATCCGGAAAGTTGAGTTGAAGCACTGAATAATAATTTGAATGGAGGAAAGCCTTCGAAAAATAGGGATTTGATTTTGAAATCTAAGAGTCATAATTAATAGTTTTTAATTGATATCTCCGCTAATTATTATCAGAGGATTATGTTAAATAGCCAAACATGAAGACGGGAAGATTACGAATCCATCGATACCTGGTTCGATGGTCAGTTCACTGTCGTTCGGGAGAAGAAGCTTGGACATAGATAGATAGATAGATAGATACTCAGATTTTATATGTATATACTAGCTGCGTGCCCGGCGTTGCACGGGCTACCTAAAAAATGTAAGAGCAGTCCAGTTGATGCTTTTGTAGTACACTGACACTAGTTTCTAACGCGTTAAGGAATAAATAAATGCGCGTAAAGCAAGGTTTGCAAAACACCAGTAAAACATATTTTTGCCAAAACACCTCATCAACGTTAATAATCGTTATCAATGATACAAGTTATGAGTACATTTTCAGTCAGCACAAAAGGGGAAAATATATGCATTATCAACTATAATCTTTACTCACGTTAAACTGAATTACATCTGATAGACTATATCGGAAATATTTATGCACAATAACAATCCGCGTTTTACATAAAATAGTCTACTACCCGGCGTTGCCCGGGTGTTTATTAATGCAACATACCACTCAGATAAATATTTGGATGGATTCTATCCACATGGTCGTACAAGAATTACATCAATCCGTTTTCCAGGTACAAACCCTCAAAGAACTCAAATAACTTGTAAATCACTCATTTACTTTACGACGTGCACGGTCCTCCTGGAAAATGAAAGTTATGTCATGTGACGCGTATTTAACAATCAGGCTTGAACAAAAAAAAAAAAAACAGCAAAATTTTGCTGCAGATTACGGCAAAATAATCGAAAAGTAAACAACTTAAACACCCTGATTACAGGAAAAGCCTTAAAACAAAAGCCTAATTTTATTTCTTTATATTCGAGAAAAAGAAATGGCAACAGATCTTTCATCTCAATGATTTTCTTCACGCTGTAAATTTTAATAAAAGCGTTCATCCGGAAAGTTGAGTTGAAGCACTGAATAATAATTTGAATGGAGGAAAGCCTTCGAAAAATATGGATTTTATTTTGAAATCTAAGAGTCATAATTAATAATTTTTAATTGATATCTCCGCTAATTATTATCGGAGGATTATGTTAAATAGCCAAACATGAAGACGGGAAAATGACGAATCCATCGATACCTGGTTCGATGGTCAGTTCACTGCCGTTCGGGAGAAGAAGCTTGGACATAGATAGATAGATAGATAGATAGATACTCAGATTTTATATGTATAAGATAAATACTTTAATTCTGAAAATTTTCACGAACATATTTTAAATTATATTTCATCAATAAAATTTCAACGAAAATATGGCACATATGCGTCAGGAGCTAATTTTACACAAAACGTGGCGGTATACAAATTTGTACGAATAGCTTTTACTATACCTATATTTCTTCTTCGCTAAATTTTTAATTTAAATTTTATTGGCTGCTTTAAAATTAACCTAAATATGAAGATTTTAAGATTAACTGCAATTCTTGAGTGTTGTAATCAAGAAATTTTTTACACTTATTTTGTTACATACTTTTTAGTGAGAACCAAGCTTACAGAAATAGGCTTAATAAAGAAAAAAACATTAGATTATTTCATCGAATCTTTTGGATTCGTGCTTTCGAGCCAGAACTTCTTTGAATTTGCCGATCACACTTAAACGTTTCAACCTTAGCTACAGGCGTCGACTTACTAATTTGTTACGTTTCTTTTACTATTTTAAACTGAGATAGAACAAAACACTATATTTCTATTTTTATTTGAAAGTGATTACTTGAAAATGTTATTCAACAAAACCGTTTGCTGACAGTTGCTATTAGTTAAGTTAAAAAGCAAGCAAACTAGGGGACGGCTACAGAAAGTTCGGTAAGCATTCAAGCTAGCTGATTGCCATAATGGCAGTTATTTTCTCATTAGTATCTTTTTATACATGTAATCGAACCAATTGGTAATCAATTTTTAAAAAATGCAAGGAGAGTCAGTGAAAAGGAAAGAAAAAAAGAAGCCCGGAGTCGGAGTCGGCATGTTTTCCAACGACTCCGACTCCTTTATTCCAAAATCAGTCCGACTCCGACTCTTCGACTCCGACTCCGACTCCACAGCCCTGGTATAGAGTCGTGAAAAAACGATCTTTTATACTGAAATCATCATTTTTGAGATCGTTTAATTAAGATGATTAGATCGCATGGTTTTCTGACATGAGTCTAAAACTACACCACGTAAAGTATAATTACAGCTCTTGCTCAAAGTTATTGACTCAGGCTTTATAGAGTAATTGACCTATAAAACTTTGATTCTTGTTGTTTCAAATTATCACCTTTGAGACCGCGTAATTAAAAAAGTTGATTAGTTGCTATGGGTTTCTAACCTGAACCTTAAACTACACCACTAGGACTATAACTACAGCTGTGTCCCAAAGTTGTTGACCCGTCGCGATCAAAGTTATTGATCTCTAAGCTTGGCTGTTTTGTAAAAAATCATCGACTTTGAGACCGTGTAACTACTAAAGCCAAGAGAAACGAAAGCTATTTTATATTTTTCTTAGTATTATACTGTGATGAGTAGTTAATCATATACTTATTTCGGAGGGTTACTCACGGCTTAAGCAGACATCCGGGCCCGAACAAGGCAAAAAAAGTTTTAAAAATTGAATTTTCAATTTTCTTTGCCCTCAAAGCCATGAGTGAGTCACCAAAATATTTATACTAGAATGCACCTAGTATCAAGTAGTATCCTTATTTAAAAGAATTGGCTCGGTTCACTAATTGAGTTTGCAGCAAAGCAATCATATATTTAGCTCTCTTTTCCCACGACCCTAAATTTTGACTTCCACTCGAGAGCCAAGAAGTCAAATTAGAGAGGAAAGAAGCTTCACTTTTTCTTATCATCTTTTTATGCTAGTAAAATGTGCTGAAAGTTTCAGGAAAATTGAAGGTGTCAACTGTCAGGCCCCCATTCACTTTGTCCAGTTAAAAAAAAAAGACTCTTAAATGATTCTACGAGTAATGGCAATGGATCTTGTGGCTCGCAGTCTACCAGTCACCAAGCTTATAACAAGTGGCGGAAAAATAAAATCATTAAGCTATCTTGATGGCTTAAAAACATGGCGTACTGGAAGACATTCCCCAAATTTGGAGAATCGTCAGGACAAAATTACCAAGTAATAAAAATCTTCGGGAGGTCCAAAAATAAATATTTTGGCTATCCATCCAGGCGCCTCTGACTGCTGTTTCAATGACCGGCGATCAAAACTTTTTTTTAAATTTAAAAAAGGAGAGGGGGGGTTGAATCTTCGGACTGACATCTCTAATATCTTATTAATCTACAATGACACTTGAAATGTACCATCGAAGCCTCGGACGTAACCCCGAGCCGTTATTCCCTTTTAGTACCACTACAAACTGTTTGACATCTCTGAGACTTCACTCGTTTTAAGTGCCACTGTGGATACTGAGGTTTCAGAGACGTTATTTCAATCAAGTACCATTGTAGACTGATATCTTCAGTGGTGGGGGGGGGGGGTATTCATTTCAAAAGCCATTAGAGTGCCGTCTGTGAGATGCCATTTATTTCAAGTACTATTGCAACCTGACGTCTCCTTGTCGTCATTCACTTTATGTGCCATTACAGATTATTTGAAGTCTCCAAGACGTTAGTCATTTCTTGTGCCACCACAGACTCGGAAGTTTCCGAGAAGTCATTCCTTTTAAATACTCTTGTAGACTTACATCTTCGGGACGTCAATTATTTCAAGTGTCATTGTATACTGACATCTCCGAGAAGTCATTCATTCCATGAACATCAGTACATACCTTTGACATCACCGAGACGTCATCTTATTTCATAGAGTTAAGTTTACTTCAATTGATATATGAGGAAAACTTAGAAATTGACCCAGATACGAAGAACTTTCGCTGTTGCTCTTCGCGAAACACAAACAAAGCCATTACACTTGTCATCTCTTTTTCAAGGCGATCACGGAACTCATATTTTTGCTTTTAAAAAGTCTCCCACCTGTGACAGCATCACTTGTGGAACGTGGCCACTTTGTCCTTGAGTGTCACTTGGTCAGTGGCCTATTTAGGCTCGGGAAAGTTCAGCTCGTTCTTCGAAAATCTTTGTGGTCACTTGTGATGGTCTGTTTAACAGCGAAGAGTGCTCTCGGAATTCTTGGAACGAAGAGGATTTGTGAATTTTACGACTACCGTCGTAAAACTCGGTTTTGTGGGTTTTAGAAGGTCGTTGTGCTTTGTGTGTCTTCGGTGATGAATCTCGCTGGGTCGTGGTTTGAGAAAGTTTTCCAAAAAGGATTTAATTTTTAAATTTCTTTAGAAAAACTTTCTGGATTTTGGAGGGTGGTTTGGGTTTTGCGTTTTCTAAGATTGATCTAGTTTGTTTATCGCTTCAGACATTATGCAATTGCAGAGATTTAATTTCTGAATTTCCTCAAAAAGATATTCAAGCATGTCTGATTAAACACCGAAATGAATTTTTAGTAATTATATTTAGAAATATATTTATACACTTTTTAAACCTCTTTATGTACAGTGACGTCGGGAAAACGTCAAAGAATCTGTAATGCCACATGAAATTAATGACAACTCAGGGTTTTTAGTTTTAAATGTCGCACTTGAAATGAATGACGCTTTGGGGACGTCAGTTTTCAATATAGCACTTGAAATGAATGACTTCTCGGGGTCATCAATCTGGAATGTAACACTTGAAATGTATGACGTCTCGGGAATATCGGTTTTCAATGTAGCACTTGAAGTGAATAACATCTCGGGCACATCAGTCTTCGATGTGGCACTTAAAATGTATGACGTCTCGAGGTTTTGTCAGTCAGTCTTCCATGTAGCGCTTGAAATGAATGATATCTCGGAGTCATCAGCCTTCAATGCGGCCCCTAAAATGTATGACATCTCTGAGTTTTGTCATTTTTCTATGCGGCATTAAAATGATTGACGCCTCTAGGGCATCAGTCTTCAATGTGTCACTATAAATGAATGACGTCTCGGGATTATCACTCTTCATAGTGGCACTTGAAATGAATGTCGACTCTGTACGTCATTGCGTAACAAGGAGTTTACATTATTGTAAGTTATTGTAACCGTAAGAAATTTTATTTGTGAATTAAAGTGTTAAAAACCAATTACATAAATGTACACAGTGAGAGTGAGTGTGTGAGTTGACCACTTGCGGTGCACTACTTAAGTGGTCAACTTAAACAGGTGACCAACTTATAGAGGTTGAATTATATGATTATAGATCTAATTCTGTGCCTGAAAATAGCGGTCAACGTCAACAGATGGTCAACTTACAAAGGTGGTTTATTTTACAGGTTTTACTGTATCTATATAGTCACTTCATTTTACCAAATACCGAACTTTACGTTCTATTAAGCATTGTGCGGACTATACATTAACTTACGTGCTTTTGTTCGTCGAACTAAACTTCAACGTCGACAATGAAAATACCTTATTGAGTGCTGCTTATTTATTTATTGTACAGGGTTCATACTCTATTTGGATGAAAAAATTCCATGACTTTTCCAAGACTTTTTCATGATTCCAGTGAAAATTTTCATGACCTTGTTACAAGAAGAAAATAGCACTATTTAATCTCAAACGTTAAAGAAAGAAAGAAAGAAAGAAACAAGATTCTGAAAAGTTGAACGTCATTCAAAGTACTCGCAACTTCTGCTTTCATTTCGTTCCATTCGAGAATATCCGCCATTGAAGTTTCAATTCAAACCCAGAAACAGTTACTTTCCGTAAATAATCCTCGTCATCGAAGAATTCTCAACCTTCCGCGAAATATCTTTCCACTTCTGAATCACTCTCGTAACGCGTCATTAAAGCAACATCTCGTGACCCAAAGCTGGAACAAAGAACGCGACTGCGCGCTTTCTCACTCCGACGGGAATATCCTCTGAGACAAATCAGTTGACAGGAGACCAATCACACTGTTTGGGGGGAAAATACGCAATGCATGTAATTCTTGTTTTTGCTGCAGACGGCTAATTTTCAAGCCACTAAATATTAGAATTGAATTTAATCGTAGGTTGTCACGAAGGTTTCTATCATTACAAGCTAAACTGGTATGTAACAAATTTGTATACATCTCTGTAAATAAATTAGTACATTTACAGAGTATAAAAAGCGAATTTTTAATTCGCAGTTTTGGAGTTTTGCTACGCCACCTTGCGGTGGTTTAAGAATTTAGACAAAGTGGTAAAACCATTGAGAAGGAATAGATGGAGAGAGTGCAACCCTACTATCCTGATTCGGCAACTGTACCATGTGACTTGGGGAGCAATTTCGAGTTGACCGTAACCGCTGAAGAAGTTTTCATTAGCTGAAGCTAACCGCTGAAGAAGTTTTCATTAGCTGAAGCCATGCATGAAAACAACCTTTAACTGTAGAAGGGAAAAAATAGATTTATAGTAATAGTGCAGTATTCTACCATTGCAAACTGTGAGGAAAAAGCCACACCAGGAGGTCCAGTAACTTTTCCCTAGCATGTACGAATGTTTTTTACTTCTAAATAAAGAAAAAATAACATTTATATGCATTCAACGAGTACATATTCCACAGTTGTGTATATTTTTTAAATTTTTGTACTTATTTTACCTATAAAAGTTATAAAACATTGTATATCATAAGTGCGAATAACATTTTAGTTCCATAAAAACACTTTTTACTTAACTTGTAATTATTTTAACGGCTCTTAAGCATTTTGTGTACATTTGCTTTGTTGGCGAGAATCTTCTTGCCAAGCTCCTGTGAACAGCAGATGCGCAAGAATAAAGATTTGCTATTTTTATGCTTCAATTTAAATACTAGTATGCCTGCGTATGAAATCATTTCAAAACATTGATTACAATACATATGAATCCATAAATTTTCAGTCAATAACACAACACTTTAAACTATTTGTACATGCCCGTCATTTCAAAGAATAAACATCAAAATACATGAAAAATGCAATTACATTATATTTTAAAATCCGATAAGAAGTGGGAAGAGGGAGTTTGAATGATTGGCCTGTATTTGTATCCGTTATTTATTTATTTATTTATTTATTATGCGGAAAGGAGTTGGAGCCAGAGTTGCTCTGTTTGGAGCCCCGATTTCTTAATAAGCGCCGTCGCGTCGTCTGAAAAATATTTAATGTCCAAATAGCAATTGCGTGTCAAAACGCGACAACTTCCCAGCCAAACAAGTCACCTGACCTGGGAAACATTGAGTTCCATTCTTATTTCACTGAGACTTTTGCTATGGCTCCCTCCATTAGTATTCCTTCTCAATGGGTAAAACACTACAATTTGGCCCGGACAAGACAGAGTTCTAATTGGGCAGATGTTAATGCGCGGGTCATTGTTTTACCCCTTTTAGCCGCCATTGGTCAGAGATAGCAGCATTTTATAATATAATATTTTTTTCTGAAAGAGCGTGGTCGAAAACATGGGGTGAGTTCCCTTTTTTCTTAATTTTTGTCTTATACTGTCTCTCAAAAGTAATCATAAAAGATGTTCAGTCACTGTTTTCATTTTCGCTGCTGACCTCACAAGCGAACAAGTTGCTAGAATTACAAACAGAGCAAAATTTCAGGACATTGCCAAGCTTCGCCAAGTGTGTAATTTATTTAACTAACATTTCTCGTTCTGCTAACAATTGCTCGCAGTGAAAAATTCACCAAAAGGCGATATCTTGCCAGAAAAGACAACTACCCGCTCCAATGGCTGTCTTCACTTGTGACGTCACACGAAACATTTTGTTTTTTAAAATCTGGCATTTAAAAAAAAGGAAAAAAAAAGCAATTAAAACTTAAATGTTGGAAAAATAAAGTATTTTCTGGCTCCATGTTTTTTCTTTTTTTGCTTATTCTATCGATTTCAGTGACTAAAAGTTATACTTTTGACTGAAGAAAAGACCCACCATTAGAGAAATATTAAAAATCTAGCTCCCATTCGAAGAAAAAAAGATCTTGAAGCAAACACGCTCTACAACAAAATTAAAAAAAAAAAAAAAAAAAAACCCGCTGTGAAGAGCACCCTCTTCTGGGCTCCAAACTAACTCATGACAAATTTCACAGCTATTAGGGTACAGTAAAACGGCCAGTTTATAAGTTTGAAAACGTGTTTTAAAATTCGTGATCTGTAGTAACATTTTACTCGATCAGTTGTTCTAATTAAGTAAGAAAATTGGAACAAGCTCAATTTGATGCAGGAAAAAAAGTTCTTTCGAATGACATACAATGTCACAGGGTGTAAGAAATCTTTCGTCCTTTTAATGGGCAATATATGCGAAGTTTTAGCTTTATAAATTAATTGCAAAAAAAAAAAAAAAAAAACTAATTCGAAATTTGAAACAAATAAAAAACACTCCAAGGTGCATACCCCAGGTACTCGAAGTATTTTTGTACCAAATTTCAAGGCTGTAGGTGTTATGGAGAGAGTCTCTTGGATGTGGGACAGCCACATACAAATTTGCGCCATTTTTTGACGATGAGTTTTTTCTTTTTTCTACAGAGAAAATAATGAAACACCATGGCGGATCCAGAAATTTTTCAAGGGAGGGGCGATTGATTTTTATTACTTACTTTTTACTATGTATACTGATTTAAAAATATTGATCACAAGGGTTTCGGATTTACATCCCGAAACAGTTCCGGGATAGGGTCCCAAACCCGGAACTGCCTTCTCCCAACATCAATGAAGCTCGTCCGAATTTGCGTTTTTTGAACTTCATTTTCGAAAAATTACAGGTGGCGAAGACCCTCAAGGGAGGGGCGATCGCCCCATCGCCCCTCCCTTGTATCCGTCCCTAAACCATGCAACAAACCAACAAATGATAGCTTAACATTTAAGTGTTGCCAAAAAACGTATTTAATACAGTCAAATTGAAATAAAGTATAACTTAATATGATAAATGTTGCAGATGATAAATATAGGTTGCTTTACTACACATTTGTATTTTAATAGTAGCATTTGAATAAGTATTACGTATTTCAATTATGTAAGTGTTATGAATTTGTATTTTTTTAAGTGTTATGAAGCGTCAGTCAATAAAATTAAAAAAATTGAGATTCTTTACTGAAAGTGCAGTACCTTCTGGGGCTGATATCAGCTTTAAGCAGCCGATGACCGACCACTCATAGAACACTTCAGTAAGCTCAGTGTCACTATTTCAGAAATGATTCTCTGATCGAGAAACTTTCCTTTCTCGAAAGAAAGTAAAGCGGGATTGATTGACTGGAGAGTTCACGTTTTTCTTGGGACGATTTTATGCTCTAGTTAGCAGGATTTCTATCTTTTAACTGTGGGAGAATCCAAACGTGAAAGAGCATTTATTGTGGAATTATTTCGTCATTATATTAAATCATAGTTAACCAGATGAAGAACCTGAAAGATATGTCCTTTAAGCAGAAAAAACCTATCATAAATTTATTTCATTTTAAAGCATGTTTTGGGGAAAATATGAGATTCTAATTGATATGATCCACATATTATTTTCCTTGACATTATTTTTCGAACTGTTTTCAACTATTTCTTTTCCTTAACTCATGTTTTTATACGGCTATGTGAGCAACAAATTTTGTGGCATATTCTTGTTGTTAAGAATGTAATTTGGAAACAAAATTCCAATTTTCATCAAAAAGGTAAACTAACTCAGTTTTGCAAATTAAAATTCGGCACTAAGTACGGTCACTTGTAGTGATTTTTGACATGTTGAAAATGACACTGAAAAAAGTTTTTTTTTTTTTTTTTTTAAGTTTTGTGACCTTATATTTAAGAAAGGGAGTGTAGTAACTGATTTACAACTGTTTTACTTGTCATGCGGAAGGTTTCTAAAACATTTCTTTATGAATTTCAGCTTCCCAGCTATTTCAAAGAAGTTCTGCTTCTGCACTTTATTTCAATTTTACATTAACTATTTACACATATTTAAAAAATTTCGGTTTTTTGCACATGAAAATAGGTACTAAAGACTATAGGGCTCCCACACTTCATTTCTTGGAAATTAAGCACCGCTTTTATTGTGTAAACAGAAAGGTTCACAATAACCACAAAAACGGGAAAGAGAACCCCCTCCCCCCCCCCCAAAAAAAAAAAATCGACGAAGACAAGACCGTGTTCGAACTTTCGAATCAACACTTCAGTCCAAGGGGTGGTTCATTAATCAAGTCATCCATTTTCTTCTTCTTACTTATCTCTCTGTTCTGAATCAGATCCGATTCACGAGGTTGTTCGCCTTAATCAAATTCAAGACAGAAGTAGATCTCTTCAGTAGATCCTCGCGTACCAAACCAACACAAAAAATCAGATGTTGTGCAGTGGCCTCTTCAGTATGACATTTGGTACAAACTGGGAAAGTCCTATTACCATGGGAAAATCTGAGGGTTTTTAGATGACCTACCCTTTTTTAAAATAACATTTGACCTCCTCCCGCCTGCGCACCCTCCCCCCTTTGTCACATGTCACGCTGTTTTTCATAAGCATATTGTTGCAAAAAATTAGTGACACTTATTGTTACCCTCTCCTGCCCTTTGTCATAAAAAAACAGGGTGTGTCATAAAGAAACAGGATAGAAGTGAAATTTTTATGCTACATGAAAACATTTTAATCATTCATCAATCACTGTTGAAAAATATATTGTGTTTCTCATTCATTCATTTACATATAAAATTATATTCATATGTGTCACTGTGCAGCATTATCTTCTTTCTTAAGAAGAGAAATTATCGTTTCCGTACACACACAAATATCAACATTGCCGCACAGCGGAATCTGACTGAAAATCACAGCGGCTCAATCGGCAGAGTACTAAGCTTCGAACTCATTGGACCCCGGATCGAGTTCCGGCCAAGACGTGTCAGGCATTTTCACGACAAAATTGTATATTTTAAGGGGGGAAAATTAATAATAAACAACAAGAACACCGAACAATTCTCGAAATGTGCTGATTATACTCACATATTTCAGCGGATGCTCTTGGGATAACCAACAGCTGTGCTGAACGCAGTACACGTAAGAACGGACAATGAGGAAGAAAGACAGCGAGAAGAGCGCATGTGCGACTTTTCCTCACTCAAAACAACTATGTCATTTCCGTCACAACGAAGTTTCCCGATTGGAACTTAAAAGCCCTCGCATAAAAAGTTTCACTTGTCTCAATTTTACGCCCCCCCCCCCCCCACCTCGAAACGTAACATTATTTGTGGACGGCCTCAAACGAAAAACCTGCTTGTGATACTGCAGCTAAAGAACATCAATCTTACTCAATGTTCAATGTATTAATGTACCGCAACGGTCAGCAACCTAAATTACTTGCTGATCTGATTTTCTAATTTCAGCGAACACTAAGATCGACTTGGGAGGGGGAGGGGGAGGGGAGGGTGCATGCACGATTAAGACTTGCATGATTGTCATATGTTGCATAAATGGTTGCAATGAGACTGTACCGGCCCACCTAAAAATATACTTGCCAGACGTCCCGGTGTGACCGGGACTGTCCGGTTTTCAGTCTAAATCCCGGTGACCTGGCAGGTTTACTCCACGTCCCAATCTACCAGTGTTAAAGCAGCATACGTCCTATCCTTTGCATGCACCAGACAAATGTTTTCCTATCTCCTGTAAAGTAGCGATTATGAGACTTACGTTAGTCTGGCTCTGAGGTACAGATTTGTAACATTGACCTGTAAAATTAATATTGTTCTTGCCTGCAAAGTTTTTTGCAACAAAATTAAAATCATAAAAGACTTTCTAAAAAGGTCCTAGCCAATGCAAAGAATATGTAAATACAGTTCAAATTTTAATTCCTCATTCAAAGTTATTCTTCTCACTAAAATAACTTTAAAATATTACCATGCAGGAAATAATATATTTATCAATGTATCTCTGCTAGCGTCATGTGTTATTTATTACACCTGGTTTAGGCTCATAATTAGTAACCATTTATTCATAGCATCCAGAATGAACTACCCTCTAAAACACTCGAAAAAGCGAGCAAGTGGTATACCCTTTTGAATATTCTCTACGCTGCCTGGAGGGGGGGGGGGAGTATTCCGGGTCCCGGTTGAACGTTTTAGAAACTTGGCAAACCTACTTAAAACTGTGTTATCAAAACAGGCATTTTAAAACTCTTATCAAAACAGGCTTTGCTGTTAATTGAATAACTGCTCTGAATTGCTAAAATAATGTTCTGTGTGTGAACAGTAGAAATTCCAGACTGAAACATATCATTAATTTTGAACTTGACAGAATACTGATAAGAACTTTTTTTTTTTTTGTGACGGAAGTGACGTAGTTTTTTTTTTTTTTTTTTTAGTTGTTGCCAAAAAGAATGAAAAATGATAATGATTATAAAGATAAAAAAATAGACTATATATATAATGCCTATGGATAAAAAAACACTTAACCGTTTTTCAATTGCTGCCAAAAACAATGAAAAAAAAGTTAGTTTTGTTAATACATTTTACAAACTAATTTCAAGGCTTAACTTAAGCATGCATATATTTGTGGATTTTTGGCATTTTAAATAATGCGGGCTTTCAAAGATTTCTTTGATTCAGTTCAAGTCATCAGTTTAAAAGCGTAGTCCCCATTGCTTAAGTTCAGCCTTGAAATTAGTTAACTTTTATAAACAAAATAAACTTTATGATTACTACTGCTTTTAATTATTTTTGGCAACAACTAAAAAGCAGATTTCGAGTACTTTTTAGTTTTCTCGTTGTTTATGAAACTTTTTTTTCTTTTCTTTTCTTTTCTTTCTTTCTTTTTTTTTTTTTTTTTTTTTTTGTGAATGCCTAAGCCATACGCAGAAAGAAAAAGAACGTAAGGTGAGAGAAAACGTGCAGGTGAAGTGCCAGTTCAGACAGTAAAAGGGAAAATATGAAAGTTTCACCTCTCTATCGTGTGTCTTTACGACACAATTTTTTTTCTCCAAACTCTCATTTAAAGCACCGTTAACTAATTTCAATTAACTAATAAAGAACATATAGTTAATGAGACGCTTGACTTTAAATATCATTGGCGGTTACATTTTCACCCATGATGGATGCAGGTAAACCATATTGTCACGAATTTTTCTAGAATAAAAACAAAAAGAATTTTTTGTTTTTACACGTTCGGCACGTCGGTCCACTTTGCTACTTTTCTTTCGTTTCTCTTTTTTTTTTTCAATCTCATCAATAATTAAATGAGCAGTTTGATTTTTCACAATAAGTTTCATAAAATTATTACTACATGATGTTTTTAACATATTACTATAATTTTTAAGGCAATTTGACGTCACACAAGCTAAAAAATGCAATGTGCATTGAATAAGACATGAATATAGGAGGTTTTATTATGCATTGTGCTATTAGTAACGCGATAGTTGTTTGTGTTTTGATCTTCAATAGCATAAATGTGTAGTTAAAAAAATTGCTTGATAAAATAATACTTTACCTTCAGTTTCGAACGTTTTCGAATTCAACAGCATTTTGAAAAGTAGAATTGTATAGCGATTGAACATTTACTGTCAGGTTTTTTAAAAAAAGCTAAAATAATTAACAGAATTGATAGAAATGCATGGAAGACCTAGTGCCAGCAATGCGAATAGCAGTCTCTGGCAACAAAATTGTGTTGTTTACTTACCAAAAAAAAAAAAAAACATTTACAAAAACTCAGGTAGATTAAAAGAGTTTTGGGTAATGGGATTGTTTTCTCCAGTCAAAAGTACAACTTTTAGTCACTGAAATTGATAGGATAAGCTAAAAGAAAAATGCATGCAGTCAGAAAAACCTTTCATTTTCCCAACGTTTAATTTTGAATTAATTTTTTTTAATGTCCAATTTTTCAAACAAGGTGTATTTTTTATGACGTCACAAGTGATGAACTTTGGCGCGTAATCCACTGGCTCATTGAAATGCTGACGATATCTGTCTACCGCGTTTCCACGATATGATAATCAAGAAGCGAATTAAATATTGCGCTCTACGCTTGCTGTCAACCATATCGTTGCCAGTACGTGTGAGTATGCGAATTAAATATTGCGCTCTGTGCTAATGGCATCAGTGAATGGCATTTCATCACTTCTGATGTCATGTGCAGAAGCATAAAAATGAATTTGAATCTGGGCAACGATTAAATTTTTTTTCTTTTTTTAAATATTAAACTTCGTCACTTTATTTTAAAAATGGTCAGATCCTATGTTCCTAAGCATGCTCTTCCAGAAAAAATACTTTTAAAATTTCAGAAACGGCATCATTAGGTTTTTCTCAACTTTAGAAAAAAAATTTGCTAGAAAAGGATTAATAATTCAAGAAAAATTCGAAATTATAAACTCACCATACTAGAATCCCAACTGCAGAAACAAACTTGCACGAGATTTCCATACATTTGCATTACACATCCATAGGTGAAAACAAAACAAACTCGCGAACATCGAACGCAGTCGCGCACAACTCACTCCTCGGCTCTCCTACGGACCGAATGCTCGGTTCGCACCAGCAGACGATCCTTTCCTCTCATCATCAGCACAGAAAACCTCTCCGCTCCACTTCCTCGCCCAAAGCGGAAGCGTCAGAATTACTCAGGACGTAGCGGGTTTTTTTCCATGACATGAGACCGGAAGTACGGTGCGCATGTGATTCTCTTTCCCTTTTGTTCTCTTTCTGTTTTTTTTTCTTCTTTTTTTGGAATGTTTGTGTGTGTTTTTTGCACAGGTTCATCACAGAATCAGAAGATTTGTCTCTCAACAAGTTGACAGAAAAATTATTTCTTTTACGCATGCGTTACGGTAGCTTGGTTCCAATGCTGTAAACAGCGCAGAACAACAGATACAATGTTTTGTGCAGCATCATGAACATGAAAGCTCATTAAGATTCCTCGTATAATGAAAACCAAGGGCGTATTTAAGAGAGGGGCCAAAAAAGGCCTGACTCCTCCCAAAAATTTGAAAAAAAAAAAAAAAAAAGAAAGAAAATGAATTTGGATATCTTGAACTCAAATTATGTTTTTCGCAATCACGAGTGTGTGTATGTATGTGTTTGTGCCCAGGCATGAGTGTGTGTTTATGTGTGTGTAGGTGTGAGTATGTATGCGTATGCGTGTAGGTGTATGTGTGTAGGTGTGTGTGTATGTGTGTGTAGGTGTATGTGTATGTGTGTGTATGTGTGTAGGTGTGTGTATGTATGCGTGTGTGTGTGTAGGACATGGACGCAACCTGGAGACGGTTTTCGCTAGAGGAGCAGCTTCGTGAGGCCGGTCGACGGTGGTGCTGCGGAGGGAGGCGGTGGGAAAATAAAATCATAGGAATTCAAAACAGTCAAATGAGAACAATAAGCAATGTGATTGCTCAAAAAAAAAAAATAAATAAATAATGATAGTGATAAATAATAATAGTAATGCGTTTGACTTACAGTTTAACATTTTATAGCAACAGCCCAGCAAACGAACGAACGAACCCAGTCAATCCCTCAAGTCAGCGTTTCTTATTTTCTTTAATTAGTGAAATCCTTTTAAATACTCACTTTTTTCGTGGAATCTTTAGTTTTTTTGTCAATAGTTTGCTGTGGCGTAGCCTAAGTTCTGTTTGAGAGGGAGCCCAGGTTCTTATCTCAAAGAGACTATCGCATTGACTATTTGCCGTTAAATTGATAATTAAATAGACTTCATCATAGACCTGGGCAATTATTGCTGACTGCCTATTAGGTTTGGTGGGCGATACACCCTTAAAGCTAAATTTTTTCTTCAAAAATTGGGCAGTTGAATTTTTACGTCATTATTAATGAATTGACCTGTTTCCAAAAGTTCGAGAAACGGACTCAAAAAGCGGGACCACCCTGGTTTTTCTCACGGAAACTTACCAAATTTGGCGACTTTTTTTGTGAAATTTTTGCATATTCACAATTTTGATAACGGGGATACGAGGGCAAACAATTTACGCACCCAAAAACATGTTTTACTGTGCTTTATTTTGATTGCAGTTTATTTAGATTTTTCAAAATTTTCCACTGTTGTATGGTTTTGTGCTGAATAGTATCTTTAAGACAGATAAATTACAATTTGGGAGCAGCGGGCGACGAACAATAGACTAACGGACCCATCAGAAATTAACAATGGGCCGGCTTTCAAAGAATCATTTGAAACTTCGATCTTTGGCATCAGACAGTTTTCTAAAATAATCGATCGAATTCCTGCGTACGATGGACGATTAGAGGATATAAAACACAGGGGCGCACCCCCCTAAACATCGTAAAGACCCCCTTCCCCCCAAAAGCAAGAGCTCCCCTAAATGAGAGAAAATAAGCCTCAACCCCCTCCCTAAAATTGTCAATGACGCACCCCTGTAACACAGGTAAATATGTGAGGAGTCAGATGTGGAGTTTGAACTCCATTCTGTACCCAAAGCTCTTGCAATATGGAACTCGTTGTTCTGTAGCCTTACCCTTTGCTAGCGAAAAATTTCACTTACGATACGTGAAATACACCGCCAGCTCAGTCATTTCCAGCCGAGGACTGCAGTTTCGTGCTTATTAGCACTCATCAGCCCGGCATAGGAAAGTGACTGAGCTGGAGATGGAAAACCTCTTAAGGAAGCCAAGAGTGCGAAACAAACTGGTAGCTATTTCTGCTTTAGCCCTGGCTAATGGGCGGTAATTTACTGAATATACCTTGCCTCGCGTTCAATCTTCGAGTTGAACCAAACCATTGCTTCGGTCAATCGTCTTTTCTGCTAATTCTATATTAGCTACTAGTTTGTTTCGCACTCTTGGCTTTCTTAAGAGGTTTTCCATCTCCAGCTCAGTCACTTTCCTATGCCGGGCTGATGAGTGCTAATAAGCACGAAACTGCAGTCCTCGGCTGGAAATGACTGAGCTGGCGGTGTATTTCATGTATTTCTGCTTTAGCCCAGGCTAATGGGCGGTAATTTACTGAATATTCACTTACAATGTTTTTGAGCGAAACATGTTGTTGTTGTTGTTTTTTTTTTTTTTTTTTTTTTTTTTTTTTTTTTTTTTTTTTAACGAAATAGCGTAGTATTGTGCAATGTAGTTCCAGCTCTTAATACTAATGACGTTACACAATCATTCTTCCGTGTATTCTTTTATGAAACAACTGACCTTGAAATATTGTCAATGTCATCGCAACTCAAAGAAAGAAAGAGAAAGAGAGATGCATTTAGATTTCACTCAAGCGTATAAAATTAAGATTTTTTGTTTTCGTTTTGCGGATAATCGAAAAGCGCTCATCATTTTCATTCTTGAAAATGAACAACGCTTTTTGTTCCTAAGGGAGCATTAATATCACGCGAACATCGTAAAATAGAATAAAAAGAAGATCTCTATATCTCACAGAATTAAATGTGAGTTAGAAAAGGAGAAGGGGCGCCCGTCCCCTTCCCTAAGTTCAATGACTCCCAGATTCCCCCCCCCCCCCTTAAAAAATTTTCTCATCCCTTTTGCCCTTTTTTTTTCATTCATTTTTAAAAAAATATTTTTAATCATTATTTATTTATTTATTTTAAATTATTATTATTATTATTATTATTTTTAGAAAAGTTCCGTGATACACCAATAACATACACACACACACACACACACACAAACACACATGCACAGGGCCCGATTAAGATATCAGGGGACCCTAGGCCATATGCTTTTTCGGGACCCCTGTGTTGTCAACCCTTACAATTTTAGCCATTGGCGAAAACAGTTTTAGCTATTGGTTAAAAAAAAAAATTGGCCATTTGGGGACCCTAGGTCAAGGCCTAGTTGACCTATTCAGTAATCAGGCCCTGCACATGCACACAAAATAATTAAATGAATAAAATGAAATTGAAATAAAATGAAATAAAACAAAACAAATTGTTCAAACTAAAAACAAATCAACAAATAAATTTTTAAAATAAATTAAAAAAATTAAAAAATCCCCTTAAAAATCTTGATGGCGCCAACTTGCGCCATAATCCCCCCCCCCCCCTATGCACCCCTGGAAAAGTAGCATAGTTTGATTTAAACTCTGACAGGTGGAGTATCACACGATTCCACTTTTTTTTTATTTATTTAAATGGGGGTGGAGAAAGCCAGTTTGCTTCACCTAAACGTACAGTAATGGCTGTTAGCTTTATGCCTGTGTGAAAAAAAAAAACTCTTCTTCACAAGAATAAATGAACGCTCTCAAATTCAGACAGTTTTTTTTTATTCAAATTCTTACCATTGAAACACGATAATGATTGTGCAGAGAAGTTCGTACTTTGGTGTCCCTACTCCCCTCTTTCATTTTCAATATTATGTTAGTTTTGGTTTCACGTTTGTTTTACACATTTTGTTACCTTTAAGTCTTAAGAGTCATAAACATCGGTGCGGACACTAATCCATGTCGTAACACAGCTGAATTCTGTGCCATGTTTCGCAGATGTTTTACGGCGGTACTCTAGAACAGGGGTCCCCAACCCTATACGCTGGCACCACAGCGCCTGTCGATAGTTTTACATATGCCCACCACTGTGCGATCACGATTTCAAAACAATGTTCAATTTTCAATGAAATGTTATGTAAAAGTTATAAATTTTATTGATTAATCACACAAAGGTAAAAAAGCGGTTGCAGAACAGATAAAAGCATAAAGCGAAAGGCAAACATATCTGTCTTTCATCACCAACGTAATATCGGCGTACAAAAAGCAAAATGAGTCGATTCTTTTTTATGCTTGAATTCAAAAGACATTTTTTGCAAAATGTGCTTTTCCCCCTTCGATGCTTTTAAATATTTCCTTATTTTTACCTCGAATGTGTGGTTTCAATTAAAACACCATAGATGGGAATGTATAATTTTACTTCTATATGGGAAGAGAAAAGTTAGCATTTCTTTTTGGACCCGATAGCTCATTTGAGGGATTTTTCCAGCAAACATGTGGTCATGTATGTAACAGATAGGAAATGGAGAGATATAAATTAGTGCTATTTAGAATGACGTTGTCTTCAAAATATTTGAAAGAAACAAATTTGTATTATTTAAAGAAGAGAAAACGCAGCGCACAAAATGAATTCGTATTTAAGGCCAATGTACTAGTGTGAATCAGTTTCGAAAATGTGAAAAAAAAATCAATGTACAAATCTCAATTTACAGATAAGCACAGTTGACAATTGTTTGTGAACAGTAATATTATCATAATTTTGCATTAATCTTGCTTTAATCATAATTTTCAGCATTATCATAATTTTATAACTACGAAGCAATCTAAAAATCACATTAAGTTTGAAATTTATACCAAGTTTTTATGTTTTATGTTTTTAAGTTTTATAATTTGTAGATTTTGTATGCATCATTTTGTAATTAAAATTTCTGCATAAGATTATTAAAATATAATGATAAGTGTTTGTTCATTTTTTTAGAATTATATATTTTGTACAGTCTACTATTAATTATGTCTGACTATTAATAACTCTGTGAAAAAAAATAATGGTGCCCAACGTCCGATTGGTACTCTAGAATGTGCTCTTAGGTATCGAAAGTTTGAGAACACCAGAACATCCCCCGATTCTCCGGACAGGAAAGGTCTTGTTTAGGTAATTGCGCACGTGAACAGAGAAGTGCGCTGGTGCTCCTTCTGGGGCACCATAAGGTCTTCGGTGCCACTTTCTCTACAATTTCCTTCAAAATAAAAAAAAAAAAAAGAAGAAGAAAAGAAAAAAAAAGGAAGAAAGGAGGAGTTAATTGCGCACTTTCTAGCCACTCTGTACAACGGTTTTTCCCGCATACTTTCTCCCTTTTGCACTGAAGTAGGTAAACTGTAAACTCTGAAAAATGATTATTGGTTTCGCAGCATTGTTGTGCTAAACAGCGTTGGATTTGTCGATCAAAAACTTCTTTTTTACGTTGTAATGAGAAGTTCTAAAAGGGCTTTTTTAATATTTTTCTAAAAAATATTTTAATCCGCTCGCAGATCCAATTTCATTTTTTTTCGCTTATGCTCATGACATCACAAGTGATGAAAGGCCATTCACTGATGCCATTAGCTCAGAGCATAATATTTTAGCATTAGATAAAGATAATATATTGGCATCGGAAAGATAAAAATATTATAGCGCAATGATAGTAATGAATTTCATGTTTGCTTCAGAAAAAAGTTCACTCAAAAATTCTCATTATGATTGCTATTAATATTACTGTTTAAATGCAACCTTCTTTTTTTAACGATGCGTAAACACTCAGTTCGCCAATGGAGTAGCGCGCCAAAGTACATCACTTGTGACATCATAAAGACCATGCCTTATTTCCAAAATCGCACGAAAAATAATAATAAAAATAATTAATAAATAAAAATAAATTAATTAAAAATAACTATTGGAAAAATAAAAGTTTTTTTCTGGCTCCATGTTATTTTTTTTGCTTATTCTATCAATTTCAGTGACTAAAAGTAGTACTTTTGACAACAGAGAAGGAAAACAACCCCATTCTAATGATTTACCTCTTAGGTTGATTTCTTAATTCACCAATTCAAAATAAGTTCATTGTTTGTTATGCATAACAATAAATTATTTGCAGTTTTAAGGGTCGTATAACTCTGTTAAATGAGAGACGATACTTGTATTCTTTACTAACTATAAAACTGAAAGTCTCTCTGTCCGGATCTCTGTCTGTCAGGATCTCTGTGACGCGCATAGCGCCTAGACCGTTCGGCCGATTTTTCATCAAATTTGGGCACAAAGTTAGTTTGTAGCATGGGAATGTGCACCTCGAAGCGATTTTTCGAAAATTCGACGTAGTTCTTTTTCTATTCAATTTAAATAACAAAATTATCATAAGATGGACGAGTAAATTACGAAATTATCATAACGTGGAACCGTAACATGAGCGCAAACCAATTAACGAGAAAATTCACCATACATTGTTTGTAAATATACAGGCAAACCAAAAGACCTTTTTATGTTCTACTAGCATTCCCGTACCCGGCATTGCTCGGGTAATGGAATTAGCAGGGGTTAACGATGCTTAGTGCACCTAGTTTCGAAAATCCCCTATAATAATTACTTATTACTATAGTGCCTAGAAAGAGTAGTGTGCCGATCGACGGGGAAAAAGTAAGGTCAGATCTGAGGAAAATCCAGATGGCGCTGCGCTCGAGGAGTACGTTATGCTCCTCAATCAGACTCGTTTTAAATCAGCGATTGCATGCTGATTTCGCAGTTTAAAAGTCCCTTTTTTCGGATTGAACTTATTTCTGCGCAAAGGACAAATTCTGTAATAAGGGCTATTTGTTACATGGGTGTTCATTTATTTTTTGAAGAATATAAATTTACCTTATGCTAATTTATCTTCAATGAAAATAGTTGAATATAAGGGGCCATTCAATTAAATACGTAAGGG
Organism: Uloborus diversus; assembly: GCF_026930045.1. Classification (NCBI taxonomy): domain Eukaryota; kingdom Metazoa; phylum Arthropoda; class Arachnida; order Araneae; family Uloboridae; genus Uloborus; species Uloborus diversus. Next base: position 138,226,818 of record NC_072739.1, read on the forward strand.
TCCCGAGGGGGTGGAGGGTTGGAAAAGCCTCTACGTACCTTGGGGGGGGGGGGGCAAACTCATTCTTACGTAATATTTTCCAAGTCGGTATTTCACATTAGAAATTGCGTGGTCAACAAGTGATTTGGCAGAGATTATGTTCTATTTGCGTCTGGAAGGTAAGAAACGTGATAGGATAAGATGTTTTTTTATTTGTTTTACAAAGAATGAATAGTGTAAACTATAATAAAAGAGTTGCATTGAGTATGGCATGTTTTATTTTTAATTAATATTACATCAAAACAAAAACAAAAAAAAAAAAAAAATGTCGAAAAAAACATTTAGTTCAGATTATAACTTTTCAGTAACTATTTCTTTACTCAAAAGGTTTAATTTAATAATGTGAATTTAATAACGATTACAGTGATGTAACGACTCCAGAGATTTGTTATTTTATCATTTTGAAAAACAAAATGGAATCTTACGTAAGAATAGGAGGGGGGGTGAAAAATCTTACGCACCCTTACATGGGGGGAGGGGGATCAAAAGTTGCCAAAATCATCCTTGCGTAATTAATGAATGGCCCCTAAGTGTTTCAATAACTGCGCGTCTCTTATTTCTCTACTAATAATAAAGCTGAAAGTCTCTCTGTCTGGATTTCTATTCGGATTTCTGTCTGGATCTCTGTGACGCGGGACAGCACCTAGACCGTTCGGCCGATTTTCATGAAATTTAATAAAGTTAGTCTGTAGCTCGGGGGTGTGCACCTCGAAGCGATTTTTCGAGAATTCGATTTTTTTTTATTTCAATTTTAAGAACAGTTTCCGGAGCAAAATTATCATAGGATGGACGAGTTAATTACGAAATTATCATGACGTGGAACCATAACATGGGAAGAGCGAATGAACATAGCCAATTGGCGAGAAATTCGGATTTTAAAAGGCTGAAATTCAAAAAAAAAATTTTTTTTTTTATATAACTTACGTGCTTGTTGATTCCGTTTGTCCGAAAGTCTTATGGTCGGTCGCTAACAGTTAGCAGGCGTAGCGTTGCTGGAGATTTCCAACTTATTCTCCAGACCTATAAACTGTAAAGGTGGTGCTACCATATTACCGTGCCCAAGTCGGGCTGTTTCTCATTTAGGGGCCTCATAGACTCAGGAGTCGCTCCTTTCTGCTTTAAACTCATGCTACATGAATGGGGCTTGAATCTCCCAAGTGGCATTAAAAACAACAACAAACTGCGCCCTTAGCCATCTCGATTGATAATACATTTGCCTTGAAATATACATTTTCAGTCAATTGTGTAAAATTTTGTTTTGAAAACATCCTTGTCTTTGTGTCTCCTTCAATAATGATCTTTTTATCGTCAACATTGTTTTCCACATAATTTACATTATATACAAAAAACTACAAGATTTGGAGATTTTTTAAATTTTATACAAACTCAATATTCGTTAGGCAAATTAATATGAACAATTTCATTTATAATAGATTTATACGTGGTTTATTACAGTTTCATCTGCGGAAAGATCAAGTTTTATTTTTTTCAAACAGGGAACATTTTTCTTAACTGCATAATTCCTGATGGGCCTTTTCTTTGGTAAATTTTTTAGTAAAGTATGTTGGCAGATTGGGGAAAAATAGTCGGAATTGCCTCATCTTTCAAAAAAGTTTTTCCCCGAGGGATCAAAACTTCCTCACCATTTATAATATGCTTAAAATGCGTTTCAATAAAATGTTTTCGAAATGCAGAGCACAAATTGAGCAATATTTATCAGAAACTTTATCTAACCTGGAAATTAACGAGTTCCACTTAAGTTTTTCTTCATCTGATGGAGCTTTAAAAAGCGTAAATCTTTCCTTGCATGTTTTGTACCCACTTTTGCATCCTGGTACGAAACAAGATGAAGCTTTATTTCTTCCAATGTTCAACTTTGATGCCTCCATTAAAAGCCTTAAATCCTGTTTCATGAAATATTCACGAAATAAAGGTAAAAAAAGAGAAGCGCGGAAGCTAAATTGTAACAAAATCCTACGTGTACTAATGTAAACACCGTGAAATTGAACGTGCACCTCGACTGCACTGCCATCTAGCGGTTTTCATACAATTCGTCTTCAAGAATCGCAGGGAAAAAAGCGCCGGTCGGCACACTACTCTTTCTAGGCACTATTACTTATTACCTATAACTTTTTCTAATTTGGGGAGGATCCCGGGGTCCCTGGACTCCTTACATATATGCCCTTGTCCTTAACCGATCTGTAACTGTTATTAACTATCCTTTTAAAATATTGATTATCTTTGCAAACACAGGCCATCCACATTTCATTGATATACCTACGTTTAAGCAAAAACTTCTTTGTATACAACATTTTTAGTTTTTTTTTGTTTTTTTTTTTTCTGGTGCTAAAATTATTAAGCTGCTTGATGAAACTGACTTTGGAGCAAGCTACATAACATTGGCCGTGTGAAAAAAAGTCTTCTCTTAAATCGATCCCTGCTACTTTTAATGTCACTTTAATGATTATTTAATGATGCCACTAGTAATTATATAAACCATATAAATAATGCTGTATTTTTTCCCTTTTACAACATAACTTTCAAAAACGTGAACAAGGTACAATTTTCCAACAAGTTTCGAGCATTGAAATGCATTGTTTTTTTCATTTATTTTTTTACTAAATTATTGGATTTTTTGAGGTGCATTATGTTCATATTCTGCAGGCCTGAACAAAAAGTAAGATCAGCCAGTAGCGTATACAAATATTCGTCAAGAGGAGGGGGGGCAGCTAAAATATCAAGAACTCTGACATTTAGAAAGGCACACAAGAACGATACTTTGTTTATAATTTTATATCAGACAATCATACATACTTAAAATCGATTACATATGCTGAAAGAAAAAGGTTTTAATCTGAAGGAATAACTTTAGACTGCGTTCGGAAACGATCCACCGGTTACACCGAGTGATTAGCCCGGTGTGGTTATGACGTATTTGGAATTTCTCTAGGAATTCCGGTAGAACATCTGTGTTTCTGAACGCTCGTAGTTAAAACGCGGTAGTTCTAGTTCAGCAGCAAACGACACTCCAATCAAAGCGTAACTTTCATAATAAGCAAGTCACGTGCGTTACGATCAAAACATGGAACACGACCGAATTGGCCAACACAGACTTTGTGACGTTTGTGATCTCGCTAACCGCTTCCAGACAGCGGTGCCACAGGTTGCTACCAAGTCGACCGCCAAAAAACAACCGCAGCGTTTCCGAACGCTTGCGGTTGCACCGAGGCGCGACCGATCCTTGTTTCCGAATGCACCCCTAGTTAATTATTTGAGCTTAGTTTTGAACTTCAAGGGAGGAGGGAGCGCTCCGGACCGGGGACCACCAGGCCCGGATCTACGTATCCGCATATCCCACAGGCAATGTGGGGGGGGGGGGGGACTCATTCTTAAGGGGCCCAACGGCCCAAGAAATGGATCGAAAAAACTAGCACTAAGACTTATAACGTTGAAAATGTACACTACTGGCCTCTGTGGAGGGGCCTTACAGATTTTTTTGCATGGGGGCACAAAATTTATAGATCCGGCCCTACGGGGACCACCCCTTTCCATTTTCTTACACTAGTGAGCAGGTCCGGATCTATAAATTTTGGACCCCCCTTGCAACAAAATCTGTAGGGCTAGACTAGCCAGAGACTCCCCAGAGACTAACAGTGAAAATTTTCTGAATGCTAGTTTTTTTTCTTTTCAATTTCTTTGGTTATTGGGTCCCTTGCAAGATCTGGGGGTAGCAAATCCGGGCATGCCGTTGAGATCAGCTGGGTGGTACTCTAGGTTTCGCCTATAGGGCATACACGCCGACGTATACGAACCATCGAGACTTGGAAAAAAAAAGAACAGGGTTCAGCTCTCGTTATTTTAACTTTCAAATCTCAAAACTGAAAAATTTGAGCAAATATAATACTGTCTTGCTTAAACATAGAGAGGAAAAAGCGCAAATACTTTCTCAATGTATGAAGAAGAGAAACTTTTGATGATAAAGTTTTCCTCCATTTTTACTCGAAAATGTCAGGTATAAGTTAATGCAATAAGTAATAAATGGTGCTTTGGCAACGTTAAGTTTGTTTTTATTTCAAACTGCAAGGTGTACTGCTGGTGTGTGCTTGCAATTTATATGATTTAATTTTTATTATTTTATACCTGCCTTCAAATAAATTTTCTTGAACGGAATAAAAACAACGTAAGTTTTAATTGCACTAGTGCAAAGATTGTTTTGAAATAATGAAAGCTATCTTCACTTACCAGGCAATAGGGACGTGATTGCACCCAAAAGCACAACTTGCTGTTTTGACTGTAAGTATTTCTCTGACAATTATTACTCATATGTTCACGTCTATTACTTTGTAAATTATTTTTCCTAACCTGATGAGATTGTTTTATTTCGCAAACGTAGAAACTTAGTGAGTTTGAGAAAGAAACAGCGGATTAAAGGGAAAGGCTATAGAGCATCAGGCGAAAAAGACTTAAAAAAGTCCTTTTTCGCCACCGACGGAGAAGTTGTCTGACCTGCAAAAGGATCCCTATACTGCAAATAGCTTAGGGCTCCGTTAAGTCTAAATCCGACAATAGTCTAAGTCAAGCAGGTGCATTGTGTGCTTTGCCTTCTTTTTGGACAGAAAGAGGATCATAATATGCTGTTCGCGTTTGTGATTGCAATATTAAAAGAGTTGGGACAAAGTATTGGAGATAGTTAAGAGTCTAACTGACTATCGTAAAATGTAATAATTTTTTTTTTTAAGTTCAAAGTACTCAGTCATTCAAAACAACACTGAGATGGAAATCAACATTTTTTTGGATACAGAGAATCGGAGAACAGTTTAACAAATTAGAGAACACTTGCTTCCTTCAATAAAAATTTCCCGACAGCAGAAAATATTTATTTTCTGCTGTCGGGAAAATATTCCCCCCAGAGGCCATCCAGATGACGGCGATCTTTCCATGACAAGAGAAATCTGAAAGAAAGTTTCAAGTGCTACTAAAACTTTGTATAGATTCAGATGATCCCTATAAGAACATTTAGAAACTGCCCATAAATGCCAGCTTCAGCAGCAACACAATGCTAAACCAAATAATTCAATGCTACCATTCCATCATAATGAAAAAATCTTATAAAGAAAACAAAATATTTTTCAGTACTGGTTGGCTGAAACCAGACATCATCACAACAGAATAACTCAGTCTCTGCGTTTGATACCTGGATACAGAAAGTAGTATCAGGACCATGTCCAAGGGAATGGTTTTAGGGGCTGAACCTTTCCTATTGGGAAAAGAAGTATAAAAAGCCAAATGAAGAAATGCATATTTGAGGCTGTGTGAAGCAAAGGGATATAAGTGACAAAATTAAAAATTTGAAGTTAATCAGTACAAACAGTAAGGGAATTTCTTCTCCGTCTTGAGGCAAGAGATAGTACTAGTAGCCCTGGTACATGCTGCTGTACAGCATTATTTATTTAAAAAAAAAAAAAAATCAACATAGCATGCAACGGAATTCAGAATTCACGTGTTGTGAACCAAAAATACACTAAAATAAAAATTATTATTAAAAAATTGTTGGCAGGTTTAAATAGATATATTTTTGATGAAATTAAAAAGCATTGTTAAATGAATTGTTCCTTAAAATTTTTACTGTAAAAGGTGTGTGACACAAAAGTTACACTTTTTGAAGAATGAGCCATATATTTTTTTTATATATATACACTGGTGTGCAAAAATTAAGGACGAGACGGTTTTTTCAATATAACTTTGTACAAAAGCTTTCCAAATCAACACATTTAGTACCGTAAGATCCCCAATACGTAAGGACATGTGTAATGTAAGCAACACTTACTAAAAGAGATATCAGAGGGATAAAAAGAAGCTTTATTGAAAAAGTAGCATGGAGCGCAATGCCACTGAAGGCCGAAACATCCCTGTGATGGGCGTCCAGCAAGAAACATCCGGTCTTTAGTAGGGGATATGATCTCCCCCGACTGCTAGGCAGGTTTCACAGCGTCTTCCCATGCTGAGAATGAGGGTGTCAATGAGTTGTTGAGGCATTGCTGCCCATTCGTCTTGCAGCGCCAATCAAAGCTCCCGAATCGTTACTGCTGGTAAGGTATGAGCTGCTATGCGTCTGCCTAGAAAATCCCATACATGCTCGATGGGATTGAGATCCGGAGATCGTGCCGGCCAATCCATACGTTCAATATCCTCACTCTCCAAGAGCTGTTCGGCAGCTACTGTGCGATGACATGGTGCATTGTCGTCCATGAAAAGGAACTGCAGACCCATAGCGCCTCTAGAAAGACGCACATATGGAAGAAGAATCTCGTTACAATAACGGGTCCCGTTGACTGAACCTGTGTCGAAGATGTGAAGGTCTGTATGACTACCAAGCATGATGCCTCCCCAAACGAGAACACCGCGACCTTCATACCTGTCCCTTTCAATGATGTTCGAGGGATGATTGCAGCTTCCCCGCTCTCTCCAGATGAGTATGCGATGAGAATCGCTACTCAGACTGAATCTGCTCTCATCTGTAAAGATTACTTGTCCCACAATTCATTGTTTCTCCAATTCCGGTATTCCCGGCTCCACAGATAATGCCTTCTCCGATGGGCAGGCGTTAGAGGTACACACCATATAGGGCATCATTCTGGCCACGGTAAAGCGCGATATCGGTCGTCCAGTTGCCAGTGTCTAGCGATTTCTCCCGCTGTCTGCCGCTTGTTTCTTCTGGCCTGTAAATATCAGTCATCTGCGGGTGTGGTTCCTCTTGGGCCACCACTACTGAACCCCCGGATAGCTGTTCCTGTAGTTTGAAACTGTCTCCAAAGTCGTGAAACGATGCTGTGAGCAATTCCGAACTCTGCAGCCACACTTTTCACACTGAGGCCTTCCTCCAACTTCCCAATGATTTGACCTCGGGTAAAAGATCCAGATGTCGTCTAACAGATTGATTATTCGCCATTTCTCGCTGAGGCAGCAACTCGGTGTGATTTTAACTGCTATACGGCGTACAATCTCTTTGCCAGAAATATTGATCTTACACCGACAACATGCTTTGTACTACTCAGACACTCCCAAATTATGTCTGCCTGCATATCTGCGCATGTGCTACCGTACATCACCTTACTTAATCTCCTGATTGGTCTCTGTCCGCTCTGCCTCTTTGTTCAGCTGATATGCTAATTTTTCGACTTTGTCCTTAATTTTTGCACACCAGTGTGTATATATATATATATATATATATATATATATATATATATATAAAATTAAGCAAACAGAATTACAAATATTAAACAAATTATAAATAACAAATGATGATAAAAAGGAAAAATGCAAACAGCTATTAAGTAGGAATAGAAAAAGAGTGAATCCAGAGCTCATCAGCCATGGAGGATTCATTAATTATGGTCAAAAGACCAAAATTTTAACTATAAACTAGAAGAGAATGCTTAAGCTCCAGTACATGTAATATAGAGTAACAATGGGCAAACGCACCACTTGCTAAGCTAAAAACAAATATATATATATATATATATATATATATATATATATATATATGACATAGGACTAAATCTGTACATGATAAAAGCAGTAAACTTAGTCAGGTGGGCAACTTGCAAGGATGGTCATTTTTATAGGTTTTACTGTAGTTGTAATCTTGATTTCTGAATTCCAGATCCTATATGAGTTTAATATCAGAAATCTCTATTTATATTTTTAAATTTCCTTTTATACTTGAAGTTTTTGGCATTAAATTTAATGATGCAAATTGCAAAGTCTCCTAATATTATGCATAAGTCTCCAAAAATTCTTTTTAGTTGCCTGTAAAACGGGTTTTCCTTTTTGATTTAATTATTTAGTCTGTATAATTCGAGCTTTCAGTAATTCAAGATGGTGTTGATTCTGACACATCTCAAATCATCCAAGCTCAACTATAAGTAGTTGCGAAAAAAAAAAATACTTTGTATTTTTTTTGCAAATAGCTGTCTAATACTAATTCTTTTATTACAGGTTGAAAAAAGAGAAAATGGAACACAAAGTATCAAAACAGATTCTTGACTCATGGAATTGTATTTGCGAAGTACTCATTAAGTACCACAAAACTGTTGAACTGGGTTTTAGCCATGTGAAACTGCTTACTGCTCACAGAACAACTTTTGATAGCGTTAAGCCAGCAGAAATTGAAGACACAACTCTGTATCGTCAAGACCCAGAAATTAAATCAAAACTCTTGCATGCAATTAGAAAAGAGATAAACATAGAGACCAAAGTTTTAGCTGATGTTTTGTAAGTTATCTTCTTGATTTATTAATTTTTATGTGGTCTCAAAATATTTTGGTATTTTATACTTTTTAACCAAATTTAAAAAAGGAGGTCATGAATTCGTCTGCGGCTTTTTATGTATGTTCTCTGATTTCTCTAAGACTACTGGACTGATTTGAAAAATTCTTTTTTTGTTTGAAAGAGTATACTTCCCAGATGTTGCGATGGTAATTTGGTCCGGATCTGATAAGGGATCCCAGAGAAATCCAAGAAACTTTAAATTTTACACGTTGCGTTGTGGCTATGTAGTCTAGCTTATGGCAAAATACGTCACAGGTCACATGGTTTTGCTGTGACCGGTGTATTTTCATAGCTAAGGTTTCGCCTTTGTCTTGAATGATATTTAATTCTCGCAGCATATGGATGATTAGTTTTCGCGATGCCACCTGTTAATTTTTAATTATAATTGTTACTAATTTATTTATTACTATGTAGCAGAGAAGTCGATTAAATATATTTTGCTACTTTAATAGTTGATTCAGACTCCTTAATATTTTTTTTTACTAATAAATAACTTTATTTAGTCCCTAACATGTAATTTTTTTAAAAATATTTCAGTTTTTAAATATATTTAGTGTCCAATTCAAGGGGAATTGAATGCAGAACACCCCTCCTCTGATGATTTAATTTACATTCTTTAATAATATATTGTAACTGGTGTCTGATTTCTGAAGTTTTGACCAGTATTCTAGATTTACTATTTCACAATACCGCCAGTTTAATTTAAAATTAGGGTTATAGGGTAAGGGCACCAGTAACGGAAAAGGGTCCAGGAACAGACAATCGTAAGTTTGAATTTTAATAATAAAAATTTTATACGGGTAAAACCAAGGGTGCCCATATAGAGGGGCAAGGGGGGGGGGGGGGGGGGCTCAAGCCCCTTAGAAATGAGAACTTCCTTGCTTTTAGTGCTTATTTCTTTGCAAAAATGTATAAAAAATTTTCTTCCAGCCATTAATGAATACGTTATTAAAAATGTCAAATTTTAATACCTCTAATCTGTTCTGAAATCGGTTTCCATGGGGAAAATATTCTGCTAAACAATGGGAAAAATGTTTGAGCCCCCCCCCCCCCTTAAAATTTTGCATATGGGCGCTCTTGGGTAAAACTGATGTTGCAACCAGTGCAACCATCTAGTGTTATTAGAGTGAATTTTATGAGAAGGTTGGTATAAGGCAGTGGTGGAAGGTTATGAACAACCACCATGAGGTCAGCTGGTGTTTCATGTTCATTTAAATTTAGCAAAGCTTTAGTTCTCTAAACATAAAGAATGTTTGCACATTTTCAAAAGAAAAAAGAAGAGTTTTGTCCACATTACTCATCCTTTCCTCATCGTGTCTGTTACTGGATATCATCAGATTTATCAGTGTCTGTTACTGGGGGTTGGTCCTTTTTTCGAAATTAAGCACAAATAAAAATAGAATTAACTAATTCAGAAGATCCAGAAGCCTTCAAACGTTATATGAGATGTAGTTGCATAACAGAAAATTAGTTCAAAGAGTCTAAATACATTAAGAGGCTCAGAAAATTGAGTTCACTTGTGATGGATGTCTTAAGCATGTCTGTTACTGGTGCATTTACTTTACTAATTAGCAGGCTTCAAAAAAAGGAGGAGGTTCTGAACTTGTCGGATTTTTTTTTCTTTGTACAATGCTCCATTAATACTCAAAGACACCTGTACTGATTAGAAAAATTCTTTTTTTTTTTTTTTGTTTTTTGTTGAAACGGTTACTTTTCAGGCGATCTAATGGTAATCAAGTCCGGGTTTGAAGAAATCGAGGGAACTCTTCAAATATCATTCTCACATTTAAAGCGATTTGTACTTTATTAACTTTGTATATCGTCTCACTTAGCGAGCCGATTTATGTTTTTTTTTTTTTTTTTTTTTTTTTTTGTTTAGGTGGATAGGGGGTGGTCTAACTTATGTTCCAAATCTTTGATTGACCTTATTTGTTCTTTAGAAAAAAGTTATGGGAAAAAACAATAAATTTCATGTAATTTCCCTCACAAACCCTCATAAGTAAAGAAAGTATTAAAAAACATTATTATTAAGAGTAATCATAATGAAAATTTTGAATCTAGGATTCTCTGATGCAAACATAAAATTCATTCTAGTGGAATTTTTTATCTTCATCTGTAATGGGGCCATGTGAAGAAACATGTGACTTTTATCACAAATTACATGACACATATCATTGTGAAACATAAATTACAATTTACTATGCTGCAATGTTACAATTTCCAATTTTACAACTTGCAATTCACAATTTTTTTGTAGTTTGGGAAACAGTAAACATTTAAATGGTTCTAACTAAATACTGAATCCAGAACTTTTCATCAGAAATGAGCTGTCTCAATCATAGGCGGATTTACGGGGGTGCCAGGGGGTTCGTCGCACCCCCAAAATTTTTGGCTGGGTTTAAAAAAAAAATAATGTAGTACAGTGAAACCTGTGTAAGTTGACCACTTGCGGTGCAATACTTTGGTGGTCAACTTAGACAGGTGGTCAACTTATAAAGGGGTAATGATGATGATGATGATTTTTTTTTGTAAGTCTTGCACCATGCATTCATTTTTTGCCTAATTGACACTTACTCTTTCTGTTCAACTCACTTTCATTGTTTAGCATTACTTTGAATCAATAATATAAAATGTTATTCGAATAGTTTTAGAGATTATTTTCCCAGAATGATGTATAGTATGTTATGAAAATTTAAAATTTCAGTAAATTGATCAAAAAAAAGTCTTATTGTTTATGAAAAGTTAATCATTTTATATTAATAGTTCCTAAAAAATTATAGTTAATCAAAAACTAAATTTTTTTTCGTTTAACAACAAAAGAAAAACAAGTTTGGAGAATAAAAGGGTTCTTAGTAGTTTTCCCATGTGGTTAAACTCAAAAGGAGGTTTAGTTATGCTGCTGTTTCATTAGTAGGTAAAATGCTGGTCTGGCATCAAAAATATTCTTGGAAAGCTATAAAAAAAATTAATAAAAATAATAATTTGTTGAATAAAATTTTTAAAAATAAACCAAGTGGTCAACTTACAAAGGGTTTTTTACAATACTCCAAACCAAACTTGGGGTTCATTAGTGGTCAAGATAGACAGGTGGTCAAGATAGAGAGGTGGTTAAGTTACAGAGGTTTTCTTTCATTATATAAGATAGGAATAATTCCATTCCTGACAAAAGCGGTCAACATAGACGGGTGGTCAACTTACAAAGGTGGTCAACTTTACAGGTTTTACTGTATTCTTCACTCAGAAGCGCAGCTAGGTAAAAAAATTTCATAGCTGCTATACTAATGCTGTGTTATAGTATAGGATAATTGTTTGCTCTGTAATTGTGTATTTATTGGTATATCAATACGAATTCTTCTACTTTGAAACAACTATAGATAATCAAGTCCAAAAAAAAAAAAAAAAAAAATTCATGACAAAATTGCAACAAACTTAATTAATAAAATCTACTCCGAACTCTCAACTAAAAACCAACAAATTCCCGGTAAATTTTCAAAAAAATTTGAAGCAGGACTCCCGGAATTCTTGCTGCAGTGGTGCATTCAGGGGGGGGGGGGCACAATACTGGTGACTCTTCCCACAGAATGCTTTGTTGATGTTTTTAAAAAATATATTTTTTAATATTGAAGCGAAGAAAAGATCTCATTTTAGGAAAATGCAGTTATTTTAAAATAAGAAAAAAATAAATAATATTGGGGAAAAACCTTAATTTATTTCAAAAAGAGAAATATTGACCTTTAAATTTTTCAACAGCTTCAGATTATTGACAGAGAATTGTTTGTATCTCCCCCCCCCCCTCCTCCTCGCACAATCCTCTTTCTTTCATACTCCCCCTCCCCTCCTTTTTTTTTTTCATTTTTTCATTCTTTCAATTTCTTTTTCATTTTTTCTATTAGTCCTCAATTTTTTTCCCCCCGATGCCCTCTCTCTTGCCAATGTTATTACGAAGTACCTTAAATTTCGTATTTTGGGCTTCAATTTCACAACATTTCCAAGGAAGATCCTATGATGACCTAAAAACATCGAAAATGGTTGAAAATTGCGTTTTCAGAGCTTCAGTTTTGGAAAACTGCAGTGTCCCTAACATTACAAAATATGGCCTTCCACTCATGTGTTTAAGATTTTAATTTTGGAAAATATTCGAACAAGGGCCTCCCACCCCCTTTCTCTAATTATTATCAAAGATTGTTAATATTTTGGTTTTGAAAACTAGACTATTTCGTGATAAGTAGGAGAATCTTTTGGGACAGTAGCCTTTGAAATCCTCTTTTTAATACCATGGAGTATTGCATAAGTACTTCATTTTTAGGACTTCAATTTCGAAAATTTTCCAGGGGAGAGCTTAGGGACCATCGTCCGGGAACAGCATCAAAAACTGTCCACCCTAGCGTTTTTGGAACTTCAATTATAAAAATTATAAAGAGGTAGTGGTGGTGGAGGGGGGGGGGCATATATTTCTATCTGTTTTTCAAAAAATCGATTGGGGTCAGTCCGTGAGTGTCATTCCTAACCCAAACTATAAATATGGATTCTGATCACATTTATAAGACTTAAATTTCTAAAAACAGCCTTGGAACCCCACGTATCATTCTTTCCCCTAAAATATCACCAAAAACTCTCAAACTGCGTTTTCAAAACTGCGATTGCAAATTTTTTCTGATGCGTGAATCCCCTTTCAAACCAGAAGCTGGATTCGCCCCTTGCTTCTAACAACATCGACTTTTGTATAAAACTTTTTCTGCAGTTTGAAATGTTAAGAACTGCTGATCTCATAATGTTACTAAATATGGTTTACATCTCGTTTTTTAGACTTAAAAGTGCGCCCTGGCCTAAAATTATTTTCTGATTTCGCCACTGCCTTGTTGAAAACCCTCACGCCCCAGATCCCTGTTATTGTTGCACCCCCAAAATTTTCGTCCTAAATCCGCCTATGCTCAATTGTTGCATTTCTGCTAATGCTTGTTCATTGTGGGGTTTAGTTAAAAATTTAGAGGATTCTAAATCAGATAGAGCTAGCTATTCCTTCAAGTCTTGACTCTGCTGAGAGCTATATATACTCGTCCTTTCGCAAAGTTCTTTTTTCCTAAAACTATGACACAGCTCTATCGAGGGTTGTGTGACACTTATTTTTGTGAAATATAAATCACGTTTTACAATGTTAGTTTTATATTTTACAACTTGCAATTTAAAATTTTACAATTTTAAACTTCTAGCAATTTCTGTTTTTTTTTTTTTTTTTTTTTTTTTTAGTGATTGGTGCATTTGCTTTTGGAAAGCAAACTTTGATAAAGTCAAACTAATGATAAAGATAATTTTTTTTGTACTTAGTTGTGCATTTGAAAAAGCCTTTCTTCATTGTCGTCGAAAGTCTCCGAGATGCTGTGGTCTATTTCTTTCTCTATTGTGCTTATCTTAGCTGTCTTAACTCATGTGCTCGACATTTTCTTACTCCAGATGCACGTAAGAAAGGCCTCAACGTCATGTACCACATCCTCTGTGCTACATACTTATTTTATATTTTATCACTAAAAAGCAAAAAATAAATTACTTTTAAATTAAAAAAAAAAAGCCTTCAAAAAACACCTAGGAACTAACAAACAAAAAATAATCAATTACACTTAAATATTATTTCCTACTCAAACCTAGAAATGAAATTTATTTTACTATTCCAGTACGAAAATCAACTAAACACCCAATCTTCATATAAATAACATTCGATGATCGAGTAACCTGCATGTTTCAACAATGAAACTCACACCACGGCATGATAATTTGATAATATCTTTTGGTAATGTTTAACATGCAGGGAAAGGCTTTAGTGTGACAAGGCTGAACTCAATCTGTTACCTTAACTGTTTTACTGGTAAGACTTTCATTTTAGGAAAATGAAGAAACCAAAACAATTAACGCTATCTACTAGAGTTTAGGGTTAATCCACTGGAGTTATGGTTAAAATTTCAACCATAAAAATATTACCAAACAGGCAATTGCTTCGTTCAAATGCAAAAATAGTTTTCACCCGTCATACCATGACGGGCAGTTTTCTAGTTATAAGATAAACACTGATTTTAATTACTATATGGTAAACTATTTTAATACCTAACTAATTGTATACCATTTCTTAATTTTTGTTCCCCTTTTGAAGTCGGTGCCCCCTATAAACTACTACGTAATGTAAGCGACTAAGTTTGGTTCTAAAAACTAATTTCGTGTTATCAGGGTTTAACTTATTATTCGTTTGGTTGTCAGTTTGGACGTCAACCCAAAAAATGACTTGTACACTAATAGCTTGCTACTGAATTCCATCAACTTTGTTGCAACAAATCAGATGTTTCCTGTTCATTGGTTCTCTTAAGTCACAAGTATGACAATTAATGTGGTTATGTACATCTATTTTACTAGCAAACAGGACCCAGTGGCGCAGTCAAGAGAGAGGTTTTGGGGTCAAAACCCCTCCCAAAAACCTTGATTTTAACTCATATTGACAGTTCTAATACAATAATTTTTTACATATAAGGGGCATTCCAAGGTATTTTTGACATTATGTAGAGTCCGTAACGTGACCTTTTTTTGCCATAACTTTTTAATTTACCGTTTGATTTGCAAATTATTTTAATTTGAGCAGGTATGTTGGTTGGTAAAGATCAAAATAAAATAATATGCTAATCAAACAGTAAATTAAAAAGTTATGGCAAAAAAGGTCACGTTACGGACTCTACATAAATGTCAAAAATACCTTGGAATGCCCCATAAGGGAAGTAATGACCAAAAACTCCAGCCAAAAGGTTATTTCTGACTGCGCTACTGTCAGGACCTGTTATTTAGAGGAAAAGGGCCACTTTGTTTCCCCTTGGCATTCTGATAGCTACATGAGGAATTCAGTTCTTTTTTCCCTTCCTCTCTTATGTTTATCTATTTTAGACTAAACAAGGTCTAAGGTTCAAAGCAGGATTCCTACCAATATAAATCAGGTCCCCT
The DNA here is from genome assembly GCF_026930045.1 of Uloborus diversus. Classification (NCBI taxonomy): domain Eukaryota; kingdom Metazoa; phylum Arthropoda; class Arachnida; order Araneae; family Uloboridae; genus Uloborus; species Uloborus diversus. Next base: position 138,242,163 of record NC_072739.1, read on the forward strand.
CTTTAGTGATGATGGGAGCCTACTATCTGCGGAAGGTTCCTTCTTTTTTTTTTTTTATTCTGTATGCAAGTCATTGATTAAATAACTGGTTATTATGCATCTCTAGTTTTTCTCTATAGGTTAAATCATACATAAATTGGTTTCACTTTGCTGCCGTTTTATGGTTTAACCCCAGCATTTGTCGGTAGTACTTTGAACCTGAAAAGAGCTACCAGAAAAGGAAACAGTTGTAAAGCAAACTTGTTAAAACCATCCAATTTCCAAGTTTCCATGTATCTTGAGCAAACATATCACAATAATAATAATAATAATAATAATAATAATAATAATAATAGTAATAATAAAAAATAAATTTAAAAGAAAAAGAGAATAATGTTCTGAAAGCATTGTGCACCACCTCTTTTGCAGGGCCACCCCAAACTTAAAACTAAAAAGTTCTCAGTTTTCAAAATGAAATTCCAAACTTTAATAAGAAAGAATTTTAATAAGAATGTTTGAATTTTAAGCATTATCTTTTACTGTAGAAAAAATTCTTATTTATATACATATGCACAGTGCAGATGCACTGAGGGAGTGATTAAAATATTATATTGTGTTAATTTATTTATAAGTAAAAATTTGGAATTTTCAAAATTTAAAATACAGTGGCTGCAGCTTATATGAATCACGTTTATTCTAAACATTTTTGATTCCATAAAGCGACTGATTCAATAAAACGGCTAATTTAATAAAGCTAGATTTTATTCTGTTTTTGACAATTCGATTCATTAAAGCTGTTGATTTAATTAACCGGCGTCCACTGTACATGTAATACAGCGACAGTTTGGTTATGCCATTCTGAGACTTCAATTTCGCCCTTGTTCTGAGCTCATCAGTCTGGAATAGACAATAGCCGAGTTGGTGGCAAATGTCATCTCATTTAAGCTGAGGGTGCCAGCAAACTGGTAGCAAAATTAAATTCAGCACACAGATGAGAGTCTGCAGCAATAGTGCAGTTCAACTCATTTATTGAAAGCAAAGCTTGGGTATTAAGCAGTAAGTTACTATCTTTAAGTTACGGCTAAGCTATCATCTCATTGAAGCTGAGAGTATCGATGAACTGGTAGCTACATTAAAAGTGTAATTGATCCTCCATTTAAATACAGCGGGCAGTCGATATACCTGTATTGCTTTTAGTTCTGCCTTAGCCCCGGTCTTCAGGGCAGTAACATACTGCTTTGCCATCTATTGACGAATTGAACCGCACATAGCTGCGGACAGTCATTGGTGTGCTTAATTTAATTTAGCTAAAGGTTCATTGGCACTCTCAACTTCAAAGAGATGACATCTGCTTCAGATTGGTTGTTGTCCATTCCAGTTTGATAAGTTCATAAAAAATTCAAAACTGCAATCTCTGGATGTCATAACTGTGCTGTCAGAATATTGCATTTAGTTCTGCCTTAGCTCCTTAGGGGCAGTAACTTACTGCCCAAAATTGACTGTGACTTTTTGATAAGTTTAGTTTTTCTTAGTCTTTAACGAAGTGAATTGTATTATTTTTTAGATGATTTTCTAGTTGGTATAGAATATTTTATATTTTCTTAATTATTAAATTTTAGAATCTTTAGCATATTTTTGGAGAGGTTTAGACATTTTTGGATAGAGAAAACCTCCTGTCAAAACCCCAAAACTATGTGGCTCGCTATTCTATTTTGCAATAGGGGTGTGAAACAGAACTTGCAGTAACGTATAAAAATAGTGAAATTCCGTTACAACGAACTCCAAAGGAAAGGACCAATAAAAACTTTTGTTTTAACCGAATATTCGTTGAAAAGGAATAGTATTAAAATTTTCTGCATTTTTATAAAGTGTTAAATTTGCATATCTACACCCTTTTTTAATTAAATCTGCACTTTTTGCCGCTACTAACAATCTAAAATATAATTAAATTCATTATTTATTCTGTAAGAGATAAATTTTTAACAAAGAGAAAAATATTGAACACTGACCTTTATTCATTGGTCGTCTTCACAAAATGTGTTATTCTCTTTCTTCTGAGAGATTTGGTCCCAGGGAACATTATAAAAGAATCTAATTTATGAATGCCACTTGCATAATATAGTCTTGCATAATATAGACGAATGCGCGAACTGCGTTCACAGAAAATTTTTGGCTCTGCAGAAATTTTTTTTCAAACTGATAACGGTAATTTAAATTTTTTTAAATGGAATTTTAAGAAACATCCCAGTTTATTTCTGTTAAAGCCTTTTAAACCACATGTGTGAAAAAAATAATGGTTTTGGCAGTTTTCCTTAGTTGGTGAAAAAAAAAGCAAACTATATGCTATTGCAAAAAAAAAAAAAAGATTTAAAGCTTTTTTTTTATTTCTGTGTTTCATATTTGAATATAAATTTAATTCTTTATTCAAAGGTGTTAGGCAAAATAATTTTTGCAAAAAATTTTCTAGCTAGGATTTGTGTTCACAGAAAGCTTTTCATTTTATCTAAGTCTAGCCACTTATACTGACCACAAAAAAAGTTGAAATTTTGCTGACTCCCTTGCGAATTTGCAGAGTGCCTCACCTTTGGTATGCAGGAATCAACTACATATGGTTAGATACTGGCTTTTTTTTTTTCTCTCTGCTTACGTTTCAGCATGAGCAGATTTCCACCTTGAATGGCTCTGTTTCAAAAGTACAAATGAAGTAAGTCGTATTTTAATTTCCGAAAACAGTGTCGAGTAAAAAATATTCAAACTGATGTTGAGAAAAACATTTCGGTGCTACTATTTTTTGCAGAAATTTGTGTAGTTAAAACGAATTTTTTTTACACATTATCTTAATGGGTTTTAAAACAGGACCGAATAGTTTGTTCGTTGAAATGAATATTTTTGTATTAGTATTTGTTGTAACGGGATTTCACTGTATGCTGAATATTAGAATGAAAATATTAGTTATGAAAATATTGTACTTAAAATTAAATGAGATGCATAGTATGTTGCAGACCTTTGAAATTTGTGTTTTATATGTAAAATTAATAACATTACTATTAATTCCAAAACAAAAATCATATCTGCACTAACCTCTTCAGTATTTCTTGATAGCTCTACTTATGTATACAAGTTTTTGATATTTCTAAAATAAATTTGAAAAAAAAAGTTTTTGCTAAATATTGAAACAGTCTTATACTTTTAGAAAAGAATTAGATCAAATGCATCAACTCATAATCAAGGAGTGTGACAAAGTGTTCAGCCTGTTCAACACCCTGCGGGAAAACTTGGACCTGAGTCACATGACTGCTGCCACCGAGACGACTTCATCCATATCGGACATGTTAGCTGCTTTGGATAGGTTTAAAATATATTTTTCTGATGAGTATCCTTTGAAATACATTTGTTCCACCCAATTCATATTTAAAGTTTTGATTTTTTATACATATGGATACTTTCATTTTTGGTAAACTTTTTTAAAGCAACTGATTATGCATTGTACTTTTTTTGTATAATTTTTTTTAAAAACTATGGAAAATTTTCAGGAGCAATGTTACGTAATCATTTATTTTACTTTAATTGATTAGTTTATTTTAAAATAAGGTTTAATGTTTTTAAAGTCTAGTACCGGTAAAGTTCTAATTTCAATATGAAAAAGCCTGAAATTACTATCACGTAAAATGATTTTTTCTGTTCATTTCGACCTAAATTGTAGCTTTTCGACTAACTGTATTTTAACTGGGAATATTCCGTTATGTACAACTGTTGGAAGAAGCATTCTGTTTATTATCCTTTTTTTTTGCTTTCAAAATGCTAATCATTAAAACAAACCCTTCTCAAAAGTTGCGTACACAGAGACATTCCGTTCCCAAAAATTAGTTATTAAAATGGACTCCTTCGCAAAATTACCCTTGTATTTAACCTCTTTAACACTAGAAAGACGGAAGGGGTCATTTTGACTGTAAACTGTTTTCAAATTCTCATATTTGCTGCGTTTATTTTTCAAAGTCTTTTTCCTTCATTGACTTTTTCTAACTATTTATTAAGATCTTATAAAAGTGAAGAGAAATGGGGTACGTTGGACCGGTCTCAATTATTTTAATACTATTAATATTTTTAATTTTTATTTTATGACCAACAAATAGCACCTATGATCCTACAAATCCTATAATCAAATCACATGGTACAATTATATTGAACAAATTTTATTCCAGAAAGTCTTATTTCAGTAGCGTTGAGTAATTTTCAGAAAAACTGTAACTTTATTTTTTTTAGTTGTTTTAATCAAGATTGCAAGAAAAAAATTGAGCTCCTTTCTTAAAGTAAGTTTCTTTAGTTCGTAATAATTGGTAATTTTTTTTATTTTTTGTCGAAAAGAAAAAAAATTATGACATAGTTTTTTTCAGATCAATAACGTGGGGTAGGTTGATCCACTCTTTGTGGGGCGCGTTGGACCGAACCAACCTAATCCACATAATTTAAAAACTTTTTTCTCTTTAATCTCAATAATTATAACAATATTCTAAGTGTACATTGCTAATTCCAAAAAAAAAGTCTTTTTCTACTTCGCACAAGATGGATAGATCATTTGGAAAACAATCCAGTGTTTCCTAAAGGGGATATCACACGAGAGAAATTACGGGACATCGCAACCGCAATAGGAACCGTCAACGCTATCTGGAACTGGTTTTTTCGGGCGGGAAGTTGCCTACAGGGTTACTGCCGGTTGCTCGGACGGTTGCTCGATTTGCTCACAACGGGGGGCTACCATTTTTTAGCGTACATCCATGTGCTTGCGCTTGTTCATCGCTTTTCGTCAATTCCGCATTTGGTTATCACGCTGCGTCGCGTTAATTCGACATTTATGGATGAAATTAGTAATCGAATACTTAATGCAGCTCTTGCAGCTTTAATTGTATGTGGATTTGTGAAAAGATGGCAAAAAAAAAAAAAAAGAAAAAAAAAAAGAAAAAAAAGGGAAATGATCAAGGCAATGATTTCAGAGCCAGAGCATCAATTATTATTTCATGCAGTCACCAAAGCTCCTCCTGTTAAATTCATATTTGAGTTTTAACATTAATTTGTAGAACTTATGGTGAAAATTTCAGAAAAACAGAAAACTTTTATTACTATTAATTGAATGTTTGATTTAAAGTGATACTCTTGTTACATTTAAAGAAGACATACAGAATATATGACTTCTCTAGGCTTATTTTTTCCCATAACTACTAAATTAAATCTTAATTTTAGATAGGAATTATTAGTCACTTATTGACAGGTAAGAAGAAATTTTAATTCTAACAAATTATACCTAAATCCATAGCTAAAAACAAACATGACAAATAAATAAAAAAAAGCCAGCAAACTCTGATCAATAGGCCTTTCATAATTATTTTTTTAAATTTCGAGTTCATAAATATATTGGAGATGTGCTAACACTTTAACTTACACAAATATAACGCCACTAGATACATATTGCACACAGGAAAAATCTGTGGCCGAGTTTATTAAAATAGTTCCAGACATTTAAGAATAAAGTGACGCTTTAAAAAAATGTAATGAAACGATGATGCGCATTTATACAAGCTATACAAGCATTTATAATACAAATAAGCTTAATACTGAGCAAATTAACACTGCATTGAATATTAGTACGTTTCAATCAATATTTCAAATGTTAATAAAAATAACTTTATAATTTAATAATGCCAAACATAATTTTTGACATCTCAACAAAATATTACAATGTGCGTATCATTTTTAAAAAATTCTTTGTATTATCATATTCTTTGATTTTCAGAGGGATTATTTTTCTTGACTGGAATAGAGTACATGTGTTACTACACAGTCAAAATATTACTAAATAGGTGGAGCTAAAAGTAGAGTAAATATTTCACCATTTCACTTTGCCTCACATTCTCCTACATTTTAAGTATTTTCAAATGGTACATACTGTATGTACCCATCAGTTTGAATTAAAAAAGAAAAGTACAGCTTCAATGCTATGATTTTTAAAAAGGAATTTTCACGTAACTTTTTCAAGGAAAAAATTTACTGTAATTGTTCAAGTATCAGAATGGGGTGGCTTCCTCCAGTCAAAAGTAGTACTTTTATCACTGAAATTGATAGAATAAGCAAAAAAAAAAAAAAATAACTTGGACCCAAAAATACTTTCATTTTCCCAACCGTTATTTTTTAATTAATTTTTTTAAATGTCCGATTTTTCAAACAAAGCGCGGTCTTGATGACGTTACAAATACATGTGAGTAAAGATGCGAATTAAATATTTTGCTCTGTGAATGTCAACACGAATGGCATTTCATCATTCGTGACGTCGCACGACAGAAATGTAAACAATGAAAGCGCCACGATTTAAGTAATTTTTTAAAAATATTAAACAAAAACAAATTATTTAAAAAATGGTCAGATCCTATGTTTTTAAACATGCTCTTTCAGAAAAAAATACGTTTAAAATTTTAGAAACGACCCCATTGTAACATTTGTGCAAAACAATTTTCAAAAATCTAATGAAACGAAAAACACCAATATAAATTAAGAAATGCATAAAATTCGCACTGATGTTAACTAACATATAAGTAGCAATTTAAATTCAAAATCAGATGCAAAACCAAAGATTAAATTCAGTAAATCACCGCCCATTAGCCAGGGCTAAAGCAGAAATACGTGAAATACACCGCCAGCTCAGTCATTTCCAGCCGAGGACTGCAGTTTCGTGCTTTTCCATCTCCAGCTCAGTCACTTTCCTATGCCGGGCTGATGAGTGCTAATAAGCACGAAACTGCAGTCCTCGGCTGGAAATGACTGAGCTGGCGGTGTATTTCACAAAGATTAAATGTCGCTCATCCGTTTTTTAAAGTGTAACTGAAAATTTTTGAAACATAAAATAAATAGAACAATAAAAAGGAATCCCCACATTTCTGTCGCCACGATTGCAAATGTATTTTACAGTGACGCTGCCTGACGTCACGAAATCCCAGCTCCCTGATTGGTTCCTTCGTAACTTGCCCAGAATTAAAGGCAATTTTTTTCTAGCGGAGGAAAAAGTTTGCCCCTATACGAGCAACTGCAAATTTCCATAGCGCACGAGAATTTTGGAGCAATCGTTTGTGGAAGTGAGTAGAAAAACCAGTTCCGGATAGCGTTACGGTTGCTATTGCGGTTGCGATGTCCTGTAATTTCTCTCGTGTGATATCCCCTTAACTTAAATTAACAAAAAAAATATTCTTTTTTTGGCTCTTAACATAATTTGTTATTTTGAGGCTCATTATTTGGTAAATAGGGGTTCTTGCCTTCATTTTAGTCGGGTAAAAAGAAAAATTCGCTAAAACACAAAATTCGTTAAATTGGGGTACGATGTACTTCTAAATTTTTGTAGAGAATTTGTTTCTAAGAGTAAAATATGCAATACATGCTATAATCAAGTGCCTGTATCAAACATTTTTTTTTTTTTGCTAAACAAGCATTCTACCAGGGGTGATTGTGTTCCGGTATTTTGCCGAATTTCCGGTTATTTTTGGACGTACTTCCGGTGTTTTCATGTCCGAAAATACAGGAATTTAATTATAAATATATTGAGATGGACAAATGTGAAGATAATTTGTATAACACCAGCTCAAAAGTAACTTTGTAATCCGTTAAAAATTTAATTAAATGTATACACAATATTTTGACTCAGAACTATTTAAAACTATGGCAAAGGTGCACCCCCCCCCCCCCCTGTTCTCACTTTGAAACTTTCAGGTATTTTTTGATGAACTCACAATCACCCCTGTTCTACATAGAAGCAAAATAAAACAAATAATTGGTTAAAGGAATAAAAAAATATACTTTTACTTAAGATTACCCAATTTTGATTTTAGAACACAAAGATATGCTAACTTAAAGCTATCAATTTTTTTGTACTTTTTCTTTGAAATATATGGTATAGTATAGCAGGATTCTTTCCTTTTTGGAGTTGTTTCATGCAATGCAATGAAGAAAAAAAGAGCTTTCCCCTTAGCAAATGTTGATGTAACTTTGCATAAAAGTAACATATGACTTATCCTTCCGAAACCCAGTCCAAAAATAAATCCTACTTCCAAAGCTCAAGAAGTAGCGCTTTTATATTCCCAGATATCATTGAACCCATCTTTAGTTAACTTTAATCTGCTTTAATTGTCTCATAAATATTCAATAATTGATTTTTCTTTTGGTTTAAAAAAAATAATTGTGTACTAATGGTGAATGCCTTTTAAATGATGATGATTTATCAATTAAAATCAATTTAATATGTTATATTGCTTTAAATTTTTTATTTCTCATTCTACACACAACAGAGAATAAGGTAGGTGCAATGTTTGATAGTATTTATCGCTAAAATTATAACAAATGTTGTTTGAGTTATGAAGACCAACCTACCCCACCTGTGGGGCACGTTGGTCCAGTTTCCGAGGTTCCGTTAAAAAAAATTAATGTAAATAAAGTTTATCAATTCAATACTTCCAAAAAAAGCTGTAGTGTTGAGAAGTGTTTAGTGAAACTTATTGTAGAAAATCAAACTGCTCCATTAATTTTTTTGATGAGATAAAAAATAAGTAAAAAAGCGGACCAACGTGCCCCACTTCCCCTTAAATTTTATTTCTTTACGCTTGTTATTATCGTCGCCATAAATGATTATACAGTAAGAACCCTCAAATGTGGACACTAGCAGAATAAATTTTCTTGTCCGCAATAGAGGGGTGTCTGCAGGACAAGGGTTTAATAATGTTATTTGCCTTGGAATTGAGGAATTAAAAATTGTCTGCATAAGAGGGGTGTCTGTTAGGAGTTGTTTTACTGTATGTAGAAAGACTGACTACAGTCATTTTGACCACTCAACGAACTGTTAGTTTTGTGTCGGGTTTTGTTCACTTTTCTGTTATCATATATGTGCACTATGGATTTTTGTTAGTTGTTAGGGCGAGTATCATTCTTTAGGTGACATAATGTGAGTAACCCTTACTGTTCGGGGCAGTTCTTTGAACCCTTAAGAAAAGCAAAACACAGGTTGGTTATGTGCTTCTTTTTTTCTGCTATCAGAACAGGAGACAAAGTTGAGAAAGGTGAATTTGAAAAGCATGTGACTACAGGCATGAAACTCTATTAGTTCAAAAAAGTTTTGGGTTTAAATCAAGTGGATTCTAAAAACTTGTAATGGAATTCTTTTGTGCACAAAACATATGCTTTGCTTGAAACATGTGCTTTGCTTGTAACATGAACTTTTATTTCCTTCGATGTTCTTGAAGTACCTTGTCAAATAATTATCTTCATGATGTCATGAAGGGCCGTTATTACTACATTTCTAACGATGAAAATCATTTACTTTCATCAAATGAATGTGAATGTTTTCCAGAACCTAAACCTCCAGAAAGAACGAAAACAATGGTAAATGAAACAATGCTGCAATAAAACTGTAAACAATTGTTCTGATTGCAAAAAGACCGTTTGTGGCTTATGTACAGGAGAAGTGACAAAGATGAGTATTTGTAAATGTTGTAAAATAGAGTTATTCAAGTATATTGCGATATTTATTCATGTATGAAAACAATCACATGCATGGTTGAATATACACGTTAATTATGACATGCTTAAAAAATATCCCCTATTTTGTGGAAATTTAATCTTTCTTACTATGAATTATGCAATGCATTTGTGTATTTCAATTGATCGAACATAAAATGAAGCAAAAAAAGTTTTTTGAGACTGATTTACGGATTATATTATGATATTATTGTCAAAGTAATTTATGACGTGTCTAAACAAAACTTTTCTATTTTCCCGAAAAGAAATAATTTTCAATATTTTAGGCATGGCAATCAAAATGACTGCTGCCAGTCTTTCTAGGTATACAGAAAACATCATCTTTCTAGTGTTAAATCAGGAGTGAAATTGTTACCGGATACCTCTGGAATTCTGGTTGTTCTGATTCTTAATAACTTCAGTTAGAGAAACATGAATAAGTTGTGGAAACTTGTTAATGAGTATCCAAAATGGAAATTATTAAAGCTATAATTTAATATTTTAAAGAAGCAAAGAATGTTTTTATTCAACCTCAAATATTGATCTGTAATATTTTCTGATGGTAAAATACTTACAAATGATTTTTTTTTTTTTTTTTTTTTGTCTTTTTTACTTCGGTTTAAGGTTAAAAATTATCACTCAAATAATTTTTTGATCCTCTAAAAAAAAAAAAAAGTTTACTGGCCTTAAAGCTTTTACTCAGTCTGTTACTTCAAAGTTTTGAAGCTCTATTAAAAAAGCTAAATTTAATATACGCTACCTCAAATCAACTTTTCATTACTTTTTTAAAACTTGAATAATTTATTTTTTAGCTCAAATTTTGATTTTTAGCAATTTACTGCTTAGTTTTGAATTATTTTAAAAGAAAATACTGAATTTTTAGAGCACTGGTTTAAGTTTTATTTTGATACAAATATAATTTTTCTTTTTCATTTTTGAATCTGATATGTTTTTGTGCTCTGAAACAATGGTTAAGTTCAGAGCTTTGCATGTTTTTTCTGGATGTGGAAATAAAGGCAAACTTTTTTATTTTCTTTTTTTGCCATCATTTCTGGCAAAAATAAATTTTTTATGCATAATATGTATTTTACACAGTAAGTTGATCAGATAGTATCCATGTCTTAATCTGAAATTATGAATTTTTTTCATCTAGAAGAGATTTATTGAAAAAAAAAAAGTAAATAGAAAATGCTACAAAATCAATAGAAATGACATATACTCCTTGTTTTGATGTAAGATGTACCAACTTATCAATGAACATTTAGTATGAGTGCAATATATAAACAGCGTAACTGTATTAAATAAAAAAGTGGAAATTTCGTATTAAGATTTTAAAAAGAGTAAATTACAAAAAGTTGCTCGTTCAACATTTATCTGCACTTTCATCACCATCATTACCAAATAATTCTTGTTTACACTTCTCTTAGTGAAATACAAGTTTAGAAACAATTTTACTTCATTTAAATCTATTTTGAACTTTTAAATTGTCAAACTGAAGTTGGAAAATATTTTCCCCATTTTAGTACTACTGGATGGAGCATTAATAAAACTCTTTTTGCTCATCACTAAGGTTGCTCATACTTATATTTTTGGCATAACAAATAAACAAGAAGATGTTAAGGCAAGATTGTATGTTCAAACCTTTTTTTTCAATGTGAACCAAATGGGATTTCAGATTGTCTCAGTAAATTTTGCCAAAAATAGCAAGCAACTACTAATGTTGTTAAATCAGTCTGAAAGATATCTAATGCAGTTGATACAGGTTTAAATTACTTACTGGGATCTTTTACTTGTTCAAAAAAAAAAAAAAAAAATTGAAGTCACATATAAAGGCGACAATGTTTTGGTCCATTCCCTGCAAGTCGTCCTTTCATATTTTATGTACATGTTCAGTGACAGATTTACCATGAGGCAAGTGTCGCAATCACGAGGGACCCCCATGACATAAAGGCCCTGAAGAAGATCCAAAAATGCACATAAAATTTTTTTGCGGACACAAAGGAAGCCCTAAAGTGCGTGCAGATGGGCGCCCAAACCTGTAATTCTCCACTGTACAAGTGATTATTTTTTAAAAAGTTTCTTGGGAAGTCGACTATTTCCATATAGTACTTCTTGGTAATTGAGATGAAATGTTCATAGTGTGTGTGTGCATTATTTTAGCTATGATGAAGGAACTCTGTGATTTCAAAAGTATAAAAAATATAAGTAGAGTTACAGAGGGGAGGGGGGGGGGGATTACATCATTTTTTAAAAGTTTTTTTTCCATTTTTTTAAACCAATTTTTGCCAACCTTCTACCAGCAAACTAACAAATCCTGGTTGAAAATTGTTTTATACTACACTCATAATCACGAGTATTTAAGCTTCAGCTTGCTCCTGAACATGATTTTTCCTTCCAGTTTAGTGATCCGTTTTGTTCGAGCCGTGATTTTTTATGTTACTTTATTCTGCGCGAAAATTGTAATGCTAATAGTAATTTTCCACCTCCGACCTGCCCCAAAATAGTTATTTTCTTACTCATGCTTGTTCCAAAACAGCACTTTAGCTGCTCCGAAAGGGTATCGATCATGCACCACCCCTGTGGATGCCATAACAATATGTATGATATAGTATTTGCTTACAGTTCCCCGGCTATTGGGTAGTAACAATGCATAAAAGATTTGTTGTTGTTCTTTTAACCCTATGTAAGTACATTCCACTAACTGTAATGAGTCACTGAAAATATCCTCAATTTGTTCAGTCATCTGGCAAGGAAATATTCAATTGAAAGAAGCAGTTTAGGTGTTGCTCCTGAAGATCTCTTAAGCTTTTGGGACTCATCTGAACTGCAAAGTGTTACTCAAGGTAGGTGACCACAGTAAATATGCCTTATTTGGCAGGGGCAGTGTCTTGTTACCCCTTTTAAGCATCTTAACTCCCTCAAAAATGTGAAAAGAATATTGATTCATTTGTGCATTTTTCTTCAAATGCCTTGTTGTAACATTTTTAAATAGCTATATGTATATATTTTTTAGATGTTGGTTGCATTATTTCTATTTCTGAGTGACATCTGGAGTTGAATGATAAAAGAAAGTGTTTTAATTATAGTAAGTAATAGTTACTGATATGGATTCTATGTAATAACTTGGCTTTCCTTAATTTCTCAAAATTTTAATTCAATCCCAGACAGCTGCAAAAAGTGAAACTGTATTTCATGCAGGGTTGTCTTTTCTATGGTGCTTAAAATTTCAAAGCAACAAGCATAGGTAAAATTTCTTCCTGCAAGGAGGGGTTAACAGTCCTTGTTATATGTATCCGCATATCAGGATTAGCAGTATTGCTTCAAACTCAGACTTATTTTGAATTTTTCCAGGGGGGGGAGGGTATACGCAAAGCTACTTTTATTGAAAAACAACTACTACTCCCACTTTTATGTAAAAACATTACTTTTTCAAAGCTGGAAGGGGGAGGGGAGCAATTGATCCCTTTAAATGACGGGCTTGCTCACACCAGGGGTTAATAGCTGGGGCAAATCTACCCTGGCGGCATTGTGGAAGCTACAAAGAGCTTTATCACACGATTTCCAATGTTCCACTGCTCTGCACCTTCTGTGGTTGCCATAGTTGGTAACTATTCATTTAATTGCAAGAAAGTTTACATGCAATGAAAAATACAAAAACTTTTAGTTGTTTTCTATACTTGACAAATTAAAAAAACTTTTATTTGTTTTCCAGGCGAGTCTGATTAAAAAACTTTTGCAATCCAAACATGAACAAAAAGTTTGAGAGATCATCTCCAAATTCATGAGATTTGATAAAATTGTTACACTACAAATTCGAATCTTTTCATAAAAATTACTTCAGGACTTTTCTGCTACAAGTACCTAATGCGGCACTTTTTAAATTTGAGCAATTATTTTTTTTTTGTTTTAGCCACTGCCACCATTACTTGTTTAGGCATACCATATGTTATTTGTCTTTTCAACAGACTTTCAAACAAAACAAGATATTAAACAAAACTTAAAATAAATGAAAAATAATTCAAATAAGCCGTTAAATTGTTAAATAATCTGCCATATAAGAAATGTATTCATTACATAATGTGAAAAGCTCGATTAAAAGAACCTGCCAGCTAAAGAAAATATTAAAAGCTTCATTAAACTGTTTAATAATGTATCAAATATTAATGGAATAAAATAAAATAGAAGGCAGTTGCCAATTAATAAAATAGTCGCCAAAAAGTTAACTAAAAATATTGTTTTTCATTATCCAAGCAGTTTTCTTTCACAGCAGATAGGATACAAGTGTTGCAGTAAATTTTAAACGGCCTAATTCTTGCCAAGTAAAGCATCTTAATCGTCAGAAGAAAATAGAATCTTAGTGGTCAGAAGCTAATATGATGTAAAATTGAACTTCTCATTATTGTTCCTTAAAACACAAAATATGGTGTTTTAACTTAATATTACTTGGCTTTTAACTTTTTTTTTAAAACTTTTAACTGAATATTACTGATTGACTTAGATTTCTCAGTCATAAAATATGTTTGATTTTTATATGGAAATGAAATTTTTAAAAATTACTGTCAATAATTTGCTGAGAAACTATTTCCGTATGGCAGAACCTTACTAGTCTGGGCGTATCGTACACTGCTAGTTTTAGGTTTGCCCCAACTATAGGTCCCCCCTTGTTGCAATCCTAAACAGTAATGTTAAGTTTTCCATTTAATAAATCTTCAATTCATTTATCTGCTATAAATAAAACCACACCAAGAAAAACAAACATATAAAAAATATTTATTACTAATGTTAAGAGCATTATTCATACTTATAGTTTAAAGGTCTTTATCTTGGTTCTTTACCAAGGTCCAAATATCAAACATTCAAAAGAGCTTAAGATACAGAACTCGATTGAGCTTGAGCATTGCACCTCGTAAGAAGGAAAATGCTAAACATATAACATGGTTGTTAAGTTTTTGGTACATAATGGTTTTTTATCCGTCATTTTGAAAATGTGCTCTTTAAAAGTATCAGAAACTTCTTAATTGTTCAGCTTTCTAGAATATCATTTTACTATGAAAAATTCAGCTTAATTATTAAATTTTACTAATTAACTGCATTCATTTTTTCTGTTCACAATAGCAATTCTGTACATATTTTTATGTTTTTCCATAAAACATTCTTCATTTTAAATCTTCTTAACTTTTATATTCATGTTTTTTGTCATTAGTTGGTTTTTATTAATTAAAAAAAAGCATAAAAATTTCATATTTAAAATATTGTTTCTTTTCTTTTTCAAGGTTTGGAAATAATAATGCAATTTCACTCTTCACATCAGAAGTTTTGTCTTTGTCCTAAAATGTGGGAAAAACTTTATTTTATAAAGGCATTTGCTTAGATATGAAATAGTGTCTAGAAATATGTGATACCTGTTCAAAAAATCATATTTTGTAGTGAGAGAAATAACAGAAGAATTGATTGCTTAAAGAAAAAATGAATGAAAAGCTAATTGAAGAATTTGTGTTGCAGGCAACAAAGTATTCAATTTAAATGACTTATGAAGAGAAGAAAAACAGCAAGGATGTGTGACTTGTTCTATTTTTAAAAAGGAAAAAAACATTCTTTCTTAAAGCCATACAAGCAAGGAGAGTTGTTCAATTTAGAATCCAAAGTCAGGAACATGAGTTATATATGTTGGTGCTAGCAAAACTTTATTGCCTGCCTATGATGATAAATTGTGTCTCAACTGCTACACACAGGGTCAAAATAAACTTGATTATTTATGTATAGAAACTAAATTTCTCCAAATAATAAATTATTTTATAGGAAGATAAAACTAAAAAAGGAATGTTTTTTTCTCATGTACCTTCTATGTTTCAATTTGATAATTTTCATCCTTTCATTCCATTTATGTTTCATTTCATATCAATGTAGGGGAATGTGGAGCAAAGTGACAAAGTTAAGATAAATTAGCTTTTTCAAAATGAACAAGTTGGAAATTTGTTGTAAAAATTACTGTACATAAAGAACGAACAATCTCTTTGGTAATAAAATTTGAATTGAAATATTATTTCCTATTTTTGGCCATAAATTTTGTCTTAAAACAAGTGAAAATTTTCATTTTTTTCCCCGTGGATTTATTGATTGATTAATAGACCTCTACTTTTTAAGACTCATTTTGATGTTTGTCCTTTATAATATATTTTCAAGCTCAACAAGTTGTGGTTAAATGTATATTAAAATTTTAGACATTTATCCTGATAAAAAATGAGTGCTTGTAATAGGTAGTAAAATGTCAAAGAATTTTCTGTAGCTGTTGCATCATTTGAAATCCCAGTTGCAAATACCAAGCTTGAATATCAGTAAAGGAGGCATCAGATCATGATAAGACACATGTCAATTAAATGAATTAAACAGAGTCTGAATTAATAGTGAGTTATTTTTTGACATGTGTTCAACCATCCTTCACTAACCACCTCAAAATTTCAATCTTCCTTATTTTTGATCTACGAACAGAGCAATTAGGTAAAAAGGAAATGGATACAGCTGGGCTCTATTGTGTAATAGAAAAGAACTAATATTAAATTAAAACTTATAGAAAAACCTGAACCCCAACTGCCTCACCGGGTATTAAAATGAACCTTGCATTCCAGAACACATGAAATTTCATTTGAACATTGTTTATCCAGATCAACTTTGTCGCTTTAAAAAAAAAAAAAAAAAACAGATCAGATAAGTAATTTTTAATTATGATAGCAAGAACATAAGTACACTAAGCATTTGCTTTTTATTTTGATCTATTGAAGATAAAGCATTTTCCTGGCCGTACTTGATTCAAAAGCCACACCTTTTGAATCAGAAGACTGTACGAATACTTCGTTGAAAAATGTGAAAAATTAGCTTTTTATAGTTTAATTTCTTGTAATTTTGTAAACAATTCTGTGTACTTTTATAACAGCAAATGGTTTATGTTGTAATGAAAAGAATTCTACGTTAGCTACCAGTTTGTTTGGCACTCTTGGCTTCCTTAAGAGGCTTTCCATCCCCAGCTCAGTCACTTTCCAATGCCGGGCTGATGATTGCTAATAAGAACGAAACTGCAGTCCTCGGCTGGAAATGACTGAGCTGGTGGTGTATTTCATGTAAGTTTACTTGTTTAAAATTTACTGATACTACCTATATTATCCGGATTCGCTTTTGGTCCCAGTTAGTCCGTCTGAACAAGGTTTTGCAATAACCTTACCTTTTAACTGATATAAATGTTTTAAAATGCAAAAATTGTGAGGAATATTACATTTTTGAGGCATTAATACAAGTGAAGAATATTAAACAATTCTTTTATTTAACAAAAAATACATCAATGATTTCTGTACACTGTACAATTATGCAAAGTTGAAGTAACATGATGACTTGAAATGCCGATGAATAAATGCAAAACAACATGCTGCAGTAATTGATTCTAAAAGTTAACAGTATAAAAAATGAAAAATATGGTACATCCTTGGAAAAGCACAAACCAACAGTTGTATAAATGCAATAGTAAAGGACAAACGATAATGAAATTAGCTGCAACTGATTGCTGTTTAGCAGAGATATAAATGAGGGTGAGAGTTGAAAGGAAATAATGTAAATTAGACCAAATAGAATTTATGTATGCTAAGGATGGCTAAATCTCTTGCCTAAGTCTTCAAGTTCATATTCCAAATTAATAACCTCTGGGAGTGCTGAGCTGTTTTCAAGGTTCTACCCAAGAAAAGCACGGGAGACTCTGGGATGTTAAGGTAACGAAAAAGAAGCCATCGGGAGCCTGGTGGTTATGCCATCAGAGGATCTTGGGTTTGATAGTCGAGGCCCTAAAAATCCAAATACATATGGGGTACCAGCTCACCCGAAACTCCCGAGTATTGTTGCCAAGTTGTTACCATGTGGGAATAGGAGACTAGAAAAAAATCTCTCCCCTTCAGCTCGTACCTAAATTGTGAAAGTGACTGGTGTGACCCTCCCAGTGGTTAAGTTAGTTTTTGTTTCACACACACAAAAAAAGCTGTTCTATTGATTTTGGTGAGAAAGCTTCTTTTAATTAGTTTTATTTCACCCATTTTTAAAAAGTTATTATGTACATCAGATATATCATTACTCATTTGTTTTTTTGGCTTGTAGCTTACATTCAAACTTCATTTATTTTGACTTAGTGACTAGTATAATTTTGATTATATTCATATGCCTGAGCATTGTTACATGAAAAAAGACTAGTTTAAAATAACATATATTTAATGCTTTCCTGGAAACCATATGATAGTGCAACAATCTTACTATTTGCGTGGTTTCCAGGTTAGTAACTACTCCTGTGACATGGATATGCGAGTACATAAAATGGGGTTTGATTGTACTGCAGCTAATTTTAGAAGAATGTAGGATTGCCAAGGCAAATCAATTCTCTCATTATATTACTATTTTGAATAATATGCAGTATATGAATGATCAGTTTGAACCTTGTTAAACCAATGGTCTTCTTTTGAAGTTTGAATAATTACTGCACGAAACAGGCAGTAACTGACTTATGAAAAATCCATTTTAAATGGTAATTTATATGAAATAGTAACTTTTTTTTTTTAATTAAAAAAATATATATGCGCTTATTTTTAACTTAAAAATGCTTTCTAACAATGCAAAAAATAGTTTCCAGGATTAAAAGCCTGATTAATCATAAGATGTAGAGTTCATTTTTGACATGCAGCGATTTGAACATAGTTCAAGCTCATTGTTTTCTTCAGAAGGTCAAATTACTGCACAAAAGGCTACTTTAAATACAGTAAACTCTCATCAATCCAAACTCTGTAAAACAAACCAGACTTCTCTTAATCGGGACAACTATTTGAACATACATACTGTATAAATAAAAGGAAAGTTAGGGCAATATTGTATTTTTTTAGGCCTGTGTTATGCTGGCAACATCGAATGGAAAGAATAGCAGCAAGCTGCACTGTTGTTGGGCTTGGATGAGACAAGCAATACACAACCTTCTCTCTTATCCCTTGGTCATTTTTTCATGTGATGTTTATTGTAAGTAAAATAATGTATGTACATACCATACTTAATTTTCTTTTATGCAGTTTTATATTTGAGGCAGTGAGAAGCAAAAATTTTGAAAATAATTGGATGTGATCAGTGAAAATGGTAGGAGAACCTCTCCTCTGTTTTAGGACAAGAGATGGTACTAGTAACCCTGGTAGGTGCTGCTATACAGCATTATTTAGAAAAAAAATTCAATGAAAACCTACCTGGAACCACAACTTTAAAAAGTCCACTTATATCCCTTTGCTTCTCACTGTCTCAATTCAATCTCCTCAACAGAAAATAAACTTTTACATGTATAACACTTTGTTTATATACCTTGGCTCAATTTATAGTTTATTTTGCTTTATCTGCATTAATGAGGTTCTACTGCATTTTGAATTGTATTTTATAAACATGCAGTCATTTTCAAGTGATCGATAATGATTTTTAACGATGTATAAAATGGTTTAAAAACATGATGAATGTTTAGAGATGAGTTCAGTTTTGGCAAATAGTTCTCAATTTAGAGAAATAATCCATCAAAGCTCTTAGTTGCATTTCTTCTTGGAAGAAGTAGAGAAAATTCTCCATTATGAAAGATTTTGATTATATTCGTAAATTCATAGGAATTCAAAATGATTACTGTAAAACAAAGATCATACCCAAAGAAGGTGTATGGGCCTGGCAGCCTCCCCACCCCAAACCTAAATATTTCAGTGGGAAAAAATTCTCAACTTATGGAAAGGAACTCTAACTTTTGTCAAAAGTTCATACCGACATATAATGAGAAGAGACATTAGGCATTCTTAAAATAGGATTAAAAAAAAAAAAGAAAACAATTGCAGTAAGAACAAATTGATGAATGGGCAATTTTAGGATTTTTTTTTGAGGTCAGAATGACCTCTCATTGGGGTGCCCCTGGCATCTGGACCCCCTTGGAAAGTATATAAAATGGTACTTCAGAGGGCCAATATGGTCACCCTTATTATACCATTTGCTTCAACTCACTTCGAATATGGGCTCCTATGAAAATTTTTCCTGGGTAAGGTCTTGCGTGAAACAGCTTTCAACAATATGAAGATTTAGACACATAATTGAGGTCAATTCCTGAGAGTCCTGATAATGTGGATATGCCACTGTGCCTGTTGACATCAGTTGGAGAATCCATAGGGCAAGTTGCCGTTGAAGCTGTCGAAAGAGACCAACTATCACAACCTTCTAAACCCGAAGACAGATTTTCGGAACTTTCGCTGGATGAAGTAGTGTTCAGTGTTTCTTCACCAGAATTTTCTAATAAACGTTCTTCAACGATAGAAGAGTAGTTTGTTTTCCAGCTTTCAACAGCTGAATCACAATCAAGCTTTTCATCTGCTTGAACATTTGATGTTTCAATTGTATTGGAAGTGGTTGGATGACTTTCCTTGGTCTGTGGGACAGGCTGCGAGCCTTGATCAGGCACCGGAGGAGACCTCATTTTCTCTTTCTCTCGTACTTTCCCGTGTTTTGGAAACAATCGTTTTGGAGGATTGGGGCATTGCACTGGCACCTGATATCCCTCAGAATCTTCATTATCCCCGAGGAGTTCAAGGTATTTATTAATAGTGGGGCGATTGGAGTTGTATGTTCGTACAGCAGACATAACGTCGTTGCCGATCCCAAACATTGTATTTGTCCAAGAAGCGGATCTCCTCATGCTCGAAAGACTTGCCTCCGGCTGAAAAAATGAAATATATGTTAAAATACGGCATATTTTGTGTAAAAATATTTTAAAATTCATAAAAAAGTATTTAAGAGAGATGAGGTAAATTTTTCAAGCATGAAAGAAGTTTAACCAACCACTTCTAATTTTTAAAGAAAACACCTCATCATTTTCATTATATTCAAATTACCAATTTGATTTCAGCTTACCACACACCCGCAACAAAAGTGTTGCACATTTCAAAAAAAAAAAGTTACATAAAAAATAAATCCTTTTACCTGAAAGTCTTTTAACTGATTTGTTTTTAATACTACAGTGTATGTAAAAATATTTATGATGTTTTGTTCACTGATTGGTATTTGCAGCCTATCTTTATAGTTTGTTACTTAAGTTTTTTTTTTTTTTTTTCAAAATTGTGAAATTTTAACGATATACCACTAATAACTAGCGAGTAAAGAAGCATTGCATTCGGCAATTAAATCAATAATTATTATATCTTTTTACAATTTTTGAGCTGTGCCGCTTTTGTTGCTGGTAAATGTTTTACCTTGTACATTTCATTTATCTTCAAACTAACTCATTCTTTTAATGTTCAATGAAATAGAACCTGGTTTCTCTTGTTTTCAAGTAGTTTTGAAGCAAACTTGTTCAAACACTAATACCAACAATTATGAGGTGGACTATAATTACAATATCATTAAACACAATAAAAATGTCCTGCTTTGCAAAATCTGAACTTTAACATAATAATTCCTTTTAACATAAAAACTAACTACCAAATCACTGTACTAAACTGTGTACAAGGGACAGCTATTGACCTCATAAAAGTAAGAATGGGACACTAGCAGGAGATTGCAAATGTATGCTGTTGGTATCAACTTCCCTGACACGGAAATAACTCCTCTGCATATCTTTGACTGCCAAGCTATAGCTTGGACTACCCTCAGAAAATGCTTTGTACTCAGAGGCGGCAAAATTATCCAGTTTCCTCATGTTTGATTTTTTTCAATGGATGCAACAACAAAGTGTAAGCACATGTCATGGGGATAGGAGGAACCCCTTTTTACCAAAGGAAATAAATGTAGCATATGCACATCAACATATTTTTTGCATTGGGAAGAAAATTTCTGGTAACTCCATCACACATGACCGGAACATAATATGCATGTCATTTATGTTAGAATACCATTAAAAGTTATTTATAGAGTGCATAGAACTAAACTTTCTAATTTTAAACAATTGCATAGTATTGCATGAATTTTAAGATCACTATTAAAATATAAGTAAAAAAAACAGGTGTCTTAAGTTCTCATCTTTTCCATTAAGAAAGAAGCTTTTTATACCCTGAGACACGAAATGGTCCTCACATGAAAGGTTTCCATTAAAACCATGACAAAATTACCACATTAAGATTGGCAATGTAGCTTGAAATCGAGAGATTTGGGCTCAGCAGGAGAGGGGGGGGGGGTACCCAAAATCAAAAGATTTTACTCCCACCCCCTTCTCTGGCTGATCCCCTAGTTTAAATATATTTATCTCTCATACAAATGTAACTATCATATTCTACACTGTCAAAAATTTAAAAAAAAAGCATTGCACATAATTACCATTTCAACTGTAACAGCAGGATCACTTTGGGTGCTTCTCAAATCTGAGTTTTCATCAATTAGCTTATCTTCTTCAACGTTCTGAACATCATGCATACCTAAGTATTCACCTAAATAAAAGTTAACAAACATTTGTAACTTATGATGTGAAATCTTATTGCTTCTAGTTAAATAGTTCAATAATGAAATTAAGAGGATACCATTCCACGGAAAGTTGGACATTTTGTCCCACACCTGAGAGTTCATATATTTCATTAAAAATAATCATTTAAAAGGATACTGAAAATTTTGTTGCTTAAGAAGTCAATGTGATTTCTTAAGCAAAATTTTTATACATTACTCTTTATCATAATTACTTTTCAATGAAATAATGAGCTGTGATGTGCAGGACAACATGGCAGCTTTTTCAAGAAACAGATCATGTGCTTCAGTGAGAGAATTAGTTTCAGTGCTAGAATTTTAGAGGAAAGGAGAGTTAACTGAAAAGTAAGAAAGTGCTTCCAAAAGTCCCAATACACCGTGCAGAATGAATTTACTTGTGCAGAAGAAATAAGTTTAGCAGAGTCATCTACCTGCAATTTCTGCTTCATTTTGTGAACTTTGAACAATTGAAACTTCAGTTATTTCACTTCCACAATATCCTAAGTTGTCGAAACCTGATGGAAAGTATTGTTTAAGGAAAATGTTGCAACTTACTTCAGATTTATAATAAACATTGTTAATATATTTATAAGTTCAAAAAATATTCTTCATTTGTAATACAAATTTTAAATTCCTTGGAAATGAAGAGAGTACAGTGCTATTCTTAGGCAAATTTACAGGTTTGGGGGCCCATTGCAATGCATTTTTGCAGGCCCACTTGTCTTTTACAGAGCTTTATAAAACATTTATCATATGCATTTGGGCCCTGTTTGAGGACCCTATTGTAGTGGGAGCCCATCATAATTTGGAACAGTTTTACGATATGGTAAATCTGCCACTGGTGGTAGGATTGAAACCCCATAGTTAAAAAGTAGTGGTTAATTGGATGCCAATTGTGAACACAAGTAAAGATTGCCAAACATCCGAGTACCTTTCAAAGAGCCAAAAAGTTGGAACTATTTTTTAAGCAATCAATTAGTTTGTCCACAGCATGGTCTAAAAAAAACAAATATGACAACTGTTTCAAGCCCATCATTTGATAGATCAGGTGGGGCAACTGACCCCTCATCTGGCTTTTACAAATTTCAGAATATGTGTAGAATTTAAAGAAGAAACTTCTTGACATAAACTTATTAACAACTTTTTGAAATTGTTCAAGGGCAAAAAAAAAAAAAAAAAAAAAATCCATATTTACTGCTAGATAATTTAGTAAGTAAACCCAGATAGTTTTTAAGAGAACGATATTTACTCATGTTTGCTTGGATGTAGTGTAATATAGTAAATCCAGAGAGTGAGTAGAAGTTGACAAGAAATAATATTTACCCATATTTGCTCTGATATAATTTAAATTGCAAACAGCTGGCATATTCAAAATGGAAGGAGGCAATTTGTTTCGTAACTCTTGCAATTTATGAAGACAATAGCAAAATGTAGGTCGATTTTCTTCTTCGTAGTTCCAACAACTAAGCATAACTTGATGACTAAAAATAAGGCAATTTTTTTTCAGTAAATATTTTCCAGAAATATAAAACACCATTATATATTCATTTAAATACAATATTCTATTGATATAAAATAAAAATAATAAAAAAAATAACTTAGAAATAACATTTTGAGTATCTACCCCACTGGACCAGGAGTGCTAGTGGACTAAAAGTAAAATTTTCTAAAACTATGAGAAAGTACGACCCCCCCCCCCCATTAAACTCTCAAATATGTTTTTCAAAAATCATTGAAAAAAAGAAACGCTTCAAAAGTTGCAACCCAAATAAATACAAATACAAAAGTAACGATCAGGAAAAGGCTCTGGGCCCAGCTAGACTGGTCCTAGTCAATTTACAATCCCCAGTGAAGATCAATGGCCTTCTTAAAACTATCTACTCCCTTGCTCATTACCACCTCTTCCGGTACGCTGTTCCAAGGTTCCACTTCCCTGCTAAAATAATAATTTTTCCTAATATCCATGTTAGCCGGAGATTTAAATAGCTTAAAACAATGACCCCTTGTCCTGTTTTCAGTGCTAAAAGTTTTCGGAAACTTTGGATCATAAACACACTTGCACTAAACATTTAATTGTTTCCATCTCAATGGCAGGTTTCATATGCTCCTTCAAAATACTCACCCAATACTCCTTCATTTAAGATTTTTTTTAATGGGTCCTTCGGGCTCCTGGCTTTTTGTGCTAACTGCTTCAAAGTCCTGCTAATTTAGTTAAGACTACTTAATCTTCTCTGACAGTCTTTCAAAACTTATTACTTTTTTTTTTTGCTTTCCCTATTAAAGAAATACTAAGACTCTTATTAAATTTCTGAACCTCCCTTCTATCTAGCACGAAAAATACAGTCTGAAATTTACTTTTTGGAACAACAATTTTGAAAATTTCCAGGAGAGTGTCCCATTCCTTCATCCAACACCAACAAAGATGACCAAGAATTTTGTTCTGCGAACTTCAATTTCTAAAAATTTGGGGTAGGGTCCCTTGTACCCCCCTTCCCGTAACATCATTGAAGTTCTTCTGTTCTAATTTCGATCTCTCACAGTAACATATACATGCATTTGTATATACATTACTCTCAACCACCCACCACACTTCTAGCATTGAAAGTGAGTTTACCTAACTACATATTATTTTAAAATATTTCAGTACATTTAATATTTTAATTTTTTTATGTTAAAATATGATTCCTAAATTCCAATTTTGACATGGTGATAGTATTTCCTCAAAACCTCATTTTTCTCCTTCAAAACTCCATCATTTTTATTTCTAAAATCGAGTATGAACCCTGTATGGGTTTTAGGCAATTGCAGATTTCTGATCATTGGATTTGAGAGGATTGACTATGTTGTAAAATTTTTAGCGAATGTATGTTGTAAATTCTTAATACTATTCGTTACTTACAGCTCATCGGGACAGCTCTCTGGTTTCTCCAACAAGCCTCCCGCTCGCACGTAATGCAGCACTTCCATGTTTGAACGTGCTGGATATGGTTGCTGTCCTAACGTCATTACTTCCCATAAAAGTACTCCAAAGGCCCTGTTTTGAAAGAAAGTAAGAAAATTATATTAACCGGAGAGAACTTCCAAGGAACAAAGAACATATAAAACAGCATTAAAATTGCACAATTATCAATTAGAATTATAGGCAAAATAAACTAAATTTTTGGCTGGACGTCTTTCGATCCATTTTTTGCAAAAGAAAAAAAAAACACAGCCCCAAAACATACATTCTAATTGCTAAATGTGCAATTTTTCTGTAGCTTTTGCACAAATGGGGCATTAAGGAATAAGATCTTATGTATTTTATATACAAGATCTTATGCCTCAATTCTCAATCGTTGATCAATGAAATGAATGAAATTATCCTTCAGAAATAAAGGAATTACAGTTGAAATTTTACTGAGCAAATTTCAAAGCACAAGATGCAATTTTGAAAATGTTGGATAACACTGCACCAACTTTTTGGTCTTTTAAATGTTAGTGATGTTCAAATTATTTAAAGAAATTAGAGCAACATTCTCCAACACAATACTGTTACACAGACTTAGATAAAATGAAAAGCTTTCTGCGAACACAAATCCTAACTGGAAAATTTTCTGCAAGTAATTATTTTGCCTAATTCACCCTTGAATAAAGAATTAAATTTATATTCAAATATGAAAAAAACAAAACAAAAAAAAGTGCTTTAAATCTTTTTTTTTTTTTTTTTTTACAATAACATATTGTTTATGCTTTATTTTTCACCAACAGAAGAAAACTGCCAAAACCATTATTTTTTTCACACATGCGCTTTAAAAGGTTTTCGAAAAAAGGCTTCAACAGAAATTTACAGGAATTTATTTAAAAAAAAATGTTTTTTAAATTAACATTAGCAGTTTTAAAAAAATTCTGCAGAGCCAAAAATAACAACGTTCGTCTATATTATAGAAGACTGCTGTTCAACAGAATTGTATGATTCAGTTGCAATCATCATAAGGCTAGAGTACACAAAGTATGAGTCATATTTAGAGGTCATGCATCTTTAGATATATATATATATGAATGAAGGTATTAATTTATGTTTATCGATGATCACTGTAGAAATGGTTGTATCTCACTTTCCATGATGATTATTAACATTAGATTAAATAAAGCACTTAGAAGCAAAGAGTGCAACTGCCAAAATTGAAACTTTGAAGATAACTGATACAAAAAACAGAAAACCTTCTTGTCTGTTTGGGACAAGTACTAGTAGTTTCTGCTATACAGCATAGTTTAGAAAAGCATTTCAATGACCTAGCATTTAAATTTGGCTCTCATTTTTCTCAAAACTTAAAAAACTACACCTATATTCCTTCGCTTCTCGCTGCCTCAAATGATGTGTTGAGTAATTTTTTTTTTTTTTTTAAAGGAAGCAATTCCAAACATAATGTGGAAAGTTCAAAGTTCTGTTCATTAGATTAACTACAACATCAGTTGCATCCATAGAGAAAAGGTCATTTATGTTGAAAATTTAGAATTTAAATGTCTTCATTCCATAGCAAGCTAACATTATTTTGACAGTCTGTAATCAAGTTGAAAACTTGCAGATTCTTTTCATTCCAGTTTTCTGAAATGATATCAATTTGAAAATAAAAATTTTCATTTTTTAAATGTAGCTACTTATTTTATTTTTGTATTTATTACTAGTGGCACTTGCACGGCTTTCCCCGTAATAGAAAAATTAAAAGGTCTTTTGGTTCGCCTCTATATTTACAAATAATGTATGGTGAATTTTCTCGCCAATTGGCTTGTACCCATGTTACGGTTCCACATTATAATAATTTCGTATCTCGCCAATTGGCTTGTGCTCATGTTACGGTTCCACGCTATGATAATTTCGGAATTTATTCGTCCATCTTATGATAGTTTTGTTCTTAAAATTGGAATAGAAAAAGAACCACATCAAATTTTCGAAAAATCGCTTCGAGGTACGCACTCCTATGCTACAAACTAACTTTGTGCCAAATTTCATGAAAATCGGCTGAATGTCTAGTCGCTATGCAAGTCACAGAGATCCTGACAGAGAGACTTTCAGCTTTATTATTAGTAAAGATAGGCGTTTTCTAGTACATTAATACAGTAAACTCCCTATTATTGGCGGTCGGATTATCCACGGGTCTTATCACATAAAAAAAAAACTTATTATGTGTTATTGTTCGCTTTTAGATATTACCTATATTTTTTATATTCAATGTTAGTTAGCCCAATGTAGCAATGTTTTTAGTTTTATTTAAGTGTATGTGTGAGTGTTATTTATATTTTTTAGCTATTGCATACACTTTCGTTTTTAACCAATTATTCAGTTTATCCGTGGTTACGGTGCCATCCTAATCTGCGGATAACTGGGAGTTGACTGTAATTTTACTTTTAAGTATATTTAGTTACAGTCAGAGTTCGCCGATATGTATCATGATACCCAATATTTATTTCGAAAATATCATGATATTTTGGATATTTATTTTTTCAACTACGGTATTTTCAATACAAAAAGAAAATTAATCATAGTAATATTGTTAATTTATTATTAAAAATAACTAAAAAGTTATATACTATATTTTTTATGATGTATTAATACACCATTAATATAACAAAGTAATATAATATTCCTTTTTTACTTATATTTTGTATTCATAAAATTATTAGCAATATAACAATTTTAATTCATATTAAAAGTGCCTAATTAAATATTAAACATTGCTCAGAAAAAAAGAAAATGTTTTATGACCGCACCGACTAATGCATATTACTTATTTCTGAATCATATAACTAAAAGTAGTAAACAGAAGTAAAACAACTAATGCTAAATTAACTCCATTCAAATTGATAGAAGTGTAAAATAAAATATCAAATATTAATAATGAAAGAAACCTTAATTTTAAGTCCACATAGTGTAATAACAATGTAAGAAAATAAAGAGTGATTTGAGGATGCATTTACTATTTTGAAGACTTTAGTTTGTGCCAATTGAAAATATCGGATATATATCAAAATATTCAATATACAGTAAAATCCCTCTAATGCGGGCACTAACGGGACAAATTTTTTTGTCCGCAATAGAGAGGTGTCCGCAGGACAGGGGTTTAATACTGTTATTTGCATTGGGACTAGGGAATTAAAAATTGTCTGCATAAGAGGGGTGTCCGTTAAGAGGGGTTTTACTGTATATCAAACTATTGGACATTTTTGATATTTTGAAAATATCATGATATTTTCGAACCCTGGTTACAATAAACTGTTACTTTACAACCTTTTATATTGTTGCTGAATAACCTTAGAAACGCAGCATGTTGTCCGAAGTTATTGAAAAGTTTGATAACCCTATGTGGGAGATAAGGAGATATCTTATATGGCTTACATCAAAACTGAATTTTTGAGACATGCCCATTTGTAATGTGGCCAACAACATGCATTACTTTAGTCACATATTGCTCTTACCAGACATCTGATTGGCTCGTAAAGACACCATACAGCAAGGATTCTGGAGACATCCATCTTACAGGCAAAAGACCCTCTCCTTCTTTACGATAATAGTCACTTTTGTAGATGTCTCTTGCTAAACCAAAATCACCAATCTTTACAATTCTGCGTTCTGGATCATGACTTGATACTAAACAATTTCTTGCAGCTAAGTCTCTGAAAAGAAGGTATATGTAACTAAAATATTGATATTTAAGTGTGAGAAAAAAATGGCAATTCTATATATGATGGAATGAAATTTAATATAAATTCTGCAAGTTTAAAAAAAATTCTACTGTAATGTTAAATTATTATTAAATAGTAATTTAATATAAATTCTACAGTAAAGCTATCAATATTTATCAAAGCATAAATATTTTCCATGTCATTGGTAGCAATTCAAAGGTAACAAAATACTAGAAACATTTTAAAACAATGTTTTCAAAAAAATTTTTTTGCATAATTTAAAATTTGAAAAAAAATGTCATTTTCCCACAAATTTGTCATTTTGTTATTCTTCAAATGGCATTTTTACACAAAAATGTCATTCCTCAAATTTTAAATTTAAAAAATTGTTTTTAAAATAAATCATTGAAAATAAGTTAAAATCTGAGCTTAGTGGTAAACAACAACCAAAAAGAAACTGAGGGATAATAGTGGACTTAAGCAAAATTTTCTGAAGACTGAAATTTTTGGAAACTATGAGGAAGCACATTTGTGGCAATTCAATTTCATAGTATACTCAGAAATTAAATTGTCAAATACATTAAATTTATTACCTATGAACAAAATGCAGATCTTCTAAATATTTACACCCCATAGCTACATCAATGCATATTCTTAACAAATCATCCATCGACAGAGAGCTGCTTTCAAACTAAAGTAAAACATAAGAAATAAATAAGTAACTCTGAGCTAAAAAGTAAAAATATAAAAATAATGTTGAAAAAGCACAAACTAGCCAAAAAAAATTGCTCGAATATTAAGACGTCTAACAAAAAGTGAGATTTTTTATCATGGTCAGATTTTTAAACAGACTTACTTTTGGCGTAACTCATGCACAAAGTGCATATTTTAATATGTGTAAAATCCATTCTTAAATAAAACGGTTTTTTTTATTTCAAAAAAATGAAACATGTGAGAAGCTTGTACTTTTATCACAGGTGCTCACAATCGGGGAAGGGCTCATAGTGCAGATGCACAATTGAAATCTTAAGAGTATTTTCCTTTTTTTTGGGGGGGGGGGGGGAGTGAGGTGGAATGCTGTGGTTTTATAGTAATTTCACAAACATTTATTCAGATTTTTTGTTTTTAGTAACTTTTCAATTTTTATTAATCTTATTAAATTAATCTTAGTATTTTTTACAAAATGTACCAAAAAATTCTTTTGAAAATTTTATGGATATTTTCAAAATATTTTATCAGCAACATGTAGCATTTTTATTTTATAATATTTTTTGTATATTGAGATACACCTAAACTTGATTTATTAGAAATGCCCCCTAAGTTGCCCATTTTGACACCTAAAAACTTATACTGAGTTTCATTACTATGTTTAGATTTGAATTCTTATTTTCAATACTCGCTTTAAAATAGTTTTAATGCTGCACTTAGTGCATGTAAAAATAACCTGTCTAAAATTCTGCTATTTACATAAATGCTATAAATAAAAGAGAAGAAAATGAATGAGACACAAATCATAAATTACAAAACACTTACAACAGTGGGCCTGTTGCTGCGTAAGTATGATAAAAGATCACCCCCTTCCATAAGCTCCAAAATGATTAGATTCGGATTATTATCAAAGCACACTCCAAGAAGTTGAAGAATGTGATCATGCTTAAAATGACTCATCAACTTTGCTTCCTTCACAAATTCTTCTTTCTCGTGGTCTGTAGCACCTTTTTTCAATGTCTGTAAGAAAGTGATAATTGTACATGAAAACAGCATTAAAAGTTTTTGAACTTCGAAAAACTAGGAGTTTTCAAAAAATATCCAGTTGTATAAGTGATGGACATTTTTAGAAATTTTAGTAACTATATGAATATATTTTTAACATCTTCATCGACAGTAAGTGTCAAGACTCAGTATTACAATAGGCACCACTTAATGTGATGACGGTTAATGTTATCATTCGCCTTATGTTATATATCAGAATCACAAAGTCCCTGAACACTTGTATATTAACACATGTTAAAAAAAGTCGGATATTATGATCAGTGTCTTCGTTTATTGTTACCACGTTTTCATAAATTTTGACCTTTCCCTCTTTTCTTCCTCAATCAACAGAAATACAAAAGTAAACACTGACAACTAACTTCTGGTAAAATAAGTTCCTTCTTATCAGTAAAGCAGAAAATTTTTCTCCCTCTCCAGTTACACAAAAAACTTCACTCTAAGCGGTCAATTATTTTTGCTATGGAGAAAAAGTGCAATGATTTAACAGTTTAAGTGTTACGGAAAATTTTTTAAACACTTTGACAATTTAACCATGATGAGTCAAAGAAATGTTGCAGTGCAACTAAAAATTTCTCAGCCATTCCTTTGTTTGTTACTTAAAAAAAAGAAAAAAAAAAAGTGAGATTGAAAACGAAGTGTAGCTAAATTAAAATTTAAACAACAAGCGAAACTGTGCTGGAAAAAATGGTGAAGGTGAATCTGCATTGAAACAGTGATTTACAAATGTCAGAGAAAAGGATGCGCGAATAAACGGTCTGTTAATGCAGAAAAAAATTTACTTTAAGAACTTTTAAAATGGGCTCTTGCTTTTAAAATGGGTAAAAAAGACTTTGTAGTATCGAACGGATGGCTTAATTGATGGAAAAAAGAGCTATTCCATTCTGCTAATTTATAATTTTAAACTACATTTAATTGAGGCATTGTAATTTTAATTTGCAGCTGTAAAAATAAATGCTTCATAATTTGAAAAAATCATCATTTTGTGCGTCCTAGATTCTTTTTGGCTATTTTTATCTAACTATATTTGTCCTAAAGTATTCACATTAAGCGGCGCCTACTGTATTTAGAATATGATATACAGTCGAACATGTCTATCTCAAATTTCACTGGACACAAAAAATATTTGAGATATAGAGGCTTCGAGAAAGAGAGGTTTTGATGAAGTTGCAAAAAATAAGCAAGTGTAACAAATTCATTTTCATTGATATCGTTGAACATTGTACTCAATGACTTATTGGTAAGGTAAATAACCATGTTTTATTAATTTTAGTGGTTGTATAATAATTTATGCATACCTTTATGGAGAAAAATATCTTTCTAAGATTGTCCTTCAAAAATGCTAAGATTTTCGATATTTCTCCAATCAAAACACTAAAACAGCATAAACCCACAAAACAAAATATGTTTTTAATGACTTGAATGTGAAACTCACAAAGCTTTTTTGCTGTTCGACCATACAATACCCCCTTATCTGAGTGGGTGAAATTAAGAGATCTTTCTCCTTGGGTTAAGAAATCTTTCTCCTTGAACATAGGTTTTTCTGGGCTACATGTCCCACAAGACTTATGACTGTTGATATTAGAAACAATGCTTTTTGTCTTCAATTTCTGCTGTTTGTAAAGATTACTAGGGATCAAATTTGAAAATGACAGCGCAACCAAGATTCAAAATATAGAGGTTATCTAGAATAATAATTCAAGATAAACATCGGTTAAAAAAAAAGTTGAATTCATGCTATAAATGAAGAACATTTGAAAATTTTCGACATAGGGAAGTCTTTAGACTAGTTGTACTGAAGTATTTAAATTTGTTTTCATTAAAGAATATTTTTAAAAACAATTAAATATACTATAAGAGTATAATTGGCTGAAAATGCATATACATTATTAGGAAGGAATGGTTATTGGCTTTGGTTACAGCATTTTCTAAGAGCTTCATATTTATAGTGTACAAAACTCATACAAAAATTCTACTGCTAATCTATGTCCAGAAAGTAAAATTTATGTATTGTGCATTCGAAACAAAATGGTCCTTTTCCCCACCTTCTCGAGCCCAGAGTTCAGTTATAAAGGCGAATAATACACAGCTGCGTAACACACGACAAATTATTCTTCATGCTGCATAGATTCAAGAAATTTCAAAACTATATTACAATTGAATGAATTTTAGTAAAACAAAAGAGTTAACACTATTTAGTTAACTAAACATACAGGGGGAAAAAAAAGAAAATCAGTTTGTAAGAAAGATAAAAGTGAACATGCGAAAAGCTTACTTTGATAGCAATTTTGAGTGCTGGCACATCAGCAGAAAAATAAGCTATTCCTTCAAACACTTCACCAAAAGCTCCAGAGCCCAAAAATTTTGTTAAGATTATTTGATCACGTTTTATTTGAGGTAAAGTAATGAGTTCTTCATCAGATGGCATATCACTGCAAAAAGAATAATTATTTGTTTCACTTTAACAATTTTGGCAAGAAAGTATGAATGAGAGTGAGAATATGCAAGAAATTTTGCTAGATTTGCTTCGAAAATTCCGAGAATTAAAGTAAACTATATCAATATATATCTAAGTTTTTATGATATTAAATATTAAATTTGGAATTGGCATTCAAAATGTTTTTTTGAATCTGATAGCATTATTTTGATGCATCAAAATGCCTGAGTTTGATACTTTGTTTTACAACCATTTGATTTGTCACTGTATATCACTCAACGCATTTTCTTCCATCAAGTATTTTTCATAAATCTCAACTGTGAAAGCGTAGCTTGTCACATAATGCCTTGAAATGCAGGTAAACAATTCAGATTTTACTCAGAATTTAAAAAAAGTAGTAAATATTAATAAATGTAATCAATTACTCACATAGGTTTGTTTTCAAATCAGGTATGGGGCTTCAAGATTTTTTAATTTATTTTGATGATGTTTCAATGGGAAGTTTTTGTAAAGGAAGCAAAAAAATCTCAGTTCATAAATTTAAATGTTTTATAACTTTTTAATGAAAGTTCAATTTCTCATTTAAAGGTGATGGGGACCCACTCTGGATTGGTAAAATTTTGATTCTCTACGGTGTATCTTTATTCACTATTGCAGCAAGAAATAAAGAAATATTAAAAGCTTTCATTTTGTGTTTCCATAACAAACCTTAAATTATGAAAATTGATTCATAACTAACATAACTAAGAATTTTAATAATTTTCAAATGGGTAAAACTCCTTTAATTTTTATAAAAAAAAGTAACACTCTGTTGGCTTGTTTGGTTATCAGGTGCCTGATATTGGTACTTACAATAAATTATAAAGGGCGTTAGTCTGGTGCACAAAATTTGCATGCAAAGGTAAATCTTCCAGAGTAGCCAGTTCCAAATCTGGAGCCAGGGGGTTTGTAGGAGTGGCTTCCTGTAATTTCTTGCATTTTTCTTTCTTTAGTCGAACTGGAAGAGCATAGAAATGATGTGAAATAAATGAGAGGCTTTGAACAGCAATAAGAAAAAACCCTTTTTTCCTCACAATAAACATTATGAACTTCAATCACTTGCAAAGAACTGAAGAAAAGTGTCCACTGAAGGGTGAAAATACATTTTACTAGTCAAAATAAGCATTGATTTTTTTTGCAGTTATTCTATAATTTAAAAAAAATCTATTACCTAATTACAGTTAAATTCTATTACTACCAAATGCCAAACATTCACCAATTTTTTCATTTAAGCCGCTACTTGTAATAATTGTTAATAAGTAAAATTGCAAAATATTGTTGTTTGAAAGAAAAATGAAAACTAACAATGGGGAGGCATCTGACAATCCACAATAGCAGATGCAGTTTTATTTGTTAGCAAACTGAGATGTCCACCGATAACAAGTATAAGAGCTTTATTCTCTATACAAAAAGCATCAACATAAGCTTCTTGATATGTGGTTGACTTTTCTGCAACTACCTAAAATGGTCAAACATTTCTATGAACAAATTCACTGCTCAATTGCTAAAACTTTCAGTGAAGAGGTCACAAATTCTCATTTGTCTTTGCTTAAACTTTCATTTTAATGCCCATATTATGCATTAAATTAAAAAAAAAAAAACATTAAAAATTTTAATGTAATTAAACAACAAATCAAATTTACTTGACAGAATTTTTGTATCAGCCATAATTACCTATTAACTATGGTCATATTGAAAGAGTTCAACTGTATTTATGACACTTGAACATATTTCTTAAGCATGTCAAGTTGAGCATAAAATTTTGGAAAATTTTAACTAGAAAAAGAAAACTAATTATGGGAATACTGGTCACATTTATAAAAAGGAAACATGTACATATATAAATTATTTTTACATTTTAAAAAGCAGGATGTTCAAAAAAATCTTTGACACATTTTAAAAATTTATAAAAAAGCAACAAACTGCCGTATGCATATGCAGTTTGTGCCATAATACTTTACAGGTTTAAGCCTTTTTTTATGACATCATTTAAAAAAAAGAGAGGAAAAGTGTAATTTATAAGTATTCACTGTATTGTCATAGCAAGAAAAACAAACGTCATGTGAGGTGTTCAATAATTTTATTAAACAGAGAGGAATAACTTTGCCAGAGTTTAATGTGTGCACCGTATGTTACATGAACCATATCACTTAAGTGCATCCCATGTCTACAAACGGTACATACATTGAACTCTGGTAATAAAAGGTATTGCTTTCTGTTTAATAAAATGAAAACCCTCAGATGATGTTTGTTTTTCCTACAGTTAAGATACAGCCGCCAATTTAAATTATTTATAATTACAGTCGACTCCCGCTACAACGCGATTAGACTTATGCGAAATGGCTATAATGTGAATTTTTCACATGTAACAAATTTTAAAAATAACGCGAATTTTTCGACTACAACACAAAATTTTTTTTGGAAGGAAGTATCAGTTTCGTTATTAGACACTAAATATTGATTTCGTGAATGTTATTACATCCCTTTAAGCATCACTGACAGCCAAAGTTCCCGCAACAAAGTAGTCTAGTGCATCAAATAACCACTCAGCATCTTTCATTTATTTATTTTTTTTTCATTCTAAATATAAAAGTTGATGAAATATAATCTCACCTTCATCTAAAGTTTGTGAAGGTGGGAAGAAACAGAAAGTTTCTGATGAAAAAATTTAAGAAAGGCTAAGATTATCAATATGCTTGAACAACTACAAAACGTCGACGGTAGCACGACAATAAGTATGAGTTAATCTTCCATACGTACAATTAAAAGTCAAAAAAATAAAAGTAAAAGTTCATAACTTAGTTTCAATATTGAAGCTTGGAGAGCAGTTTAACAAAGTAAATATTATGAAAATGGAACTGCTCTTGTAACATAGACTAATAAAGGGATCAGAATGACATGTTGCCACAAATTGAAACGTTATAAAAGAAAAGGCGAAGCAACCGTATTTGAAGATATATTAAATAAGAAGAACGATCTGATCATGGAGCATAAAGCCCTATCTTTCTTTTTAAACTCTTAAACATTGTTGCTGTATCTACTGTACTATTATAGTACATTTTGATTTTACTACATGCTGTGCGGACTGTGTTTTTTTTTATGTCTTTCATTCCAATTGGTCACTCATTTTATGCATCTTAAAGTATTTCATGTTGAATAACAGTTATTTAATTTTTAAATTCAGTAAAAATTTAGTTCTTTATGCAAGAAACTGTAGTGTATGGTTAAGGAACGGTGTCTAAAAGTATTTGGTATGCTTTAAAAAATTTGTATGCATACATTTTTTCACAATGCAAAATTTTGACTTACGTGAGGAGTCTTGGAACGCCTCCCTCCCGTAAGTGGAGACTCAACTGTACACCTTTTTTTTACAATGTAATAAAAAAATTCTTGAACTTGTGATGTATTGGGATACAAACTCCATACTGATAGGATACTTTGTTGTATTTCTGTGACTTTTTTAAATCTGTATCGCAGAGTCAAAAGGACATATATCATGTTATGATAGATTTACAGGAGAGAGAAAAAACTTTTTCTGGTGCATGCAAAGAATGGGACGCACGCTTTTTTGAAACTGAAAAGGATTTTTTTTTAAAGAATGACATTCACATGGCTTGATGCGGAATAGGCTTCTACATACAATGCACTAATAAATGGAAAATCTTCACTCAGTGTATCAAGTTTATTATTAGAAATAGAATAGTTATTTTCATTTAGGTGACTGAATAAACAATTGTTTTACAGTTGGGAGATTGGTTGTCTGAAGATTACATTATAACATCGGAAATATAATATAATATATTAACATTAACAATTAATAATAAATTATTATAATAACTTACTTATGTATAAAGTTGCAAAAATTCCACAAACCAGCACTAAAATAACCACACTTGCCGAGACGGCTACGCCAATAGAATCATCTTGAGCTGGATTGATATATGCTCCCAATTCAGGTACATAAAATGGTTTCTCAGAATAGCTGAAATTGCTCTCACCGTATTCATTGACAGCTCTAACGCGGAATTCATAGTTTATGTTTCCAGATATTTTTTCAACAATATATTGTGTGTTGGTTGTGTTTGAAAGGGACATCCAGGCATCAAGAGATTCTGACCTGAAAAGAAAAGCAGTTTAGAAACATATACCATTCTAAAAAAAATTCACTACTGTGTTCCAAAGTTGAATCTGTATTATATTTTAAGAAACAGAAAAACTAATCAATATATTTTCATAGTTGCCAACACTGAAAGATAAAAATTAGGGGGATTAATGAGTAAAATTAGGAAATCTTTGTATGAATAAATTAAGCAATAAAACATTAAATATAAGTATGGAATTGTAAAATGAAGCCTGAATAGGACCTGAAATTCGAAAATCAAAATTACTAATTTTACTTTTGAAGTTCGGAAAAAAACCCCTAGAACTTTTAGGTCTGAAAAAAAAAAAGGTTCCAAAGGGGCTTAAGGTTTTTTTTCTCATATAATTGATAACCAACGTTTCATTTTGTACAGCAGGTAAAACTTTAGGAACATAAAAAAAAGGCAATGTTTTACCATATTATTTGGGAAATAAAAGTTTTAAAGAGAAAGAAAATAAAATAAACATGTTTCCAAAACGATTGGACCAAAAATTCAGAAGTAGTATCCCAAATGAATATGGAGAGTTGGTAGCTATGAATTTCTTATGCTGAATGAGTCAGGGCATGCACAGAAATTTTTGGCCCTCCAAATTGTTTACCCCCTATGTCCCTACATATATTTCACCCCTCATTTTAAAAATCTCGGGCCCCCTTCAGACTGAGGCCAACAGGTGTCCCTTCTCTCCCCCTCCAGTGTATGCCCCTGGAAAGTTTCATTGGTTTTGAATAAACTTCCTGAACTTTTCTTAATTTCAATTTTAAGTATCGTAATCTTACACTTATATTATAAAACAAAACAAAACAAAACAAAAAAAAAAAAAAAAAAAAAATCTACAAGTGAGAGAAATTTTAAAGAAATTCAACTTTCTTTCGGATCAAATTCAGTTTAAAGGTAAATAAATAGCAGACAAAAATGTAGCTATAAAAGGAGCTCATTTTTTATGAATTAGTTTGTGATTCAAAAATGGTGCTCACAGAAAATAATAAAATGTACTTAACTTTTATAATTTAAAAAAGTAATTCAAAGGTGAGTATTGCTTAGTTTTTGTCTGTTATCTCAAATAACCTTCCCATCTCATTCAAACTTTGAGGTTGTAAAGGTAGAACATCAATATTAAATCAGCATTTTTCATAAGATTCTTTAAAGCAAGTAAAAAACTAGTACGTTGTGGCCGTCAAAAAATTTTCTTCTAAACCTTTTTTATGAATTCTGATCCTTCCCTATGCTTGACAAGAAAGCAATATTCCCAGCAAAAAAAAAAAAAAAATATGCACAACCGTCCCAATTTCCGAATTATCGCTAAAGCAAAGCAAAGTGCGAAACTTGAAAGTTATTTTAAAAGCCTTGCTTGATTTAATTAGATATTTTATTTGTTAACAAACATAAGATGGCAACAGTTAAAAATTTTAAATCATTGAGATAATATTTCCGATTATTTCCCAACAATTAAAATCACGTTAAAAACGAAGCTGACGGTCTATATTAGGATTTATATTTCATGTTGTTGCATTAATAAAACTATTTTTATTCGCACAAAAAAAAAAAAAAAAATCAGCCCCTTCTTGGAGCAATTGGCGCCAAATTTAAACCAGCGCCTGTTTTCTAATAGGTTCACATTTATTCCAAATAGCACTGGCAATGAAAAAGAAAGAATGTTCGATTGCACCACATTCTTTTCAGCTATTGACACCAAAATAAAATCAGCTGTTGTACCCTCTAAGGCAGCATTTCTTAATTTTTTTACTGAGTAGAACCCTTTTAAATAACCAATTTTTTTGCGGTACCTTTGTTTTTGCCGTTAGTAGTATAGTTTGAAGCAACAGTCTTAAAATGTTTCATTTACGGTCAAAGTGAAAATAATTTTAAATAAAATTTTTCAGTGCCAAAACATAATTTCTAAAATTAACAAAAAATAAAATCTCAAAACATTTTTGAAAACAAAATTTTGTAGACACAA
The DNA here is from genome assembly GCF_026930045.1 of Uloborus diversus. Taxonomy (NCBI): domain Eukaryota; kingdom Metazoa; phylum Arthropoda; class Arachnida; order Araneae; family Uloboridae; genus Uloborus; species Uloborus diversus. Next base: position 138,281,170 of record NC_072739.1, read on the forward strand.
ATAATATTTTAAAGTTTAAAATTTAAGTTTCAGTTTTGAAAATTAATTATTCTGATAGATTTTTAAGTTTTCTAAAAAGAAAGGAAAATAAAGAATGAGAGTTTTGTGGAACCCTTAATTGATCTCCGTGGAACCCCTGGCTTCTGCGGGACACAATTTAAGAAACACTGCCCTAAGGGCTACTTGTCGATAAATTTTTGCTTGATTCCATTTGTTATTTCTTGTGTTATAGCAGTCACAAGTGATGACAAAAAACATTCTCTAGTTCAGCCCCCGTTAGAGCTATTAACACCAAAATTGAATCAGCACCTGCACATGTTAGGGGACACATATGGATCAAATTTTGTTTCATTCTGCCAGTTAACTTCCTGGGGAATAACAGACACGCATAACTCAAGAAACGTTCCATTGCTTTACCCCCCCTTGGAGGAATTTGCCAAAAACCAATGGGCACAAGTTCACATAGGGACACATATGTGTGCCAAATTTCGTTCGATTTCATATGGTAGTTTTAGCTGTTGAGCAGCCACAAAAAAATGTTCACACACATACAGACACACACGCACACAGACAGACAGACATTTTCCAAAAACGGTCGATATGGACAGTACACCTTAAAACTTTTGAATCCGTCAAAATTCAAAAATTTGCACGAATCCAATACTTTCTTCTATATATTAGATATAGAAGGAAGTAAAAAAAGGGAAAAACAGAATAAGTATTTTACCAAAGTAGAACTAAGGGATACATCTAACTCAGTGATAAACAAACAAAAGTCAAATTCAATTAACTTTTATATACCTTTGGTCAAACAGTACCTTTTAATTATAAAAATGCCACTTGGTTTGGCGATTTGTTTCCTTTCTACCTTGGCGGATGTTGAAAAATTTTGTTTGCATCGTTGCCATGTTTGTTTCTCTTCATCTAATTTTACTTTAACTTTTGATGCTCATTTACGACTCAACATATTTATTTGGCTAGTTATTTTACATACTAATAGTATGTATAAAGTTGGTTTGGCTTAAATAGAATTTTTCATGTTATTTAACAGCTTTTTTTTTTTTTTGCATATTATTTTGCTTTTAATGACTTATTTAATCATTTAGAGGATTATTTTATGTTGGAAGAACTTTTACTCTCGTTTTTAGGTTTCTTTTTTGTTTATCAGTTTATTTAAAGAAGAAAAATGTATGTGTTTGCCAAATAAGTAGTTTCTTTAACTTTCTTTGACTAAATATGGTGACAATCTGACAATAGGTAAAAGGAAAAATAATCACTAAGATTAAAAACACAAATGGGAAACATATAATGGAAAAGTACCAGTAAAAAAATGAAAAACAATATATAACTAATGTGTAACAGAAACTCATAAAATGGATGACAGATAAATTAGAAATTGTTGCATCTTTACTAATAATAAAGCTGAAAGTCTCTGTCTGTCAGGATCTCTGTCTGTCTGTCAGGATCTCTGTGATGCGCATAGCGCCTAGACCGTTCGGCTAATTTTCATGAAATTTGGTACACAATTAGTTTGTAGCATGGAGGTGTGCACCTTGAAGCGATTTTTCGAAAAATTCAATTTGGTTCTTTTTCTATTCCAATTTTAAGAACAGAAAATATCATAAGTTGGACGAGTAAATTACGAAATTATCATAACCTGGAACCATAACATGGGTACAAGCCAATTGGTGAGATACGAAATTATCATAACGTGGAACTGTAACATGGGTACAAGCCAATTGGCAAGAAAATTCACCATACATTATTTGTAAATATATAAGTAAACCAAAAGACCTTTTAGTTTTTCTATTACGGGCACAGCCATGTGGGTACCACTAGTATGAAATAAAAAAAAGGTGCTAAATAACCATAATTCACAGACCTTGTTTGATGGCTTGATAATATGAGAAGTGCACTTACTTTATCTGGAGTTCATAGAACAGCTGCTCATATCCATAGTTGAAGGCAGGTTCCCATACTACCTCATAAAGGTCACTCTTCATGTGGTGCAGCTCAGGTTCACCCGGTACACTTGGCACATCTCCAGACGTGGTGTATTCAAACGCTGAATTCTTGGGGTATATAAGTTCAGCTCTTCGATAAGTCAAGATAAGTCTGAACAAATACTTAGTTTTGGGAGTGAGGCTTTCCACAAGGAAAATGTACTTTATCGACGAATCAGTTTTTTCTCCTTTTGATGATGAATGCCATTTGGATTCCCCATGCTATAAAAGAAATATTTGAGAAACATCAGATTTTTTTCACAAAATGTGTATTATATTGTGAAAGCATTTATGAAACATACACTGATGATTAGCAACATATATATATTAAAGCAATAATACAAAAATAAATGGTAATGTTGGATATTATGAAGTCATATTAAACAAAAACCATAATACAGCAGTTTCTGAGATATAATTTCAAAAAGTAATAGTTTCACTATTGTTAGCAAGCTAACAAAGAAATATTTTGCAGGTTTATTATTGGAAAGCACAATCAAAAGATTGTTTTTTAATCCTAAGTTTAGTTTGAATTTAGATATAGTGCTTCATGCATTTACTAAGAGGACTGGGCATTAATTATTGATGCAAAGCAAAATATTGATTTGAAACAGGGCCATAACCAGACTTTGGTTTTGGGGAAGATTTTACGACTACATTTCTAAGGAAATCTATATGATTAATAAAATTAGATTTCTTTCACACATGGGTCATTCTACAAAAAGTAACTTTTAAGTCACACGCACTTTACAGTAAAAATTTTAAGGAACGATTCATTTAACAATGTTTTTTAATTTTACCAAAAATATATCTTTTTAAACCAGTCAACAATTTTTTAATAATAGTTTTTATCTTAGTATATTTTTGGTTCACAACATGTGAATTCTCACCTCCATGGCATGTCACACACCTGGTGTGACTTTATGTTGCTTAATAACTTGTTTAATTAAAAGTATATACTTATTTATTTATTATTCCTTTCACAAGTGTCTCAAATACGAAATGCTTGAGTGTATTCAAATTTTTTTTATTGTGATTTAATTTGTTTTAGTAGGATAATTAGGTCTGTCACACAAAAAATTCTCACATCCATTACCCAAATATTAAATGCAATTTTTCAGTAACAGATGGCAGTAACGACATCAAATTTTATCTACCATGATACAAGGAAGCCCCTTTGTTTATTTTCAGCCATAGTTGAAGTTGTGAGATTTTTGTTGAAAACAAGCAGATAGAGAAATTTTGCTTTAAAATCTTAGTGTGGTTATATTTACTTCTCACCTCCGTGAACTTGAATTTCAGGGATGTAAATTAATGTAAAAAATGAAGTGAAGATGTTTTCATATGCTTAACATGTGCAGATTGTAGCAACGAAGAAAAATAATTTTCCATGAAAAATTTATCTATTAGGCCTATATTAATGGGAAGATCCTCACCTCTGTGACAGACCTTATTAATGTCATTATTTCTGAGGTAAAAATAATTGATGGAGGAGAAATACATCAATAATAGGTATTCTACAAAATTATAAATTGCCAGTATATCCTCAAATTTACTAAATACTATTTTTTTAACATACATTTGAAACTACTAATTAAGCCATACTTTAATTAAAAGAGCTTAATATTATATTCCCACTAATCATTAAAACAGCTGATTATTTGCACAACTAACAGAATTACTACTTTTATATTAAATTGACCTCAATTTTTGAATATTAAAAGTTTTTTTCTTTTTTTTTATTTCCGTGAACAAGGCATTTTTTATTTTTTTTTTATTTATGAGTAAAATAATTGGAACTTAGCTGGGCCATTTTTTATGGTTACTTCTAATAGGTAACACTTTCATGTAAGAATAAAAAAAAAAAAAAGTTTCGAAATTGAAAAATATTTGAGTTCAAAAGTAACATTTTCTGAAGAATGACCCACATTCTAATGGTTGTTGTTACAATATATTATTTAATTGAGGGGAGACTACTTTAGGAGCACACCTTTTATATCTTGAGCAAATGCAAAAGGTAACATGACCATTGAATAATAATAGTAAAAAAATCTCATGAGCACACTGCCACATCTACACCCCTATTAAATATTCGATATCTTTTTAATAAATAAGTAAATGCATGTACTAGTATACACGCATTTGAAGTATAATGCTTCTCAAATTCATATTTTTTAACACTTACAAAGTATGCTAAATATAGAGTTTGCCACTTTTGAATTTAAAGAATTTTGATGTTATTGTTAGCTCAGATATTCAAAATCTGAACAAAAACACAATTTTTTTTTTTTTTTGCAAGAAATGCTTTTTGCAATAACTACAATAAAAATGTATACTGGAGATAACGCACACAGTTTGTACAATCTGTCAATAATAATGGTTTCATTTTTCAAATGAAAAATAGATAAATAAATAATAACAGCCAAAAATGGTATGATTAAAAAGCATACTTTGATATAGTTATGAAAACTTTTGGAGACAGTTTGAATAAAAGCTCACTCCTTAAACACGCCCATGAATTAAAAGTAACATTGCCAACCTGATCTATATAGTTAATCTTTAGCTGGAATTTCAATCTCAATGACTTCACTACTGCAAATCCCATTTAACATAAACAATCCTAGTAAAAACTAGTATGTTGTGGCCATCACGAAATTTTCTTCTATATATTTCTTATGATTTCTGACCTCTCCCCATGCTTGAGGAGAAAGCAATATTCCCAGAAAAATTAAATTACATACACAAAAAACTTGATGGCCATCTCAATTTCCGAATTATTGCAAAAGCAAAGCAAAGAGCAAACATTGAAAGTTATTTTGAAAGCCTAGCTTGAATTAATTAAATTTTATTTGTTAACAAACAAAAGATGGCAACAATTTAAAATTTTAAATCATAGAGATAATATTTCCGACCATTTCCATACAACTAAAATCACGAGAAATGCGTAGATGCCAGTTTATTACGATTAGCTTTGGGGGCCCTGGATATTAGGGTGGTAACTTACCGAAAGAAAGATACTTGTTTCTAAAAATTAATACATGCCTTTGCTGCTTAAGAGATCACACATCATACATTAAAAACAATTATATACAGAAATACACTTCAAATATCCAAACTTTTTGTAGGAATTTTGAGAAAAAATTACTTTTTTATATTCCAAAACATGATACAAAGTGCTCGAGTCTGATGGTGATACCCAAGAAAGCAAGAGCGATGTTGAAGTAGCATTATACAGGATTAAATCTTGGGGCAATTCATATGTCTTGACTTGAATCTCATCGCTATCACTGTACATATCACATTTTGAAGAGTAGGCCCGAACCTAAAAAATAAATTTTGAGTTTAGGAAATAAATTCAAATATTGGTGTTCGTGCGTACAAAAAAAAACAAAAAAACAATCATTTTTGTTTCTTTTTAAGGGGGATGCACTAAAGCCTTTACTTTTTGCAGACCTAGTCCGATGCTATGATATTGCATCAATTTTTTCATGTGACACCACTATTAGCGAATACCATTACCACAAGAACTTTGAAGCCCAGTTTCCTCTTCAGATGGAGGAACCTGGGTTCTCTTTGATGCAAAACTGTACTAGGAATTTAATTTTGACAAGAGTACTCAAAGCCAAATGAATATTCAAGGGATCTTTTACATGACACATAATTATAAAATGTGAAAGTTGTCAATTTTTGGCAAAAAAATCTGTAACGGATTCGGTGCGACTTCCACTTTCTTGAAATGAAAACACAGTTCTTGATAAAAACACAGGAAATTTATTTACACTATGTACAGGAAAGATCTTCAACAACTGCTAAATTATTCATCAGCAATTAAGCAATTATCACACAACACCGTAAACTCAACGTTTACACACGTATTTACTTCCAAATACGAAAACAACACAGCGAAATGCCTCGCTATAAACAGAGCAAAATGCTCTCAGTTCGAAATATCAATCGAAACTCAACTGTTTATTAGGGTGGCCCATATTTTATAGTCAAAATTTCAAAACTAGTTTACATATCTGGGCACCCGCTATTTTTTTTACTAGTAATAAAACAAGTATTTTGGCAAAGTTTGAAGATAATATTCCAATTGGAAGACAGTGCTCAAAGACATTTAATATTAAATATAAAATTGAAAAATAGGAAATTTTGAGGATTGTTTTAAATTAAGTACAAATAGCTGAGTAGTAGTAAATTAGTTTATTTTATTGTATAATATTAATTAATAAAACAAAAATCTTATAGGAAAGTACTGGTTGGGGTAAATAAACATGGTTTAATGCTTTGAAGTTGATGGCTTCAAACTTTCAACAGCTACTTGTTTTGTCGTTTTGGACGGAACCAACTTTCTGTTAGCCTCAACAACTTGCAGGACCAACTGTTTCTCTTCTTCATCATTTGTCAAAAGCTTATTAAACTCTTCAAAAAGTTTCACACCACGCTCAGCTATATCATTAACAACTTTCATATTTTTTGTGATTTGTTTACCACTAATGTAATGTTCATTGCTGTTCCATTCATTTGGATGTGTGGTCAAAAAATGTGAATTTATTTTCAATTTATCAAACACCTGCAATGATCTTTTATTGGCAAAATCAGCCAAAACGGCCTGGTCAGTTAAAAGTGACAAATCTCCTCTTACCTTCCGGTCAGTAGGTTCACAATCCATCTTCTTGACAATTTCTACCTTTTCCTCATTTGAAACTTTCTCTGAGAATAAACTTAAGCCAACTAACTCATCCGAGAGGTACCAAAGATGATTTTTTATGGCATTTTTAACCACTTCACTAATTTGAGAATCAATAATTCCATAATTGGTCATGTCTTTCCACAGACAAAGATCTGCCCAAGCAGCATTTGTAGCCATAGGGGCTTCAAACCAATATTTTACATATACAAGAGCTCCAAAGTTCACAAAGCGTTCTAACTGCAATTTTTCCTTTTGTGTGGTTTTGAAACTGTCTTCCTCACGAAACAAGTGAATTTTAATGGCGTATAACAATTTCGCCATCCAACGAGCGTGGTGTACTGCACCTGGAGCTCTCCAATGAATTTTATATGGAGTATGGCCCAGAGCTAAAAGAGTCATCTCTATTAACTCCATGTAATCATCTCTGGGCTGCTTATTCCTTCCTAAGACAACTAATAAAGCATTTACTGCAGTGAGCTTTAAATTTTCACTGCCAGGAGCTTTTTCTAATGGTTGATGGTTTTCTTTGTGTATGAAGGGCCATGCTACCTTAAATCTTTTGAATAAAGGAATGTCAGGACCACTAGATGGTCCGAAACAGAGAGTAAATACCTTACTGAGAACAATCTCCAAAATGTGGTGCCTGCATGGTAGCCATAATAATTCTTCTCCAATTTTATGTTCCAGCATAACACAAGCTCCATTTTTAAACCCTGTATTAACGGATGTAGTGTCACAACACATGCCGACTATTTTGTTCTCCAAACCCCATTCACTTAGTACATTATAAACTGCATTCGCTGCATTTGCACCAGTACCCCTTACAAGTTTTGGCACTCCAAGCAATTTCTCCTTACCATCTGCACCTGCAGATACTAATACGGGCAATCAATCTACTTTATCAGTGCCCAAAATATCAGGAAGAATCTTCCCGTCCCAATGAACAATAACTGGATCGTCAAAAGAAACACATTGCTTTATTTCTTCAAACACAGCTTTTCTTCCTTCTTTCCTTTTGCGTTGAATAGTACTTCGTGATAATGGCAAGGAACTAGGGTCATGCCCCAATGCCGATGCAATAGGGACCATTAGTCTAAAGGCTTCCCTATCAGAAACCTTATTGCGATCTAATGCGCTTGTGACATGTTTAGAAAATAAAGATTTCTTAGCAATTGGTTCATTCTGTGAGTCTTTTTGGGATTCCCTTCTTTTAAAAGAAGATGGTGGCTTATACATATACTTATACATCTCTTCTGATTTATCTATGGCTGAATCAGATTGTTCTCTTGATTCATCATCTGAATTTGAAATAGTCACAGTTGGAGATATCAGGGAAGAGGACCCTGGCTCATTCCCTTTTTCAAGTCTCTTTTGTTCTTTCATTTTTCTTTGAAATTTCCTTTCTTGTTTTATGTTGTATTTCTTGTCTTCTGATGAAATAATCATATTTCTTTCCGTCCTCTGATCAATTAAAAATTTTCTGTCTTCATCTACTTTGCATATAGTAATTGCATCATTGTGAGCAATGTCAAATAACATATCTAGCTGCTCTTGAAATAGTGTTTCACGTTTCTTTTGGGTATCAGAGATTCTTCCTTTATTTTTTTTTAGCAGAAACCATTCAGAGTGTAATTTTTCAAGCTTATCAATACAATGTTTTACAAGTCTAATCGGGATAGCTGTTTTTTGCCACACTAAAATTAATTCTTCTACAGTGCTGTGACTGGCATTTCGAACCGATTTTTTCCTTTGGAGAAAAAAATGGAATCTAAGAAGGACTTGCTTTATAGTTGGTAACTGATTAAATTGAGATATTGGTTCTAGATCTTTGATACCTATCAAGAATATAGTGTCCGCTTGACGTGTTGATGATAAAGCCATATTTTCACAAAAAAGTCCTAAACAATGTCTTGTATAAAAACAGTCCTCACACACAACTATTGATAGTTATATATTTTTAAGACATTTTTCTTAGTATTTCTTTCACAAAAACAGCATCTGAAAGAAAACAAGTGTACAGAAATCAATATTTAAGAAATAAGGAAATAACAAATTTTTTAAAACTTTGACGATGTTGAGCACTGCCTTCTACTCAACCTAGGACATTAAATTTTTGGCACTTTACTACTATCAATGAAGGTAAAAAAAATAGTGGGTGCCCTGGGGTATAGGGTAAATTTGAAATTTTTGGGCCACCCTACTGTTTATCCATCGCTAACGGCTTAAATACACCGAAAAGAAATTTCTCAAATATTCCACACGCTTCTGTAAAGCAGTAGACCGTTATCAAATTTTATCAATGAACAAAAAGGAAATAGGGGGTGGTATACTTTAGCCATATGAAAAGGGGTTGTATATTCATTACGGGAAACTATTCACAGATTACGTCACTACAATAATTACTATTTACAGGACTTGTAACATTGCCCCCTTCCCAAGGACTGCACGTCCCGGGCAGTACAATCCCCAGAAAGGGTGCCAAACTTCTATCACAAGTTTACAAATATACACATTAATTAATAACTAACAGATACAGAAAACACAATAATAACAAGAAATATTACTAAACATTAAAAGCAAAAATTATCTACAACTTTTATGTTATCAACCATGGTTGTTTACGTAATACTCATGAACTATGGCCATAGTATGGGGCTAACCGATCATAATGTACAACCCTAGGTTTTGCATTAGGTGATTTTTGGATCCTCACTACGACGTCATTTAGTCGGTTAAGGACTTTGTAGGGTCCATCCCAATGCGACTGCAATTTGGGTGACAGACCTTTCCGTCGGATGGGATTCCATAACCAAACCTTGTCGCCTTCGTTGAATTCATGTCCAGTAGACCTTGTGTCGTATCGGGTCTTCATCTTCTCCGCCGCGATGTTGATTCGCTCTCGTGCGAAGTTATGAACGTCTTCCAACCGGGCCTGGAGATCCTGGATGTACTCAGGCGATGCAGGCGCATCCGGAGGACGACCGAAGACGAGATCACAAGGTAGCCGAAGCTCTCGTCCGAAGAGCATCTGAGATGGGGCATATCCGGTAGTCTCGTGGACAGCACTGCGGTAGGCCAGCAGGAACAAAGGCAGCTTCTTGTCCCAATCCTGTTGATTTCTGGAGACCATAAGTGAGAGATTATTCAGGATTGTGCGGTTAAATCTCTCCACCATGCCGTCCGATTGTGGGTGTAGTGGTGTTGTCCTAGTTTTCTCAATTCCGAGAATTTGACATAGGCCCTTAAAAACAGCAGAGATGAAATTCCTCCCTTGGTCGGAATGAATCTGCAAAGGTGTTCCGTATCTCGAGATCCAATGTTGGACTAGAGTCTCTGCTACGGTGGTAGCTTCTTGATCTGGAATGGGATACGCTTCGGGCCATTTCGTGAAATAGTTGATGGAAACAAGAACGTATTTGTTCCCATCAGCAGTTCTTGGTAGAGGACCCAGGATGTCGATCCCAATTCGTTCGAAAGGAGCTCCAACGTTGTACAGATGTAGCTTCCCTCTGCTTCTCTTCTTCGGTCCTTTACGAGCAGCACAGGCGACACAAGAATGGCACCACTTCTCCACGTCATCCTTCGCCTTGCTCCAGAAGAAGCGCTCCCGAACTTTATTAAGGGTTTTCAAGACACCAAAATGTCCTCCAGTCGCACTACTATGTATTTCTTTCAGAACATCTGAAATCCTTGATCGGGGAAGTAGTAACTGCCACCTAGACGTTTTGCCGTCATCAGATTCCCATTTTCGGTACAGTACGCCGTTCCGTAAATGGAGTGAATTCCATAAAGCCCAGTATCTTTTTGTTGCAGGACTGAAGATGGAAACGTCCTGCCAGCTAGGTCGCCGACTGTCACTTTCCATGAACTCCAAAATTGGTTTTATGTCGGGGTCTTCAAGTTGATCTTTTCGAACTTGGTCGTCACTCCATGGATCAGGTTCTGATGATATTGGAGTCACTGTCACCTGAAAGGCGGTAGGGCTAGTCGTTCCATACTGTTTCTCGATTCGGGAACAATAGTGGCAGTTCTCAGGACAGGGTCTCCTTGATAAAGCGTCAGCATTACCGTGAGATAACCCTTTTCGATGCTTGATCTCCATGTCATATTCCTGGAGCCGCTGTATCCAACTGGCTATCCGACCTTCCGGATTTTTGAAGTTCAAAAGCCAAGTTAATGAGGCATGATCTGTCCGAAGCAGAAATTTTCGGCCGTAGAGGTAATGATGGAAGTGTTCTACAGCTTTCACTATGGCCAGTAACTCCTTTCTGGTGACGCAGTAATTTCGCTCCGACTTTGATAAGCATTTGCTCCAATAAGCGATGACATGTTCATTTCCGTCAATTTCTTGGGATAAAACAGCTCCGATGCCCTCGTTGCTCGCATCAGTGTCCAGGATGAAGGATTTTTCAGGCTGAGGATAGGCGAGGATAGGCGTTGATGTTAAAGCCTCCTTCAGTCGTAGAAATGCATCTTCGCATTCTTTGGACCATTCAAACTTTTGCTTGCTCTCCGTCAGCTTATGCAAAGGTCGTGCAATGTTGGAAAAACCCTTCACAAACTTCCTGTAGTACGTGCAGAGCCCCAGGAAACTTTGCAGCTGATGGATGTTTTCGGGACGACTCCAACTCCTGACCGCAGATACCTTTTCTGGATCGGTTTGTACACCTTCAGAAGAGATGATGTGACCAAGGTAGTTCACTTCCCGGCGGAACAAATTACATTTGGATGGGCTTAACTTCAAATTGGCTTCCTTAAGCTTTTGCAGCACCTTCCTAAGATTTTCCAGATGTTCTTCGAAACTGCGTCCCACAATGATGATATCGTCTAAGTAGACCAGACAGGATTCGTAGGAAAGTCCTCTTAACACTGTCTCCATAAGACGCTCGAACGTAGCTGGTGCATTGCAGAGGCCGAAGGGCATCACTTTAAACTGCCATAAGCCTTGTCCAGTTGTAAACGCTGTCTTCTCTCGGTCATCAGGGTGTATCTCAACCTGCCAGTAGCCGCTCTTCAAGTCCAGGGTCGAAAACCACTTGTGTCCGGAAAGAGTGTCTAAGGTGTCGTCTATCCGTGGGAGAGGGTAACTGTCTTTCTTGGTGATTTCATTCAGTCGTCGGTAATCGACACAAAATCTGGTGGAGCCATCTTTCTTTCGGACCAAGACGATGGGAGAGGCCCAAGGACTGGATGAAGGTTCGATTACATCATTCTCCTTCATCTCTTTCAGGAGCGTCTCAACCTCTTCCTTCTTGGCGAACGGTAGTCGTCTTGGATGCTGTTTAATAGGGAGGTGTTCTCTAGTGTAAATCCTATGCTGCGTTAAATTCGTACGGCCAACATCCTCCGATGTAGATGAAAACAGATGCTTGAAGTCGTCCACCAATTGTTCCGCAGCAGTTCTTTGATCTTTCGATAATGGCGCACTCCCAATTAACTTCGACGTCAAGGACTCAGAAGACACAGTCTCAGGGGAATTGATTCTTCTAATGATGCAGTTTACTGGAGTACAAGTTGCCAACACTTCACCTTTTCGGATATTCCTTGGCCTTTCACTCACGTTGGCGACTCTCACAGGAATTACATCCTTAGAAAGGTCCACAAGCGTAGATGCTACCAGTACTCCTTTTAGGCTATTGCTTAGGTTAGGGTATTCAATGAGTCCAAATCGAAAACTATTGCTTTCTTCAAGGGAGCCAGGTATTAATGATTCTGACCTTGAGGGAATCGATAAATCTGTTTGAGCTATTATTTGATGAGCGGATTTTACATCACTCTCTGCAGGGAAAACGGCTATGTCTTCTCTCATCGAGTGCAGCTCATTAGTCTTGAAGTCGAGAGTGAAGTCATATTTCTTCAAAAAGTCCAATCCGAGAATGAAGGGGTCAGTGATATTAGCGACGAATGCCGTATGATGGTAGGTGGCATTCCCAAACACTATTTCCAAGTCCACTTTACCGTCAATCTCAATTTTGTCACCTGTCACAGTCTGGAGACTTACGCGTGGCGATGTCCACAGCAGTTTCAATCCAAATTCACGAGCCACATCTGTCCTAATGATTGTCACATTGGCTCCAGTGTCAACAATCAGTCTGCAGGGGTTCCCATTTACATGTGCGTAAATGAAAAGTCCATCACTGCCACTACTAGAAGAGGAAATCTGCAGAGCTTTAGTGGTGGTGATTTCCTTCCCTCGCGTAGCTTGGCGAGCCGGACAACTCCTTCGCAGGTGTCCTTCACTACCGCATTTCCAGCACTTATGCTCTTGTTTCTTTTGGGCTGTTATGCTGCTCAAATGTCTTGTCAAGTCACCGAGTTGTCTCTCAAGTTCAGCGAGGTGGGACGACCTGGAATCAGACTCATCAGCTTCCTGAGTCCGGATTAGATGGCGATCCACACGGGTTGCTTCTTGGGCGGCCTCGTATCTCATCGCATACACAACGGCAGAATTCAGGTCTTTGACATCCGCCATCCGTAGAGCTTTCTGGATTTCCGGATCTCGAACCCCGTCGATGTAGTAGTTGAGTGCCAGGTTGTCTCGAACATCCGCAGGGCAGTCGTAAAAAGCAAGATGAGACAGTCTCTCGATGTCCGCCGCAAGCTCTTGCAGGGTTTCCCCAGTTTTCTGGAAACGGGACTTCAACTGGAGTCGGCTGAAATCTTTCTGGCACTTCTCACCGAAGCGAAGCTCCAACGCAGCTGTGAGGGCGGCGAAATCCAGGCGCTGGCTGTCCGGAAGGGTCTGGAGAATGTCCGCTGCGTCACCTCTCAGGGATGCTGCAAGATGACAGGCCTTGGTAGCAGAGTCCCATCCGTTCGCTTCCGCCACTATCATGAATTGAGTTTTGTAAACCTGCCACGAAGTTTTCCCATCAAATGTGGCAAGTTTAATGGACGGTCGAGCAACCGATGTGGGAGCGCCAAACTGTACAGAACTGCTTTCCGCGGTCGCCAATCTCCTTTCCATGTTTTTAATTTTCTCATCCACATGATTTTCAACTGTTGCGATACGGTTTTCTACTGTTTCAAGTTTTTCATCAAAAGCATCAACTCGATGCTCTATCTCATTAAATTTATTTTCCATCACAGTCTTTACCGAAGTAAGGTCGTTTTTAATTTCCTCTTGGTTAGAAGCTAAATCATTTTTCAGTACCATTAAATCACTTTTCAATTGTTCTTGATTAGCCGCCATATCATTTTTTAATTGTTCTTGATTAGCCGCCATATTTTCAGTCAAGTCGCTTTTCACAGCATTAATTGCTTCCAGAAGTTGTTTTAATTGGTCATCCATTGCGCGAGTAATCACCATAAAAACAAAGTCTATAAATTCAAACAGTCTTTATGAAAAAATGTCCAAAGTCACACTTACTCCAAGAAAGTCCAGAAGAAGCCCCACGTTGGGCGCCAAATTGTAACGGATTCGGTGCGACTTCCACTTTCTTGAAATGAAAACACAGTTCTTGATAAAAACACAGGAAATTTATTTACACTATGTACAGGAAAGATCTTCAACAACTGCTAAATTATTCATCAGCAACTAAGCAATTATCACACAACACCGTAAACTCAACGTTTACACACGTATTTACTTCCAAATACGAAAACAACACAGCGAAATGCCTCGTTATAAACAGAGCAAAATGCTCTCAGTTCGAAATATCAATCGAAACTCAACTGTTTATCCATCGCTAACGGCTTAAATACACCGAAAAGAAATTTCTCAAATATTCCACACGCTTCTGTAAAGCAGTAGACCGTTATCAAATTTTATCAATGAACAAAAAGGAAATAGGGGGTGGTATACTTTAGCCATATGAAAAGGGGTTGTATATTCATTACGGGAAACTATTCACAGGTTACGTCACTACAATAATTACTATTTACAGGATTTGTAACAAATCATTCACAGCACAATTCAAAAATTGTAATATTTAAGCCTAACATTATACATAAAAAAACTGCAAAAGTAATCAGTGTAACAATTTGTTAATATTTTGAAGTAATAAGTTCAGATAGAAAAAAAAATATATTTTTTTAATTTTTAAATAAAATAAATGTATCATACTTTTGTAATTGTATCGTATGAGAAAGTAACATTATATTAGCACACTAATTGGAAGGGGAAATAAATCAGTGAACCCTAGGGTCTCTTTGGTTATTTCTTGAAAATGAAATCACAAAATGTGTGTTTTAGCACCTATCTTTACTGACATTAAGGGGGATCATGACCCCAATGATCAACCCCTGAATCTGTGCTTCCTTCTAAGTGAACTGCAGTACAATAATCATAAGGGGGCACAGAGAAGACTGCAGCAGAGAAATTTTTAGTGGTCTTTTTTTTTGGGAGGGAGGGGGCTTGACAATACAGCGTAGAAAATCTTCCAGAGCCACCGAAAAGGTTATCTTCAAATGAAAATTCAATTTAACAAAAACTAAATCAACAAACATGCATATTTGCTACAGACATTTTTTGCAAACATAATACAAGCCAATATGAATGCTAAAGATTTCTTCTACTTCTTACGGAACTAATTATGAATATGGGGGGGGGGGGGGGGAGATTCAGTCTTGTGACAACTATATTCCTTTTTTTTAAAAAATAGTAATTGAACAATCCAACAATGGTTGGAATCCAAAATTGACCAAGATTGTTTTAAAATTTTAAAGTTTAAATAATCAACAAGTCTCAGAACAGCTTGGGGTCCTTTCAACATAAGGTTTTGAGCTAAAATGTGAAATGCAGATTTAAATGGGTATTCTAGTCTAGAAATTCAAAAAAACCGATTATTTTTTCCCCTTCATATTTTCAAAGTTTAAACCTTTAAGAATAAGTTTCTAAGAGGATTTATGGAAATTTAATTATTTTTGGAGTTACAGTTAATTTTGTTAAAATAAACTCTTTTGCTGAAATGAGACTGCAAACTATATAACACGTTTTTCTTGAAACTAGTCTTTTTGATAGGGTTGACAAGATATCTCAAGTTCTAATGCACTGACTTTCTTGAAATTTGGTACAGACATTCTTAGTTTTATCAAAATTGTCTCCACGTAGGGGTTTTTGTAATTTTTGATTTTTATTATTAAAAAAAATACTTAAGTTCAAAAAAGGAGCCAAAAAATAAACTTTTTTTATTCAAAAAGATACCATTTTGTGAAAAAAAAATTTTCAAATCAACTACGTCCAGACAATTTTATATCCTTGTTTAATAAGAATTAACCTTAACTTTATGTTTCAGATCACCTGGAGGATTGGAATCACCTCAACCAGGAGACCTCCCTTTTTTAGAATCCCCACTTTGCCAGCCTTACCAACTACAATTTTGATTTTTTTTTTCAACTGTTATACATTTTTATACTTTTAAAGTATTAATAAAAAACTGATAAAAATGGACAGGGAAAGCAGCTACTGTTTTTTTTTTCTATTACGCCCATAAAATCACCTTAAAATTAAGCCTCTATACTAGAATACCCCCTTAAATGAAAAAACAACTTAAAGAAAGCAAATTATTGAGAAAATGTTTAGTACTACAAGTGAACTGTCAGAGTTTTTTTTTTTTTTTTTTTTTTTGCTGCATTTTCTTGATGGTTTGTGCTTTTTGCCTTATTTTTCCAGTTCAATCACATTTGAGCTCAAAACATATATATATATATATATATATATATATATATATATATATATATATATATATATATATATATATATATATTTGATCATTTTTCATTTAACTCAAATTTTATGATTAGTACAAAAAACTTTCTTTTATTTTAAGTTAAAAATGGACCAAAATGTCTTAATTTTCACATTAAAATAGTATGTTACATATGGACACAGTAAGACACAGATTTTCTAAGAAAAACATTTTACTAAAGTTAATTCTTTTTTAAATTTCCCAAAAAGTTAATGATTTGACGATAAAATCAAATAAAACTTGCCGTAATAAAATGATCTTTTCCGGCTTCAGTAGTATTAATTTTCATGAAGAGATCTGACCTTGTAGGCTTTCCACACTCTGAATATATTACAGGTGGTAAGGCAATTTTAGTCGAAAGCTGCATCACTTTCAATCTAATTTCATAGGAAATTAAATCACCATTAGGAAACAATGGCGGTTGCCAGCTAACATCAATACGAAACGGAGTTAGAACAACAGCAGTCACATTTGTGGGTTGAGTAGGAGCTACAAAATAAAACTTAGTATCAGGGTCAATGGTAT
Organism: Uloborus diversus; assembly: GCF_026930045.1. Lineage (NCBI taxonomy): Eukaryota > Metazoa > Arthropoda > Arachnida > Araneae > Uloboridae > Uloborus > Uloborus diversus. The sequence continues at coordinate 138,298,080 of NC_072739.1, forward strand.
TATGATATAGTAAACATATTTATAATACTGTAATCAGTGGTGTTGGACAAGGGCGCCCATACAGGGGGGCAAGAGGGGGCTCGGACCCCTTTAGAAATTAGAACTTCCTTGATTTTAGTACTTTTTTCTTTGCAAAAATGTAAGAATATTTCTTCTCCAGCAATTAATGAATAAGTTATTAAAAAATGTCAAATTTTAATGACTCCAATCTGCTTCCATGGTTAAAATATCCTGCTAAACCATGGTTAAAATATCTGAGACTCCCTTACAATTTTGCATATGGGCGTCGCTACTGGGGGGGGGGGGGCAGTCCGCCCGGGTGTTACCTGTCTGGGGTGACACCCAAAGTGAAATTGCAAGTTTTTGAAAAATATATAGCTGAAATGCATTTTTAAGACTACAAATTTGAAAAAATTTCCGGGGGGGGGGGGCACCAGAAATTACCGTCCTTGGTTCCACCTATGCTGAGTACACCACTGCTGTACAAAATGTATGCAATGATTTCGTAAATGAATGGCAAGCAGGTTGGATGATATAGTACATAGATGGCTGAACTGGTAAGGTAGGTCAGGGATGGGCCACTTTTTTTGCAAGAGTGGGCTACATTGATAAAAAGGGAAGGAGATTTGAGATGGATCTGATTTAACAATAATAGTGTTAATAAAGCACCAATATTTTTAGAATAAATAAATAATTAAAATGTAGACACAGAAGCAGTAAAAAAGTGGAAACTATTGACTAGACCTTTTTACTGAGCTGCATTTTTTTTTTTTTTTTATTGGAAATAATTTCAGTTTTGAAAAAAAGAAAAATCCATAGGAGAGAATTGTTCAATAACTCAAACTGCATTTAGAGTTGCATACTTACTTGAGAAAGAATAATTTCAATTTCTTAGTTTATTCCTAGATTGAAATAAAATACATTTTCTAAATTACAAAAATGTTTCTATGTTTTGTTTTCATTTTATTGACCTTTTTCTCTCTTTTTGTCAGCAGGCGGGACAGACATAAAATATGGACTATATGCAGCCCACTAGTCTAAGGTTGTAAATCCCTGAGTTAGGTGGATAGGATGATATTGTGAATAGATAATGATATAGTTAATAGATGAGAGATATGATATTAGTAGATATCAAACGAACATAATGAAATATCTATAATTTAAAGTATTAAGATTTCAAAAGCCTACAGAGAAGCATGTTAATTTTTATCATGCAAAAGTGTCTAGCTAAGCCCTTTACAATGTAAGATGATTTATCATGAACTCTTTCTGTGAAAATTTGTTTCCATCAGAAATTAAAAGTTTAATCCAAAATAATGGGTATAATACTTAATACTAATTACAGTTGGCTATCTGTTTAACGACTTTGAAGGGACCGCAAAAAAATGTCCTTAAGTAGAAATCGTCCTTAAATAGAATGCTTTTAAAACTAAAGTGGACCATTTGGGGACCGTGAAACGCTGTCGTTAAGTAGAGAAAGTCGTTAAATAGAGCGTCGTTAAACAGAGAGCCAACTGTATAGAGAAATAAAATACAAACATACATGCATAAGTATATTATGTTTTTAAAAGCAAGGAAGGAGGGCGAGGGAATTGAACCTTTCTGATACCCCAAATGATGGGCCTGCTGCGCAACAATCACTACTAATCAGGACAATAGCGTCAATCTCTGTAAATAAAACTATTGATCTTCAATGAAAGAAATTTGCCATTTACTTATTATACATTGAGCTCACCAGAACGTTTTTAAGTGATGCTTAAAATAAAACGCAAGAAAAATATTTACCTCCTTCTTCAGTTTGAAAAATGGCTTCAGGCCCCAAAGTCATGATTCCTTCACTGTAATAATTCTTGATAGATACTCTAACGGTGTAGTTCTTAAAAGGGTCAAGATCAGGAATTACAACAGAGTCATTATAAGTTGTCTGTAAAAGTTGAAAGATGTTAGGGAAAAAACTGTAGACAATGTTTTACTGAAGATCTAATACTTAAACTAATGAGATTTTTGCATGAAATGCCATTGTAAAGTGCAAATAAAATACAATACACAACCTCATTCATTGACCTACATAGAACTGACACTGTCGTGTGAAGGTAAAGGGCAGTAACTGCAAATTTTTCATTTATTTTCATTTTTGTCATACATTGTACGTCATCTTTACTGTACAAGCTTGTTTTATAGGTTTCCGCTGAAAAAAAGGCGCAAAAAAGACGTCTAATTCCAACATTTCCTTATTGTTAGTACTGAATCCAAAATGCATTTCTTCAAATATCTTGAAAAGTCGTTTCTGCAGATACTGTCATTTACCTGCACATGACAGTATAAATGGTGATATGACTTAGTTCTTAAAAATCACATTCATGCATACGAACTCATGTTTATAAATATGAACACAAAGAATAAAAATCTTATATGGTAAAATAGCTTGAAAGTTGAATAATTGTTTCAAGATACGAGCCATTGAGAGCAAAACTTGTGTAAATTAATAAAACAAGATCTTGAGCAACTGTTTGCTTCAGTAGCTACTTTTTCACAAAACACTACTGCTGTTTGGTTTTCCAATTACTGTCTATCGGCAAATGGTTGAACATAGACTTTGGACACTTTTGCATGAAGTACAATGAGGTGAAAACTAATTTCTGATGGTGAAAATACAAATTATAGTAAAATCGACTAACATGACTTTTGTTCTCAACGGCTCAGATATAGGTGTTTCCAAAAAAAAAGCGTTAATCTTACCACAGTTTTGCAAAGATCCAATTTCTGCAGTTCAAAACAAGAAGCTGTTTCTTCTGCATCCGTTGGACTGTAAAGTACAGTAAACATAACCAATGGGAAAGAGATGCGGCTGCAAAATTTTGGTCTTCTGGGCTGGGGTAAGTAGAGGGATAATGAATTGGATGTTCTAGAAATAAGTCTTGCAGCTTCTTTATAAGATTCATAACGCAGACAAGTAATATCTGAAAAAGAGAAAAAATCTTTCAACACGTTGATAGAGAGTTGGTTGGTGTAGTGAATCCTATTTATAGTGACTTGCGCTGACCTAGCTCAGGATTTCAATAAACAAATCTTGAAAATGTCATTGACATTTGACATGAAATACTATTCACAAATGCAGTAAATAAACTAGGTAAAATTTTCAGTTTTTAAATAACTGATCACATTATTATATAAGTAAAAGTTTTAAATGTTATCTTTAGTATGTCAAATTTAGTTACACCAATAGGTTATTTCGCATATACTGTCGGCACCGCTTAATCGAATATTGTCGGTTCCAAGAAATAGTATTCAATTAAGCAGGGTATTTGATAAAGCGGGGAAATTTTCTTTACTTTTCTAAATTGACAACATTTGTCTTAAAATCTTTACTAATAATAAAGTTCAGTCTCTCTGTCTGGATGTCTGTAGGATGTCTGTGATGCGCATAGCGCCTAGACCATTCGGCTGATTTTCATTAAATTTGGCACAAAGTTAGTTTGTAGCATGAAGGTGTGCACCTCGAAGCGATTTTTCAAAAATTCGATTTTGTTCTTTTTCTATTTCAATTTTAAGAAAACATTCCGGAGCAAAATTATCATAAGATGGACAAGTAAATTACGAAATTATCATGACGTGGAATGGGAGAGCGAATGAACATAGCCAATTGGCGATGAATTTGTCATTCATTATTTGTAAATATACAGGCGAACCGAATGACCTTTTAATTTTCAACTACGGGCAAAGCTGTATGGGTACTATTATGTAATAATAAGAAATCAATTGCTATATAATGGAAATGATGTTGTTGGTTAAAAAGTTTTTGAAATAAGCTAAATAAAAAACAAAATAGTTAAACAACTAGTATATATGTTACAAGTATGTATGAAATCTTTGCATCTTTTTTCAGTACACTATTTTTTGAAAAATTCCATTATAGTTGATTGCTTCCACAAGGTCATCTGGGAACACTTTCCTGCCTCCTTTTTCCCCTCCTTGTCTACCGTTTTTTTACATATTTATCAATTTATTATTGTCTGAAGTGTGTTTATTTCTTTGTGCTATTTAATTTAATTATCAACTACGCTATGTTTCTTCTTTTTTTGTAATGGCAAAAACAAGAAATTTGATCGAATAGTGGAAATATTTTGGTGGAATATGAAAGTTGTTTTTCTCGCCCGCCTTGCTTTATATTTTTACATCAATAATTGATCTTACTTAATTTATTTCTAATTTATTCAAAAATTTTCCCTGCAAATACATTCACGAAAGCTGATCAATATTATTCCATTATTCGGGGAAATTATTTGTTTAAGCAAGGATCTTTAGCATTGCTTCTATGGAGAAATATTTGGTTCCATGAGGTTTTATTCGTATAAAGCACGATATTTGTTTATCCACCACCCGACTAAGAGAGGGTGACAGTAGTTTGAAACGTTAGAATAAAATATGGCAGCTTATTTAAGGTACTGGCTAAATCATGTAACTCAAAATAATTAATGAATCAAAAAAAAAAATATGTGAATAAATAAAAATTTTACTGCATTTTAGAAACATTTAGTTAATCACAAAAATCAAAGAATTCTTAAATTTTTTTTACAGAACATGCAATTAATGAACATTAAATATTTGCTAATGATCACTTACAGCACAAATTAGGAATACTTAAACTTCTTTTATCATATTATGAGTGCTGTAAGTTGCTAGAAACGTTTAGTTTTGGTGATAGTTTTATGTTGCATTTCAAAATAAACCAAGACTACATTTTGCCCCCCAATATCTTTTTTTTGCATGCCCAACTTACCCCCCCCCCCTCCCCGCTTTTTTTTTTTTTTTTTTTCTTTTTTGACCTCCTGGTGGTCCTATGTGTGTGTATATTTATAAATAAATAATTTAAGGAAAGAAACAAAATACATAAAGTTGTGTCTGTCTATAGCAAAGTTGAAGTCCCCCCCCCCCCTAAAAAAAAAGATATAGCTGTAAGTTTATCAAAAGTTAAATAATGCACAGAAGAACGTGAAGCGGACTTTAAGTTATAATGTTAAAGCCATAAATTTGCTTTCACTATAAATAGACATGACTTATATACTGCATATATATATAGAGAGAGAGAAAGAGATATGGTATAACAGTAATGATTTGTTATATTTAAAAATTGACACAACACTAAGTTCAGATGAGAAAATATTTTAATTTACTCTCCTAAAACTATTTTCTGGTTGTTATAATGACTTTATTATAGCTTTTCATTTCTATTAAGAGTTTTTTCATTTGGTAATAAACGCATTTATTTTCTAATAATTACTAATCTGACTTATTAGTAGATATAAAGTTGCTTATTATCATTTTCTGGCAGTCAAAAAATTGCTGGACAGAGCAAAACAGTTATTTTTTCCATTAATATATTTTCTCATTATGTATGTTTTAAAAAGAAGAATGATTTTTACCAAGACAAAATTATTCCTTTAGTAGGAGAAAAAAATCTCAGTAGTTACCTGGATATGGTTGCAGGTGATCCCCAATAGCTCGGATGCTACGAATGCCTCGAACATCTTCCGAAATAACAGCTTTATTTGACTGAGGAAGTTGAAGAGTTCCAACATAGTTGTTGCACTTTTCAATGCTGTACACTTTTCCCAAGTTTTCATTTGACCAATACAGATGCGTACTGTCCACAGTAAGTGAGCTCGGTGGAAGACCTGTTGATACATTTAAGCAAAAAGGATTGAGTCATGTTCAGGAATGTCATTGTAGCTGATCATTAAAAACATGCCATTTCCAATCTTACCAATATCACTTGCTAGTGAGGCATTTAGAAGCAGACGACAGAAGCATCCATCGATGTCAGAAGACCAAATATGCCCCAATTTAGCGTCAACCCATATGATTTGTGGATTAGAAGTGTTAGTACTGTCTACGGTGATAGCTTCTCCAACTGCCGTGGAAGGGCTGCAGTTGCAAGAAATATTTTTTTCAGTCATCCTCTTCACTTTCACTTTGTAAGGAGTAGTCTCGTATTCCAGAGTTCTCCAGAAAAACGGCCGAATTTTAGATCCATTGACATCTGAAATCATCAAACTACAGCTATTTCTCGAATTCAGAGTCCATATCAGAGATCTATAATTAAAATGAAAATGTAAATTTTGAATGCATCTCTTAATAATAAAATCATTGTTAGTGTTTTAAAACTCTACTGCATTGAAGTAGTAGCACTGGAGATCTGCACACATCAAGAATTTTAGAGCTGAGGCACAAGTATTAGTTTCAACTTTATGCATTATACAAGGCACCCATACTGAAATAAGGAGTTGTCAAAAAGAGTTAGACTGAAAAGGAAAAATTATTTTTGGATTTTAATTGGATTATCAATTATCAGGCTTATTTTTCAATATACTGCAAAATATCAAATTCCTTTAGTATACTTCTACATTAGCACTATGAGTTATTTGGAGAACAATAGGGGAGGTAGGGGGTAGTTGATCCCCTCTCTTGCTGGAGCTTATAACTTTCATTTGAATTAATAGAGCTTTACCATCTAAATTTACATATTCAAAATAGTCTTTTGCCCATTAAAATGCTATGTCATTTTTTAAATTTATTTATTATAATAAAATATCTTGGTCTGCAGAAGACTTAACCCCTGTGTGGTGGGGGGAATTTATAAGTGCTTTAAATACAATCAAAACATTTATTACTTCAAACTGGTTATTATTTACTCTTTAAAAAAACAAAATTGTTCACGTCAAATTGAAAAATGAAACAAAACAATAGCAATAAAACTAATAATAAAAGCAAAGTTAACAAGCAAAACTGTTAACTCTGTAATATGAAATAACTAACATTGCTAAAGAAACTCCTAATTTTGATCAAGTATTCAGTGAACACTAAGAAATAAATATTAAAATCTTGTTACTGTATATGCTGTTTGTGACGTCAATTGGCATTTTAATGTTACAGACTATAAAACATTAATGTTACAGAAAATTTCAAAATTGACAACAACAATCAGCTGAAACTAGTGGTTTGCAAGAAAAGAAAAATTAATAATTTTTGAATTTCAAGAATGATTTTGAAAGAGTAAAACATTCAACAAGCTAAACAAGAGATTTAAATGCCGGTGTGGATAGGTTTTTACAATGTGGTAACAGTAACGTAATACTCCCAAGTCAGCTTTTATTATGATTTCACTATTAATAGGGATTAACTTCAGCTGTAGACCTTGTTTTGTAAGGCAACGGTATTTTTATTAAACAATAGGTAGTATAAATTTATCATAGGTATATGCCTAATTATATTTAAGGAGTTTTGATCCAGGATCAAGTCTCCTTGGTTTGAAAGCATCAAGTATTTCCAAGCATATACTTTTCAAACAAATTTCAAAATCACAACAAAAGAAGCCACTAGTCAGTATTTCTCACACTTGTAACATTATTTCGAGTCTTCTATCATATAATTTAAAAAAAAAAAATGGATGAACAGCTTAGCTTTTTCAAGAAAGCTAGCTACCTCTTTGATCTAAACAAAATTTTAAAAAATGTCACCTCTGAAAAACTGACTGTGACACATAACCTCAAAAGCATGAGCAAAACGGATCATCTGACACTTGAAGGATGTAAACCTACCATAGGTGCTCTGTAGTGTTGCCATTAATTAAAATTATGTATTTTTGCAGCTTTGAGATTTGAGAGGGGGAATATGTCTCCTAAGGGATCAAGTACTCCCACTCTCCCAGACTCAAAAGCAGTCTCAGATCAAAAAGACATAACAAAACATAACCATGAGACAGCCATCATGTACTGCTGTATGGGCATATGAGATTGCAAGTGGAAGGGAGGGGGGGGGAGGGTAGCTGCCCCACCTCCTTCCAAAAATAAAAACTATTTACAAGAAGAAAAAAAACTGAAAATTGGCAGTTGCCTCAATTTCAAAATTTATCAATGAGTTCGGCTGGAGTAACTTTGTCATCAACTTTGAAAGTGTATACATCTTCTTTGGGAGCCCATTGAAAAGGGAAAAGTTATTGGTGTTTAATTGGGTTAGTATCCTTATCAATTTAGAATTACACTGCTTCCAAAATATTGGAGCAATATATTGGAAACAGGAATAGATCAGTCAATTAATTGCCCAAATGATGATCCTGCCCTGGGGCACCCCAAACTTAAATTTTTGGAAGGGCCGAAACTCTTACTTTTCCGAATGGAACTCCTCCTTTTGCTGAATAGTCAGACAAACTTTGCTGAATAAAAAAAAAAAAAAAATTTTTTTTTTTTTGAGAAGGTCACAGTAACCTCCCATTGGGCTACCCTGGGCCTGCCTCGTTTCCAGGTCAAGCTGGATATGACCTTGTACTGCTGCAGTAAAATAAGGTTGTGTGTTTAGAGCAACCTAATCTAAAAAAAGATTTTGAAAAATCTTGCCTAAAAAGGACAAGTTTTTATGAAATCACAATAATTACACATTCCAACACTGATTTAGGACAGGATCGAGCACATGTTTCCCTTAGACTCATTTTATCTGGCTTAGATTAAAAAAAAGAAAAAAAAAAGTTAAAAGAATCTCGGCTTTGTTCCATGCAGATCTGAGGATTGAAACTTTAAAACAAAATTAAACAAGTACCTTGAAAACGGTTCAACTTCCAAACTACTTATTATAGATGGTCGATTAAATATCTGTTTTGGTTGATTATTGTAGCTTAAATCAACAGACCAAACACTGCTTGATCCATGCTTCTTGTCTACTTCAGCCCAGTACAACTGTCGACCAATCCAATCAACAGTTAAGCATGTTCCATCTGAATTCAAATGCTTGATCTAAAACAAAAGATGTTTTAATAATTAGTTATTTTGTGCATGTACTTCAAACAGTGTCATAATAAGGGGTCCTCTTCCTCCTCAGACCCTTTGGTTTTAACATTATTCCCAGTACTAATGTGGTAGTGTATATGCATATAAGGTTGGTTATGACCCATCCCCCTCTTAAGAAGGTCAATACTAGCTGCACTTATGACTTTGACTCTGTGACTTGCTATTTAACAAGCAAACAACTGTAACATAATGATAACAAAAATAAAAATCTGAATGATATTTGTACAATATAAAAATAGTTACTGTAAAATTGTAATACTTGACAAGTAAGAAATATCATTTTTGTAAACAACATTTTCACCATTAGAAAAAGTGTATTTGATCAAGCAACAGAAACCAGACTAGGCTGTATTTTGATACAGCACCCTAATGTGTGAAACATTAGGTTTGGGATTACGTACTAAAATTTAATGTAAAAATCAGCAAAGTTCAACACCAAAAATAAGACAAAGATTGCTAAACAATAACATCGGGCAAATTAATCATAAATTGGTCTCAACAGCAGTCGTAGTTTTATATTAGTAAATGAATATACTTCTTGTTTTCAAAAATAGTTATTTAATCCTCCAAGATTTTTTTTTTTTTTTTTTTTTTTGACTGAATAACTATGAACACAAGAGTTGAAAATTATTTACAAAGGTACTTCATGCAATTAGTTCTAATGTATTCTTCACAACTGAATCGATTATTTCAGAAAGGACATAAGTGCAACTAATGTAACTTTCCAGGAATCAATTAAAAATGATTATTTCATTCAGAAATGAACTAAGTTCTACAAAAAATTTTATGACTAATCTAGCTACAAGTAGGATCATTACCTCACTTCAAATTATGTTTCATTTCATCACTGAAATTAATTACAATTTCTTTTTTTAATTTGGACTTATGCCCTTTCTGCAATATATGTCCTGAAAGACTAGTTGAGAGTGATGAAAATGTAAATCAAATGAAACAGACTTCTTTCTAACTGATTTATGATACTAAAAAATAATATAACAAAGTGACAAAAATAATTAGTGAAGTCAGTATTCATAAATTCATTATTTTAAGAAAATACATCGTGTATTTTCTCCTTTCTCTCGTCTTGTTTTAGTGAAATAATAAAGTCTGGTATAAAAATTTTAAAAAACTACAAAAACTAACAAATTGAGATAAAAAGCAAAAGTTTTACATGTGTATAAAACTATATTCTTATTTATATTCACCAAAAACATCCTCCATGGAAATATTTTTTTTCTATCCTTCTCTTGTCTAGTCTTGTGTACCAAGTTCGATGTACATATTAACATGAATATATTCAAAATTGCACTGAATAATCATCTTGAGATTTAAAATACACCGCCAGCCTGGCTATGGGTGGTAACTTACTACAAAATCTTGATATTTGTTATTTCTTCCAACAACATGAAAAATTTCCCTTTATACTAAATATTGGCAAAGATAGTTCAGTCGACAAGCATTACTTTGCAATATTCTCTGGAAAACTATCTATAAAATAGCTAGCTTGAAACCGTTCCTTTGATGTTCTATCGAATATTTAAACATCATGAATGTTGAAAATTGAAAACATTTGTACCCCTGTAGAATCTTTTTCCAAAACCTCAATTTGAGAGAAAAGCTCTCTTAAAAAATGAAGGGCACATGTTTGGGCAGTTACAGATTTCATCAATTGTTTTCAACAGATGTGACAGTGAATCTTGATGTAATTTCAGAATTTCACTTATAAGAGATTCGATTTCACATGGTAATAATTTGTCATATTTGTTTAACATTCATTTTACTGTCCAAAAATCCTGGTCGCACTGGGCAAACAAATGTTCTATCAGAGGAAAGTCAACAACAATCTTGTTAAATTTCTTCAGTGTGTTATTTCTAGAAAAAAGTCTCCTGCAGTGCTGTTCTTATTTCGACCAGAGTATATCTCACTAAAAGCATACAGTTTCTTTGCAGTTCACTTAGAGTCATCTTAATAAAACCCCTGAGAAATTAGCGAATTTCATTCTGATTCCGTGATTTCGAATCCCCCCTAACCCCCCAAACTGACGAACCTACCATTACCAAAATTATGATAGATCAAAGGAGTTATTTGTTTTTACTTCATTACGCCAAAAACTATAGTTCTTCTATGACCTTGCCATTGCATCTTACTATTTCTTCCTTCGTGTTTAGTGCAGAAAGGGCATAAGTTTTGGACTTATGCTCTTTCTGCACTAAACGAAAAATGTGACCCCTAAATAAAGTGCTTTGTTGTACAAGAATTGACTTCTCTGCTACATTATTTGATGTCTCCACATACAAATATGGGAAAACCACAGGTTACTCAATTTTGAAAAAAAATCTGACTTATGCCCTTTCTGCAATAATCGATTCAACTAGACAATGGACATCTTTTTTTTAAATTTCTTTTTACATATTTAATACAATTCTGTAATCAAATGCCTATTGGAAAAATACTTTTTTCCCCAAAATTTAGTTATTAAATTATTTTACTGATTTCAATATAAATGACTTGAAATAAAATGACTTTACCAAAGTTGTATTGCTTCCATCAAGTGATGAAACTAACAATGCTCCTTCTTCAACTAAAAACACACGCCTTTCATGGGCAAGGTAAGTAATAGCAGCGGGATGGGATGTTTTTGAGTACAAAACTTTTTCTTCGTGAGAATCAATGTCAGCAACTTTTACACCATCAACTTTTGCCAACAGCAGCTGGGGTACAGGACGTTCAATGGATGTTTCTGCTTTAACAATGTCACTTGCAACACCTTCTCCTATACTTGTAACTGCACGCACCTAACAATTAAAATTAAAAAAAAAATGTTAGGATAGTATTGATTTCAGTAGTAGTATCATTAGAAATGTACATATCAAAGTAATTGGTCTGCCTTGTATAGTTATGTACTTAATAGGAAAGCTGCATAGATTTAAAAAAAAAACTATTTAACAAACTTGCATAACCTTAAAAATATAAGTTTCTAAATTTATTAAATCTGTAGTTCATGTATAAAGATTTGCTAGTTACTTTGCATTAATTAGTTTTTACTCTTTGCAATAATATGTAAAATTTATGAAAACATTTGGGGAAAAAACAATGAAATTTTTCAAAAAAAAATTCTTTTTTTGAAAAAAAAAGGGGGGTTGTTTGTTTTAAACCAAACAACCCTGTCAACTGGTCAAACATTATTCAGCATTCTACAGTCAAATGATACGATTACGAAAGACATTGTGTACTGTTATGTGCAAAAGTAAAAGAACACAATTTTCATTTCTACTGTTTGCACAGCAATTACATAAAACTATAAAATATTTCTGAATATGGCAATGTAACAGCTTTACAGAAAATTGACAACCTGCTATATGATCCATGGTCACTTTTTAAGTTACTACAGAAAAAGTGTAATTAAAAAGCAAAAATCATTATACTCTTACCTTAAAAAAATAAGTACTCTTTGGAAGTAAATGGGTTTGAAATTGCAGCTTTTTGCCATCAACGATGTGAGTGGATACTTTACTTTCAGTACTGTTTTCATTGGGCCAAAAATTTACAATGTAATGTAAAATAACTCCATTTGGTTTTTCTGGTTGACTCCAACGGAATATTGCAATGATATCTTGGTTGTCATCCAGAGGGGATGATTGATGAGAAATAAAAATTCTTGGTTTCGTTGGCATGGAAGGCACAGACATCGGAGAGTGACGAATCACCATTGTGGATCTAGCAGAGGACCAATACGTGTACACTCTCACTGCTATCGTTAGAGGTGTATAAGGTGCTAAATTTTTCATGCTGGGATAAACAAACACAGTTTCATTCGTCACCTATATGAAAAAAAGGAAGTATTCCATTTGTTAAACTATGATACAACACAAAAATTGATTGACAAAAATATTCTTTGGAACTATTCTGTATAGACAAACCAATTATTAACAAAAAGAAAAGAAACCTCTGTTTCTAGGAAAAATAACTTATCTATTTAAATGTCTTACCAATGATGTTAATGACTTAAACTTTTGTACGGAAAGCAAGACAAGGGGTCACAGTTTTAAGCTATTCAAATATCTAGCTAACCTGGCAATTAGGAAAAATTATTACTACAGTAGGGTTTGCTGGAACAGTTTACCAGAAAAGGCTATAACAAGGAAGGGGATAGATAATTTTAAGAGGGTTATTGATCATCATTGAGGATTAATTAATTGACTAGGACTAGCCTAGGTGGGCCCAGAGCATGTGGCTAGTCTTTGCATTTATATTTGTCTTATTATACTTTAAACTTACACTCATGTACTTTCAGAAACCTGGACAATAGCATGAAACAATGAAAATATTCTTGGTATCTTAAAGCAACAGATACTAAAAGCGAATTCTTTAGAGGAGCCCAAGTTGATGGTGTTTCGCACAGACACTCTGATTTAAAACATTTATTGTGCTTTTCAGGAACATGATAAGGTTCAAATTTTAAAAATTCAAAGATTTTAATTTATTAGATTGAACGCTGAACATTCAAGACAGATTTTTTTTTTTTTTTTTTTTTTTTTTAAAGCTAAACCCACTGGAGCAAGAACTAGAGGCCAGCCTAACCTCAGATGAGTTGATTGACTAGAAAATGATTTTGAGACTCTGAGAGTGAACAACTGGAAGACCATGGCCAAGCAAATTCTTGAGAAAGCCAGGGCCCAGAAAAAGAGTAAGATTTAATACCTCTTTTTTTTTCAATAAAAAAGAAAGACAGTTTTGGATATTTTTGAACAGACAGCAGGATATACTTTTATGGAAAAAGATGAAATAAAACTGACATACACACAGGAAATTTTATGAAATAAATAGTAAACACTTAATGGATGACAATTATTTTTATACCTGATATTGATTTAATACCTGACCTTTTTTATAAGAAAGAAAGACAGCTTTGGATGTTTTTGAACAGACAATAGTGCATACTTTTACAGAAAAAGATGAAATAAAATCGGCATACACGCAAGAAATTTTATGAAATAAAAAGCAAAAACTTAATGAAGAATAGAATTAGGTACGTAATAGAAGGTTTAAGCCCCAAAAAATGTCTAAATTGTTCAATATATACTGAATATAATAAACAGAGAGGATATGTTACAGATAACAAGAGCATCTAGTTTACCACATGTTGCTCTTCTCAGCAAACTAGCTGACATAGGAATAGGAGGAAAAACTTTACTTTGGGTTAGAAATTGGCTCACTGGTAGGAAGAAAATAGTAGTTGTGAGAGGAAATCATTTTCTAAATGGAGTGATGTAGAGAAATCATTTTCTAAGTGGGGTTCCTCAGGGTTCAGTTTTAGGGCCTCTGTTGTTTATTATTTTTATGAATGACATCAATGAGAATATTTCTAGAAGCATGCATTGTTTAGCTAATGATGTAAAAGTTATGGGGATTGTAGAAAATGAAGAACAAGTAAAACAGCTTCAAGAGGATTTACATCATATTACTAAGTGGGCAGATAGATGGGGTACAGCAGTTAATGTAGGGAAATGTCAAGTGCTACACTTAGGTTATGGAAATAAGCGTACCAGTTATCGTTTACAGGGTTCAGTTATTAGTCAGGCAGAAAATGTTATGGATCTGGGTATCTTAATAAATCAGGACTTCAAGTTTAGTGAACAGCGCAGCATTGCAAGCAACAAAGCCAAGAAAATGCTTGTGTTTATCAATACATCTATTTCAAACAAATCTAAGAAGGTTTTTCTGCTTTTATATAGGAGTTTAGTAAGACCTCATTTGGAGTATGCTGTTCAGTTTTGATCGCCTTATCTGATGAAAGATATTTCTGTATTGGAAGGGGTTCAAAGAAGGGTAAGTAGACTAGTAAGGGGACTTTTAGATTTAGATTATGATACCAGACTTAATAGGCTTAATATGTATAGCCTGGAGTAAAGGAGAGTCTGAGGGGACATGATTCAGTTGTTTAAATTTATCAAAATGAATGATGTTAATGGATTAAATTTTTTCACCGAAAGCAAGACGAGGGGTCATTGTTTTAAGCTATTCAAATCTCTGGCTAACCGGGAAATAAGGAAAACTAGTACTTTAATAGGGTTGTGAGCACTTGGAACAGCTTACCGGAAGAGGTGGTAATGAGCAAGGGGGTGAATAGCTTTAAGAGGGCCATTGATCTTCATTGAGGACTAATTAATTGACTAGGACCAGCGTAGCTGGGCCCAGAGCCTGTTGCTGGTCGTCATATTTGTATTTTGTATAAGAATCAAGCAAAAATGTAGTTGTTTTATCAATTTTCTATGGAAAATTATTAACCTAACCCAAAGACTGAACATCTTGCGCACTTATATTTGGCTAGACAGGCCAAGCATAAAGGACTGCATAGATCTCTCAGGGACCTGCAACTTAAAGTAGAATCCCAATCCCTGGGACACCGGCTAATAATATCCATTCGTTTGCCCTGATTCAAACTAGAGTGTGACACCTACTTATTTAATCAGCTGGGTAAAAGGCTTTTTTATTTGAAATTCAAGCTTAAGAAAAAAATTGGAAGCTTTGTAATTGCAAAGAAAAAAATAAACTACTCTAATTAATACATCAATTTGCAATTCCATCACATTCTTAAGTTTTCTCAAGAATGATAACAACAAAAATGAAATATTATGAATTTCACAAAAAACCCTTGCAAAACTTTCTCAAATGAATCATATTCTTAAAGCTACACGATACAAAACTTATATTTATAGCGTATTCAATAATTTTCTTACCATATTATACACTTCATCGCCATCATCCACTGTAATTTCATAAAACACCATTCCAAAGTTAACTGACTGAACAGGGCTCCAGGATATGTTAAACTTATCCCATGTCCCTTTGACAAAAATATTATTTTCTGATATGACGTGTGGAACAACTTGTATTGATGAATGATCGAAGCCGTCTAAAAAATTAAAACAGTCTTTTTGAATTAAAGTTTTTAATATGAATGAAAATCTTATTTATTAAAACTCTAAAAAACCAATTTGTACAAAATGTCATAGAACAATAATGCATCAAGCACTGAGTTACAGACCGCTCAAAACAAAGGACAAAGGTAGAACTACATACAACGTACTGACAGCTTCATTGTGACGTCTGGAGACTGCAGTTTCGTCCTTGTTATGGACTCATCAGTCTGGATTAGTCAATAATCAAGCTGGAGGCAGATGTCGTTGCGTTTCGCATGAGAGAACCAAGAAACTGGCAGTTTAAATAAATTTAGTACACCAGTGAGAGACCGGAACCAATGGTGCGGTTTAACTCAGATGTCATAACAGGGCTGTCGGTACAGTGCATGTAGTAATGCATCATTTGTTCTTAGAAGAAGAAGAAAACATAATCACCTGGATAAGGCTGAAGAGAAGGATCAATCAGATTGATGGAAGTTAATCCATGTAGCCCTAACCCTGTTATGTGAGCAAAGTTTTTTCCATTAATGTCACTAACAAAAGCTCTTTCGTTTTCATCTAACCAGAAAAGTCTGTTGCTGAAGTAGAGTGGACCATGCCTGGTGGAGAAAAAGTCATAGCTCATTAGGAACTTAAAAGGCAGATCAAGTGTCATTAGTAGTAAAACAGAACACAAATCAAATTAAAATTCATTTCAAAGTTGCATATACAGTGAAATCCCATTACAATCGGCTTCAACGGTATGCAAAATTCTAGTTAATCTGAACAAAATTTACTTTCGAAAGTGTTACCTAAAAAGATTTTAAAATACAAAAAACAAAAGAAGTAGTCTTTCAGCACTCATAATTTTGCAGACATGGAAGAAACTAATGCAGTAGTTTCAAGAGATCACAAATATATTTCATGAAAAACATTGTCAAAAATAAAAATTTATTTCATAGTGACCATCTTTTGAAATGAAGAAATTTTCCAGATTTGTCTGAATATACCATTGACCTCACATTGATGCAAAAGTATTTTTTCAAAGAAATAAGAACATGTTTCTACATTTAATTTTGAGTTGGATTTTTTAAATAATGTTATAAAACGAATTGCATTCAATACATACAGTCTATCTTCCGATAATTCTGAAACCATTTCAGGCTCTTCAAAGTGGCATACAGTTACATGTGCCATACAAGCCGCATACATTTTTGATCCTTCATAACTTCGAACCATCCAGTAAACTTTGTTTCTGTCCAAATCCAAGGTCACACCCATTACTAGAGGAGAGAAAAAGTTCTATTTCACTTCTATGGGCTGAATCAAAGCAGTAACTAAGTTAAGTGAATGTCCCAAATGTATCAAGAAAAATATTTTTGAGAAAGTTATAAGCAAAGTCTATTTCCAACTAGATTTTTTGCCAAAAGTTATTTTTAACAAGCCTCCCGCCCCCCCCCCCTCCGAAAAAAAAAACCTCAGTCAAACACTACTAATAGTCAGCACAGTGATGCCATGACTTTCTCAGATTATCAAGCCCATTCAGTTTCTTTATTATTTTCAACTTATGCAGCATATAATTTAATCACGGCAAAAACGGAAATTGATGCCTGAAGTCTGTTTTAGACGATGAATCATTTATTGAAGTTGGTGAGAGAGTTAATTTTAAAAACTTTTAGATAGCAATAGCAACTCTCTGATACTGATCCATAAATTGAGCTTTCTGCTACATTTTACTCACATGAAATATAAGTTACATATTTGACTATTGAACAATATGATACTCAAAATACAGTGAAACCTTTGTATAACGATACTGTCTACAATGATAACCTGTCTATAACAATATTTTTTTTTTTGGCCCCATCAAAATGTCAGCACGAATGATCAAACTGTCTATAATGATAACCTGTCTATTACGATATTTTTTTTAGGTCCCAACAGTATCGTTGTAGACAGGTTTTCAGGGCTGGATTTAGGGGAGGGCAGGCAGGGCTACTGCCCCGGGGCCTCCACAACAAAGGGGCCCCCACAGTAAAATTTTTACAAAATATCCTAACTTTCACTAGTCGAAAATATCGGATGTATACATGTATATCAAAATATTCGGATATATATCAAAGTATCTGATATTTTCGAAAATATGATGATCTTTTCGAACCCTGATTAGGGGCCCCACTCCTTTGTTGCCCGGGGCCTCCACACTTCCAAATCCGGCCCTGCAGGTTTTACTGTACCAACATTTGAACTTTCCCACTTATTACGATTTAATGTTAGAAATTAAGCATAGAGCACTAAATTGATTTAAAACATATACTGAAAGGAAAAAGAAAGAAAGAAAGAAAAAAGACACAGGAGACATCAGTCAGATCGAATATGAAGTATATTTCTTTGCGTCAAGTTTATTAGTGTGTAAGCTTTGAGATTGTATGCAATTTCTTGGTTAAGATTTAGAGGTGTTCTAGATTATTTCCTTAAAACGTTCACTACATTTTAAAGACTCTTTCTAGATTACAAAATTACAGACATTATGAAATTATGTATCTTTTTTTACACATTCTACTATTGAAATTTACAGTTGTGAGGTGTAAAGCTGAATTTATTATTTCTTTACAAGAACATAGAAATAAAAAATTCAAATTCTTCAGACTTCTTCATTTCCTTATTTACTAAGCTTGACTGTAACACAACTTACCATGCTTTCCAGAAAATAGCTCATTTTTCATGTAAACTGAATGATCAGCTCCATTTAAACGTGAATATTCCACACTGTATGACGTTGCCCAATATAAGAAAGCATTCAAAGAGTCCACACTTATCTCTTTCGCCATTGTTAAGATAGGTAAGGGCTCTGAATGGCTGCCGTCTAAGTCGGATCTTGAGATCTGCAACACAATAAACAGACCTTTAAAGAATTCTGAAGACATTTTGGTGTGACTCGGATAAGTTGAGTCACGACCTTGACAATGTTTCTCTCTTTATGGGGGTAACAGGGCAGTTGGCTTTGAGTTGAATTTGGTTACTTTTGTAGCAGTTTCGCAAAAGCATTCCAACTCAAATCCATGCCAATAACACTTTCTTTTATCATTGAACTTCCTGAAATATAGTAAATGTTGTTAAGATCAGACCTTAACTTATCAGAGCCATACTGCATCGTAACCAATTCCTTCTTTGAAGGTACTAAAAAACTAAACTATTTAGAAATTAATAAACATTGATACAGTAGAATATAGTCAAACTGCAGATCCATATAATGCAATTCTCTACAAACCACACAACTTTTCAGAAGTGAACAATGAGTTGTCTCACCTGCATTATTAAAAAAATCTCAAGTTTTTTCTAGTACATTTTCCAAAAATTTTATCCACTTAAAAATAAATTTTTTTTTCAAGCACTTTACACTTTTTAAGGAACAAATCATGCAATTTTTTGGGAGTTATAGCTTGTTTTGCTTATAGGTAAATCCAGCTTATGAGCCCAAGTTGCTAGGCCCTCATTTGAATAAAAACTTACAAATTACAGCAGTAGGAGTGTGACTCAACACATTCTCATGTTTTTTCAGGAAAAAACTCAGAAGGGTAAGCAGAGAAAATTCAAAGGGAAAGTGAAATTTTAAAGGAAAAAGGGTCCTGATTTTGAAAAAATTGACATTTAGGGACTTCAAAGACGGACTTTTACGGAAAAAATGAACCACTACAATTTCACAATCAATGCAAACATACATGAATACACACACATATATTTACATTTGTTTTCATTTCATGTTTATGAGAGCTGCAGAGTTTTTTCAAGATAAAATAAGAGTAGTTATTAGCTTTTTTATAAACATGTAATACAAAGAGATCGACAACAGTTGTAAAATATTAGCTGCCAGGAAAAAATATTAGGCACCAGACAAATTATTCCTCAGAGTTTGTAGGAAAATTCAGTGCAGCACGGCTGATAGCACGGCATTGAAAGAACTACTGTATAGGGTCTGGTGGGGTAAAGTGGTCATAAAATCGTAGGTTTTCAGCTTAGGTGGATAATAAATACAACAAATTCTTTAAACACTTCAACTTTTTTTGTTGTTATTTTACATTGCATTATTAAATAACATGGTACATTGAATTTTAGGATGAAAAATATTGATTTTAGTAGTTTTATAGCACTTTCTTTTCCCTATGTTTTTATGACCACTTTACCCCATGGGGTGGGGGAAAGTGGTCATAGCATGGGGTAAAGTGGTCATAGTTAAAAATAGATGCAAAACCATTATAAATAACCCTAATACTTGTATATTTCGGCTATTTTTATAGTTACAAGTATACTCAAGAGTACATGCGTGTATACATGAATATATACGTGTTGTGTGTTATACACTAGTAAACACGTCCCTGTATGAGTAGATACATGTATACATCAGATACATGCATACACGTGCCTACTCAAGTATATACGTGTACATGCGAGTATATACGTGTATATACGAGTATATAAGCATATGTACGAGTATATAAGCATGTATACGTGATTAGCTACAGGGGTGTATACGCGTCTGCATGAGTACATACGTGTCACATGTATATACGCGTCACTTGTATATACGTGTCCGGTGTATATGCGAGTATATATGCGTGTAAACGAACATCATATGCGCGTATGCACTTGAATATCGAGAAAATACGTGCATACTTGAGTATAAATGTGTATAATAGACGTATATACACATATATAAGTGTACATACATACATATATGGGTATACACGAGTTAATTCGGGGATATATCCAGTGCGTCTTTGGGGGTACGTGTCTACTCACGTATATTTAATGTGGAAGCACGGGTATATACGCATATATACGTGTATACTCCAGTACATGTATGCATGCACGAGAATATACGCTTATATACATGTCGGCCTACAGAATGAATCCAAGCTCTTGGGCAAAAATCAAAGGGGTGTAAGACGGTAGGATAAGAAGCAATTAAGATTATGATCACTGACGCGCTACATGCACACAAAGCCAGAAACTGATGGATACAAAGCAGGGCACAAATTTGTTGCATAATGATGATTTTACCTAACATTTTAGTTTTTAAGAAATATTTAGAACAGTTGTTAGAAGTTACGGCCTGTAGTAGCTCTAATACACCCATCGCAACAAAGCCGCAGCGACTGATGAAAGTTTTTCAAAAGTCTCGTTATTGCAACAGAGAGTGATCTGTGAATGCGACACATTTGTATTACAGCTGCAAGCCGCAAATTTCATCAATCGCATTAAAACTTTCTTAAGACCTAAAATGTTGTGTAAAATCGTCTTTGTGTAATAAATTTGTGACTTCTTTTTTGCACCCATCAGTTTCTGGCTTTGCGTGTATGTAGCGCGCCAGCATTGTGTTTGTGATCATATGTTCCTTATGTGATTCTTCATTTTTATCCTCAACTCTAACACCTTTTAATAATTTGCTCAAGAGTTTAAACTCACCCTGTATACTTGTATTTCTTATGCTTGTATGTCAGTGTCTACTCGAGTACGTACGCGTATATACGTGTTTACCTGAGTATATAAGTGTTCTTATATATATACGAGTATATGCGAGCATATACGTGTATAGTAGAATTTATAGCTATATGTATAAAAAATACTTGCAGATACCCATATACGTATTTATTGGAGCATTTATGTGAACACGAGTATATATGCGTATATATATGCATGTACAAGTATATTTAACCCCGTTTACTGTAAAAACAATACATATGAAGTAAAATTAATATTTTATTTGTATCTGCTTTATACTTAAAGATTAAGTGACAATTGAAGAAAAATATTCGTTAAGCCTAATATTATGACCACTTTACCCCATCTTACTTCAATCGTTCTAAAAAATTATTTAAAAGAGATTCAGCTAACTGCTAATGAGTAAGAGTTTTTGAGACATGTAAGGAAGCTTCCTGTGCAGTCAAACTGTTCCTAATTCTATTAAACAAAATTTCCCAAGGAAGTTAAAATAGGTGCTTGGATTTTAAAATTTTTCATATTCACGCAAAATATTTTTTGTTGCCAAATAAAATTTTCCCAGTTGTAAAATTTTGTATTCAAAATGTAGTTTCCAACTGCCCTACTCTAAAATAAAATTTTCACATTCATTCGAACATTTATTGACAAGTTATAGCCATATATTTGACGTATGACCACTTTACCCCATTGACCACTTTCCCCCACCAGACCCTATACTTGCGTATAAGTCGACCCCCCTATTTTTAGGAGGAAAATTGGGAAAAAAATGGAAACCCCCGTATAAAACGAGCCCTTACTTTCTGAAAAAAATTGGGAATGCTTTGCCTCTATTTTTGAATACAAATGTTATAAAAAAGAGGAAAATGAAATGTAATGAACATTCTTATGGTAAAAAACGACTGATTTTTATACTTTTGTACAAAAAGGGTTCACTTCTGCAATCTTGATTTTTGTAAAGGGTATGATTTTGCTGTTACGATTTGTTGCTTTTATTTTACCAATAAATTACTGCATTTCCACCATATTACTTTAATTAAAAAAAAAAATAGCATTAACTCACAACTATCAGAAAAATTGGTAAATACAGCAGTTCCTGCACTTTTTGCGTAGTCGGCCGTTTACTGTAACTATTTCATATCAGTCAGACTGTGTAAAATTATAGCAGAATGTGAAAGTATTTACTTCTTTAGCAACTGTTTAAAATGGTTGGATTAAAATTGGGAAAATGTTCGCTTTTTCGAGTGTTTTATTCCCTAGAATTGTTCAGAGAAAATTTTGGGATGTTCTGCCCTGCACATAAGTTGATCCCCAAACTTTTAACCTCATTTTTTGTACTAAATTTTTCAACTTATACGGGAGTATATATGGTAGTCTCCAAGGAAATTATTTAACCGTCCAAGATTGTCGGACCCTGTACATATGTATAGAGCAAAAAGCAATGGTATCTAATGTCAATGTTTCTAATTTTTTTCAGTTATCAAAGCCTTACCATTTGTTGTGTAGGACTTGACCAGTAAATTTTTGGGGCAAACCAGTCAATAGCAATGGAAGTTGCCATTGTTATGTTCTGCAGTCTAGTAAGTGAATGGTGAACAGATGTATTGTAGGCGTAGACAAATGTTGCATTTGTGTTAATGAACAGCATCTGATTGTACCAGGCCACATCTAGAACAAAAATATCATTCTTAACTAAGACTTGAAACCAAGAATAGTTATTTTTAAGATTTTAAACTTTACACCTGCAATTCTAATCAGTTTTTAGTTGATGCTAGAAATTAAAAGTAATAATAATAATTAAAAATAATAATAATAATAAAAACACGCAGGTTGCGTTTGCCGACTTCGACTGGTCGGCCGGTGACTAACCACAGCGTTCTATGATCTACCGGTCGATTGCAATTTAGGCTGTTGATTAGTTGATTGAAGCATGTAATATTTTTGACCATTAATAAGTACTTTTCCACTGCGTGTTATTTGTCTGATTTAATTAGCTGTCAGGTGAGCAACCGACCAGTAGCTACCGGTCGTGGTCGGCGAGTGTAGCTACAATAGCTACAACTTTGTGCATGAAATTTAATTAAATTTAGCGAAGGAAAACAATTTTATATTAATTTAAAGAATTAAATTTGTTAAATTGCAATGAATATAAGGATACTTTTAAATTCATTATAAGCTATTCTCTTCAGTACACATTAAATTAAAGCTAGAGATAAGAAGCTGAACTACTTTGTTTTTTTATGTATATATAGAGCCATATTTATGCATTGATAAAAAAAAAACATGAAACCGCTATGGATTTGCTTTTTCAATAGCTTTTTAGATCAAATGCAGTGTAATCACACAAATTCTTGACTTTTTAGTAAATGAAATACAAACATAGATACTAATGTGTATTAAGAATCTTTAAATTAAAGACTGCGTAGCAACTTTACAAAATTACGAAACTAGCAATTTTTAAAACCAACTGAGCAGGAGAAAAAAATGAGACCTAAGTCATAGTTCAATATGGTTTCAGTGAAAGATACCACATTGCAGATGGATTTATTCTTACATGGCAAGCAGTGTTGGGAAACTGGTCTGATAAGCCTGAAGTAATTACAGGCTGTAAATGCTTCTTTCAATACCCATATTCATTCAAATTTGAAGCCTTCACTCCCATTATTTCATCTTTTATTCAATTTCATAATTCTCATATACATAATAGCCTAAATCACTGATTGAGTAATGCTCTGATGTCACCAACAATGAAACTTGCGCCATAGCATTGGAAATGGCATTATTTCATTGTTGAAGCACCAAAATTTCAGCAAGCTATTTATAATTTGATAATGTTTAGAATTTTTGGCAAAGTTTAACATGCAGGGAAATTCATTATTTTGACAAGGCTGAACTGGATCCGGTAACTTGACTGTTTTACAAGTAAGACTAATTTTAGAAGAATGAAGAAACAAAAAAAAAAAAGTGAGTTAATACACTAGAGTCAGGTTTAAAATTTCAACTATCAAAATATCACCAAACGAGCAATTGCTTCGTTCAAATGTAGAAGCAATTTTTACCCATCATATCTTGACGAGACATTTTTTTAGAAAATAACATTCTTCATTTTCACTTCTATAAACAGTAGGAGTTGAAAGACTCAAATGCAAAAATGATAATAATGATAGTAATGAGAATGATGATATGTAATAAATAAATAAATAAGTAAATATAAATTATTATTAAAAATAAATGAACATCTCACTCTATCATACCTCTACAGTTAAAAACAAATTAACAAGTTAATATTATAGAAAAGCATAAATACTGTATTCTCACACAATTCAGAGATGTTGATAGGCAATATAACAGTAAAATTAATATATATATGTATCAGTCCCACATTAGAAAAAATTATGTTATGCTAAAACTTCATTGCACCAACCCATTAGAAAATCAAAAGATACAGTACACATATCATTATTGTGCAGTTTGAGAAATTTGAGATCATAAAGAAAATGTACAAAATTTGAATACAAACCTAAGACATAAGCATTGTTTAAATTTATTTTATGAATAAGGGGTTGAACGTTTTCCGCCACAAAGTCAGATTTTATCAGTCCTTCGCGAGCTCCCCACAAAATCCGAGGAAACTCCTGTGACATTGCACCTGAAAATAAACACATCAAAAGTGTTACAAGATTTCATTCCTCTCTATTTCCCAGCACACATTGACATCCCTATTAACACCCTCAGTTTACAAAAAGTCACTTCCATAATTATTTTATTAAAAAAGAAAATAAACGGTTCCTACAACTACTGGAAAAAAAATCTGCAAGCGCTTTTGAATACGTCAACAAAATCTGACAAATAAAAATTACTTGGTAACTATACAGTATAAAATAACAACCTGAGCACTAAAGAGGCTTTTAATGTAGATACAGTCAGACCTCAATATTAGGTCACGCCCCATATAAGATCAGGTTTCTTAAGCCCCAGCTCATTGAAAAGGAATTCTGTGCTATGAATTATCAGATATACGGTCATGTCGTAATTACCTTAATTCGTTATTATATCACTTTTGTCAAGACTTTGATTGGGTGATTTCAGAACTACAAAGATTCAATATCAAGAATTTACCATGATAATCTGTCAGCACAAAAAGTTATTTCACTTACTCTACTAGTGTAGCGTACAAAGAAGAAGAGTGAACAGAATGAGAAGAAAGCGTGAGAAGAAAGTGAGTATAATGAAAAAACAAAGTGGTGACTCAAGCAGAGCATAAATCTCAAAAGACATTTTATTATGCGCCTTGATAAAGCAGAAGAATTTTATCAGAAGATAAAAAATCTGACAAAATATTATGCAAAATATAAAAGAAAAATCGCAGCAATCCTGTTTGAGCATATATAAGTACAAATTTAGTCTAAAATAAATTTTAAAAAAAGTTTATACATTATTTTTATTCCTTTAATTTGAATTGGTTCAACTCAGTTAAAAAATTAGAACCAATTTTTGAACGTGTTTAACATACAATTATGCATACTTATTTATTGACAAATGAATATAAATCAGTTATAAGGTCATTACACTTATAAGGTCAATTACTCAAAAGCCCAAGGGGTGTTCTTATATTGAGTACTGACATCATTGAAACACTTACTTTTTGCCAAAGTACTTCCTTTGAACTGTGATGACCATGGTCCCTTGCCACCGTGACTGTAAGCTCGTACTCGAATGGAATAAGTAGCATTTGGTTTCAAGTTCATCACGTCATACGAGCTTCCAGTAATGTTTACTCCAAAAACAGTTAAATTATTTGTGTGGTCAAGCATATCGACTTCATACAACCATTTCTCCCAGGATCCTTTTCCTGAAATGAAAAAGGTTCAAAAAAGGATCTCCTAACTAGGGCTAGTATAGTGAAAAAGGATCTAAATTTGCATTCTGTTCTTAAAAAGCTGAATTTTCCAATGTCAAAAACATCCTAGTTTTTGTGTTTTCAGGAAATCCATCCAGCTCATTTAGCATACTTTTTTCAGTCATCAAACAGAAGAAATAAAATTATGTTAAAATAAATAAATAACACTATTACCTTGTCCACCAAGAAGTCGTGGATTGGACCATCTAATTTTAGCCGAGTCAGATCCAAACAGTGCTTGAACTGATTCAACTGGATTCAGAGGAACTGAAATGTACAAAAATTTTATTTAAAAAAATGGACGAAAATACCTGATTAAATTTTGATTAAATATCTTTTCAATAATTAATTAGAAATGTGAAAGCTTCTTTCCAGATCATATTTTTCTCTAAATATTAAATTTATTCTTGGTTGTAAATTTATACTTGCAATTTTCTAAAATATATTAACATAAAATAATGCACAAAAATATTCCTTCTTTAAAAAAGGCTTTGTGATTGTAGTGTATTTTTAATGAAAAAAAAAGTTTTTCAGAAATAGTTAATTTTTCACAAAAAGGTAAATAAATGTATGGAAAGCACACCAGCAGTGGCCACTTCAAGGTTTATATTTGGAAAAATAGGATTCCAGGTTTCTCACTGGATTTAATACTGCAGGTTTGATGCACTTTTGAATCCATTGGGAGACCTGGAATCCTATTTTTTCAAATAAAAACCTTGAAATGGCCACCACTGAAGCAGTGGCCACTACTGGTGTGTTTACCTTAAATGCTACAAAAGTATATTAATTAATAACATTATACAACAGTAAAGATCCACATACATAAAAAATTATTAGGCATATGATTTCTATTTCTAGTTTCATGCAATGTATGTATCATTAAATTTATTACAGCAATAACCTCATTACATTGCCAAATATTGTGTTTCTTTTCCTTCTTCTTTTTCTCTCTCTCTTTTGTTTTTTTCTTTTTACATGCACCCCCCCTTGAATGAAAAGAATTTGTTTCAACTCGTTGGACATCAGGGAAGTCATAAAATTTCACAGCATTTTCAACTTGGTATTAAATATGTGGTTAACATTTTGATATGTAAAGCTGGCTAACTACATATCCATTTTTTTATTCATGCAGAGAAAAATACGAAGGATAACCCACACATATTAACACATCACAAAAGAAGTAAACCAAGTAAGTGCAAGATTTTAAAAAGAGAGTTGGGAAAATCTAACAATTAGGGAGCAAAAGTTTTTTAATTAGAATAATTTTAAAGAGTTGTTGACACCAATTACATCGCTTTTTTAAAAACTTTTTCCAAACATGTAATACAATGTCAAGAGGGGTTAGTGCAATTATATTGTTGTAATACTAAAATTTGGCATACTATTTTACATGCTTGTGTCCAGTGAATGGTAAATATACATAACTTAGACTACAGTAGTGCGCATATTATTAGATCTATACCAATAATTGTGTTTCATTAAGGAATCATGATGCACAAAATATTATACGTTATGATTCCATAATTAATAATTAAATGATTGAATGCTACTTGCAAAGTCATTTTAACATTAGATATTCTTTGAAATACAAAGGTAATCTTTCGTATGAGTCCCATGTGCTGTTAACAAAAAGAAAAAAAAAATCAAGATTTTGTACGTTACTTTTTACAATTATTCAGCATAGTATGCTATCTGAGTAACTTTTAATCACCTCCTCGACTCAGAAAAATTAAAGCCATTAAAAAAGGGACATGCACGAACCACTTTCTTGTTGTCTGCAAGTTGCTATCAACTTCTCGTTTCAGAGTAGACAGTTCTTAAAACTTTTCAGAGTAGACAGTTCTTAAAACTATCTTACCACCCTAAACAGAGCACTCAGGCTTAACAACAAGAAATCAGCACTATTTAGGCTTAGCTACACAGAATAGAAAAACACTTTAAGAAAGCAAGTAAATCAAAAATAAGACTTAAAAGCACAAGAATACTTAATTATATGATAAAATACAATAAAAATACTGAAACTATAGTAAAATAAACAATTACAGTAAAAAATCACTTATCTCAGGAGCAGCAAAAACACTCCCCAGCAACTCTAGCGCCCTCTAGAGCAAAGAAGAGACCGAGGGGACATGATTCAGCTGTTTAAATTTATTAAAACGAAAGATGTTACGGGGCTAAAGTTTAGCACTGAAAACAGGACAAGGGGTCATTGTTTTAAGCTATTTAAATCTCAGGCTAACATGGATATTAGGAAAAACTATTATTTTAGCAGGGTAGTGGAAATCTTGGAACAGCTTACCGGAAGAGGTGGTAATGAGCAAAAGAGTAGACAGTTTTAAGAGGGCCATTGATCTTCACTGGGGATTGTAAATTGACTAGGATCAGTCTAGCTGGGCCCAGAGCCTGTTGCTGGTCGTCACTTTTGTATTTGTATCTTACATTTCTGTCAGCACTATCCCTGACAGTAGCACATTGGAATTTAATGAGAAACTGTAGTTTCAAGTCTTTTATAAAGGATATTTTTGACACAACTATTGGTATGAATCTAATACCACCACACAGCACTGCAGATGAACTACACACACACACACCATGCTAAAAAGGAAACAATTATCACCTGGTTCAGGCTGATTGTCATAGTGATACACATTCAAAGCATGAAATGGCCCATCTCCAGCAGAATACACCCCGTTTTGGTAATATTTGTTCTCTCGCTTGTGATACTCTTCCCCGAAAATGGCGCTGTCCGTAGTCCAATAGAGCAAGTCTCTGTGGACAGTTATACTATTGATGCCTTTGTACTGGTGCGTCTGAGAATTCTGCCTAATGTCCGAGACATCACTGCCATCTAAAGATACGGCAACAATGGTGTTGTTGGAAACAGATGGTAGTAGAAGTCTGAAGTTCTTGTAATCCACCGCAAATGCAGATAAATCATAGTCACTGACTATGAGCTGGGCCTTTTCAAACGACACACAACCAGATTCTAGCTCTACCAAGTCGATTCTATACAAGCCGCCTTCGAAAGGCGAGTCCCTGGATGTCCAATAGAGGTAACCGTTGAGTGGATCCACATGTATATCTTCGGGTCTATGGTTTAAATTGTTTACGACTACAGTGTAGTTATCTCCATTTAGATTGCAACGAGATATCTATTTAAATAGAAATACAGACAATAATTATATTTCCACTTATATGGGGTGTAAATATCAGTTTGAAATGAAAAATCAATTTTTTTATATAATGTGGTAGAATTTCTTACAAAATTGGCCGTTGTCTTTATTGTTCAATATAGGCAAAATATATATACACTAATGGCACCCATACGGCTTTGCCCGTAGTTGAAAATTAAAAGGTCATTCGGTTCGCCTGTATATTTACAAATAACGAATGACGAATTTCTCGCCAATTGGCTATGTTCATTCGCTCTCCCATTCCACGTCATGATAATTTCACAATTTACTTGTCCATCTTATGATAATTTTGCTCCGGAAAGCGGTCTTAAAGATGATAATTTTAGGTTTGTGCCCAATTTCAGAAACACCGATTTTGTTGCACTTAGGCAGAGCTTGAAAGAGGTTTTTTCGTCAGGGTTGGAAAATAGCGACGTAGATCAGCAGTGGACGGAATTTAAGGATAAACTTGCTAAAACCGTTGGGGACTATGTTCCATTTAGGAGAAAAGGTGTTAGTACCAAAATTTGGCCCATGTGGTTCTCCAGGGAGACTAAAGAAGCTCTTAATTATAAGCAAGCCACTTTTCGTAAGTTTAAAGAAACTGGTCAGAGTGCGGAAAGGCTCCAGTATGGTAAGGCAAGGCGAAATTTTAAGTATTTGGTACGGATTCAGAAAAGGGAATTGGAGCAAAGGCTGGCAGATGACATTGATGGGAACCCTAAGAGGTTTTTTGCTTACGCTAATTCTGGGAAAGCTCGAAACAGTCAAATTGGGCCTTTGGTTGATGAGCATGGAAATTTAATCCAAAACGATAGGGATATTGCAAATGTTCTAAATAACTTTTTTTCCAGTGTGTTTAACGATAACTGTATCTCAACAGTTGACACTAACAAGACACAAGCTATTATACAGCTAGAGGATTTTGTATTTTCCAGGGAGGAGGTTTTATTTCATTTGAAAAAGATTAAAGCAACTAAAGCTCCGGGACCAGATAATATTTATCCAAAAATTTTAGTTGAATGTGCAGAGGAATTAGTGGATGTTATTTTGAATATTTTCAATGCTTCTTATAACTCGGGGACGGTGCCAGAGGACTGGAAGCTGGCTAACATAACGCCCCTCTTCAAGAAGGGGTCTAAAGGTATTGCTGGGAATTATAGACCTGTAAGTTTGACTTCGGTGATTTGTAAGATTTTCGAAACTTTGATCAAAATTAAGATCATGATGTTCTTAGAGACTAATAGTCTGTTGACTAGTTTGCAGTATGGTTTCAGGAAAGGTAAATCCTGTACTACTAATTTATTGCATTTCTACGACAAGGTTACCTCAGCTTTAGATAACAAAAAATGTGTGGATGTTGTTTATATTGATTTTCAAAAAGCTTTTGACAAGGTACCGCATGTTGCTCTTCTCAGCAAGTTAGCTGACATTGGAATAGGAGGAAAAACTTTACTTTGGGTTAGAAATTGGCTTACTGGTAGGAAGCAAAGAGTAGTTGTGAGAGGAAATCATTCTAATTGGAGTGATGTTTTAAGTGGGGTTCCTCAGGGATCAGTTTTAGGGCCTCTTTTGTTTATTATATTTATGAATGACATCAATGATAATATTTCTGGAAGCATGAATTGTTTTGCTGACGATGTAAAAGTTATGGGGATTGTCGAAAATGAAGAACAAGTAAAACAGCTGCAAGAGGATTTAGATCATATTACTAAGTGGGCAGATAAATGGGGTATGGCAGTTAATGTAGGGAAATGTCAAGTGCTACACTTAGGTCATGGAAATAAGCGTATGAGATATCGTTTACAGGGTTCAGTCATAAATCAGGCAGAAAATGTTATGGATCTGGGTGTCTTTATAAATCAGGACTTCAAGTTTAGTCAACAGTGCAGTATTGCTAGTAACAAAGCCAACAAAATGCTTGGGTTCATCAATAGATCTATTTCAAACAAATCTAAGAAAGTTCTTCTGCCTTTATATAGGAGTTTAGTAAGACCTCATTTGGAGTATGCTGTTCAGTTTTGGTCGCCTTATCTGAAGAAAGATATTTTTGTATTGGAAAGGGTTCAAAGAAGGGTAACTAAATTAGTAAGGGGACTCTCAGATTTAGATTATGATACCAGACTTAATAGGCTTAACATGTATAGCCTGGAGCAAAGGAGAGTCAGAGGGGACATGATTCAGTTATTTAAATTTATCAAAATGAAAGATGTAAATGGATTAAATTTTTGCGGGGAAAGCAGGACAAGGGGTCATTGTTTTAAGCTATTTAAATCTCAGGCTAACTTGGAAATCAGGAAAAACTACTACTTTAGCAGGGTCGTGGGCACTTGGAATAGCTTACCGGAAGAGGTGGTAATGAGCAAGGGAGTGGATAGCTTTAAGAGGGCCATTGATCTTCATTGGGGACTAATTAATTGACTAGGACCAGCCTAGCTGGGCCCAGTGCCTGTTGCTGGTCGTCTCATTTGTATTGTATTGTATTGTATTGTATAAAATTGAGATAGAAAGAGAAAAATCGAATTTTCGAAAAATCACTTCGAACTGCACACCCTCATGCTACAAACTAACTTTGCCAAATTTCATGAAAATCGGCCGGACGATCTAGGCGCTATGCGCATCACAGACATCCAGACAGAGAGACTTTGAGCTTTATTATTAGTAAAGATAAAGAAAAGCAAGTAAGTTACATTATCACTACATTTGCAGGAGTGCGTAAAAGACGTCGTGGTTGCCTGATTGGTAAGGTGTCCGTGTCGGACTCATAAGTGGTAGGTCCTGGGTTTGATGTCAGCTGGTCGAAGATTTTCTGTGTTCTTTAATTGCGACTGGGGCACATTAAATAAGTCAATGGTCAAAGTCCTCCAACTTAGGATTCCAAATAAATACCTCTGGGGGTACTAGATCAGGGATTTCTCGGCTCCTATTCTGGATGTTAAAAAAAAAATCAGTGCTGTCTTCAAGGCCCCATCCAACCAGTTAAACCACATATAGTAGTATATATGTGGGACCCTGGAGTGTGAAGTGAAGAAGAGCGCAAAAAGGTTGGTCTGCTGCATACAAAAGATGGGACTCGTAATTATTTAACGCTGGAAAACACAGTCGGACCTCCATATATCGAAGTAGCAAATTTCCGGAAAAAAATTTGATATGTAGAAATTTAGATGTATAGAAACAATCTTATTTTATCCTAAAAATCTCCTAAAACATTAAAATTAAAGCTAATTTTCGTGTATGAAACCCAATTTCTAATTTATACGAGCATCAGATTAAATGAAAGTTAATAATTAAAAAAATAACAGAAATTACATTTTTGCACCTTCATACATCTTCATTTCTCAGCAATTCAACTTGATCTGCAACATTAGGGGATCTCGTTTTGACAATATGACCGAGAGAAAAGTAAAAAATCAGTCTACTCGAATGATTTTTACTGCAGCTACAAAGACTAGGAATGATATACGCGAAATACACCACCAGCTCAGTCATTTCCAACCGAGGACATGCAGTTTCGTGCTTTTTAGCACTCAACAACCCGGATGACTGAGCTGGCAGTGTATTTTTTTGTATTTCTGCTTTAGCCCTGGCTAATGGGTGGTAATTTATTGAACTAGGAATGATAACCAACAGACAAAAGGGATACGTTGAAACTGATTTTACAAAGTTACTGGTTACAACTAAGGTTTGAAATAAACTTGAGGGAATTTAATAACTCCAGAACGAAACAACGACCTATCTACACACTCCTCAACCCCAGATTCTTTATAAGTTTCATAGCAACCTTTAGTGAACATAATTTTCTCAAGTAACTTTCATTTTTCATGAGACAAATAGTCTAAATTGGAAAAAAAATTCGATGTACAGAGATTTTTTCAATATAAAGAAACAATTTTTCTATATAATGAACATAGAAATTTGCTGGAATTTTGACATATAGAAAATTTTGATATGTGGAAGTTCGATATATGGAGGTTCGACTGTAATTATAAAATAATTTCTTTTACAGAATTATGTAGTTATGACTCAATGGGGAATAACTTTCTACATTACAATGCAGTAACAACCTAAAAAAAAAAAACATTTTTGAGCTTACATTAGTCTGACTCTCAGGTACAAAAATTACATTTGAAGTCTTACAATGCTTAAAGAATATATTGCTTCCTTTCAGATTGTTATATAAAGCAGTAAATTTCAAGTTAGAGCCCTCCAATACTTTTGATTTGCCTTTTTTTCTGAACAAAATTACTTACCCATGAATACTTATATTTACACTGTTACAAGTATGAACTAAAACAAAACCTTTGAGCAGTGGCGTAGCTAGACTCGACTTTTGGGGGGGGGGGGGGTTACTTCTTTTATATATATATATATATATATATATATATATATATATACATTTATCATGTATATATAATCGCTTGGAATTTTTTCCTTTTCTTCTTTTTTTTTTCTTTCTCTTCTCTCTTCTTTTTCTCTTTTTTTTTGAGACTAACTTTTCGGGGGGGGGGGGGGGTTGTCCCCAAACCCCCCCCCCTTAGCTACGCCCCTGCCTTTGAGCTCAAAATAAATCGATAAAATCAACATCAATGAAGCACAAAAAATGTAAATCACTGCATATGTGTATTTTGGAATTACAAGAAAAGCTTTTTTCAATTAAGACAGTGAGAAGCAAAGGGATGTAAGTGGAATTTTCAAGGTTTTGAGTACAACACGTTAAAAGCTCTGGTTCTTGGTAAACTTTCATTGTAACTTTTTTCCAAATTATGCTAAGTAGCAGCACCTGCCAGAGCTACCCCAGTACTATCTCTTGCCCTAGTATAGAGGAGAGATTCTCCTACCAGTTGTACAGGTTATCTACAAATTTTTAATTTATCACTTACACCGCTTTGCTTCTAACTGTCTCAATTATATTGCAATTTCAGCACTGCATGAATAATGCTACATCAACTTTTCACTTACATGTTTTTCTTCAGCCATGTAAAGTCGTTCATTCAACCAATCTAGAGACAGTGCCGATGGATATCCATTGCTTAGATGCAGTATGGTAACAATCTTTTGAAGGGATCCCTTTAAATTAACCCTGCTGACAACCCCTCGTGAATCCGAGACATAAAACATATGGCTCTTCACATTGAGAGCAATGCCTAAAATAGGAACAAAAGATACATAGAGAAAATTATTACTCCACCAGTATTAGGACACTATACATGGTGTTCCGTTTTAACCTGCAAGACCTTTATTTTCGCAACCGTTAGTCCTAGAGGTATACTTCCAGTTGCAAAAATGTTCAAAATCAGATGCAGAGTTAAGATATTGAAAGTTTGAAGCAAAAATAAAAATGAGTCAAAAAATACAAAATTTAACTTTTTATACGAGCCCTAGGTCCCCTAACTAATATTTAGAGAAATAATCTCCATTGAAAAGTATTACTGACAAAAAAAAAAACTTGACACTTGTGTGACCAAAACTCAAGGAGATATTCCAATTCAAAGTTTTAAGGGACTATACAGGAGATGAGATTGAACTTATCGCCTTATCAGAAAAATGACAGGTCGTCAAAGTAAGGAAAACAAGGTATTTATATTTTTCATTGTTATTAAAAAATAAATGCACATGTTATGCCATGATAAGCAAAAACACACTATAAAACCTCAATCAATTTGAAAAACCACACTTTGTGCACACATATAAATTTAAACCCTTGTTAACTGCTATATTTTCCCCCAGAAGGTGTTATTAAAGGCTAGTGTAAAGTGGCATAGGTCACAAAACGCTGCGTTTCATTACTCAGTGAGCATTGGTCATACAAATGTTAAACTTTTTGTGTTGGAATTACTTTTCACTAAAGATAATTTCCCTGATTATAAGTTAGAGGACCTAGGACCCATATAAAAAGTTAAACTTAGTATTTTTTTAATTCATTTTTATTTTCACTTCAAAGTTTCAATACCTTTCTGCATTTGATTTTGAACATTTTTGCAATTGGAAGTATGCATCTACCACTAATGGTTGTAAAAATAAAGGTCTTGCAGGTTAAAACGAAACACCATGTATAACTGTCAAATGAACTTCCAAAGATAAATATATTATCATAAAATTTGTATTCTGAAAACTTATGCTTAACTTTTAGGGTACTGAAGCTTAATACGTACATGAAAAACATAATGAAATGATTTTATACTTCAACTGAATGAGACGTTGGTTATTTCAGAACATATATATTGACAGTATATTACTAAGTATTTGGAAGACAAATAAAACTAGCATGTTGTGGCCATCATGAAACTTTCTTCTATATATATATATATTTTTTTTTTCTGATCCCTCCCCATGCTTGACGAGGAAGCAATATTCCCAACAAAAACAAAATTACACATGCAAAAACTTGACGACCATCCCAATGTCTGAATTATTACAAAAGCAAAGCAAAGAGCGAAAATTGAAAGTTATTTTAAAAGCCTTGCTTGAATTAATTACAAATATTTTATTTGTTAACAAACGCAAGATGGCAGCAGTTAAAAATTTTAAATTATTGTGACTTTCTGGTTATTTTCCAACAGTTAAAATCACGCGAAATACGCAGACGACAGTCTGTTACAATTTATCTTTCTTATTGTTGCATTTATAAAGCTATTTTTATTTACACAAAAAAAATAAGACTCCCATGGAGCAATTGGCGCCAAAATTGAACCAACACCTGTTTACATATGGATTGACATTTACAGTGGCGTAGCTAGACCCGACTTTCGGGGGGGGGGTTACTTCTTTTATATATATATATATATATATATATATATATATATATATATATATATATATATATATACAGTGAAACCTGTGTAAGTTGACCACTTGCGGTGCAGTACTTTGGTGGTCCTGCCGCACTCAGCCGTGCGGGGGGCCCGCTACGCGGACCCCCCGGGCAGTGGAACCTAAGGCCTATGGCTAAGAGGTGGGGTGCGTGCGGAGAAAAGTACTTTGGTGGTCAACTTAGACAGGTGGTCAACTTATAAAGGGGGCAATGATTATTTTTTTTTTTTTTTGGAACTCTTGCACCATGACACCTTTTGTAATTCTTGCAATTGACACCTACTCTTTCTGTTTAACTCACTTTCATTGTTTAGCATTACTTTGAAACAATAATTTAAGATGTTATTCAAATATCTTTAGAAATTATTTTCCCAGAATGACGTATAATGTCTCGTGCAAATTTAAAATTTCAGTAAATTGACCAAAAAAAGCCTTATTGTTTATGAAAAGTTACTCATTTTATATTAATAGTTCCTAAAAATTTATAGCTAATCAAAAATTACAAATTCTTCGCTTAACAACAGAAGAAAAACAAGTTTGGAGAATAAAAGGGTTCTTAGTAGTTTTCCCATGTGGTTAAACTCAAAAGGAGGTTTAGTTATGCTGCTGTTTCATTTAGTTGGTAAAATGCTGGTCTGGCATCAGAAATATTCTTGGAAAGCTTATAATAATAATAATAATAATAATAATTTGCTAAATAAAATTTTAAAAAATAAACCAAGTGGTCAACTTACAAAGGGTTTTTTACGATACTCCAATCCAAACTTGGTGTTCATTAGTGGTCAAGATAGACAGGTGATCAAGATAGAGAGGTGGTCAAGTTACAGAGGTTTTCCTTCATTATATAAGATAGGACTAATTCCGTTCCTGACAAAAGCGGTCAACATAGACAGGTGGTCAACTTACAAAGGTGGTCAACTTTACAGGTTTTACTGTATATATATAAATATATGTATAATCGCTTGGATTTTTTTCCTTTTCTTTTTTTTTTTTTTTTGAGACTAACTTTTCGGGGGGGGGGGGGGGGGGGGGTTGTCCCCAAACCCCCCCCCCCCCCCTTAGCTACGCCCCTGGACATTTATTCCAAATTTCATCCAGAAGGTAGCATTACTTCTTGAGATACGGAACTCACAATAAAAAAAAAGAACGTTCGACTGTGCCCCCCCCCCCCCTTTTCAGCTATTGACACCAAAATAGAGTCAGCACTTAAACCCTCTAGGGGCTACTTGTCAATAAATTTTTCTTTGATTCCGTTCATTTCTTGAGATACAGCAGTCACAATTGACGACAAAAAAAACGTTCTATAGCTCAACCCCCATTTGAGTTATTGACACCAAAATTGAATCAGCACCTGTTCCTGTTAATGGCAACATATGGACTAAATTTTGTTTGATTCCGCCAGTTACTTCCTGAGGAATAGCAAGCACCCGTAACTCAAAAAACGTCCCATTGCTCCACCCCCTTGGAGGAATTCGCGCCAAAAACCAATGGGCACAAGTTCACATAGGGGCACATATGTGTACCAAATTTTGTTCGATTTCATGCAGTAGTTTTTGCTGTAGAGCGGCCACTTAAAACTGGTCACACACAGACGTGACACACACATACACGGACACACACACACAGACAGACAGACATTTTCCAAAAATAGTCGGAATGGACTCAGCACACCTCAAAACGTTCGAATCCGTCAAAATTCGAAATTCAAAAATTTGCACGAATCCAATACTTTCTTCTATATATTAAATATAGAAGAAAGTAAAAATTATATGCTTATCAAAACACAGTTACAGTTTTGTATTTACTTATTTGCTTTTTTTTTTTTTTTTTTGGCTATAAGTAAAATGTTTCACACAAAAATACCAAAAATGTATTCTAAATTTTTATAATTTTACAGCTTTACAAGAGCTGCAAATAAAGCTTTTTCTTATGCATGCCAGCTGATTCATTTATAATTTACACATGTCTAAAAAATTTACTTTAGGTTTTTATAGCACAAAAAAAATTGCTTGGCTAATTTTTTTTAAAAGAGAAAGAGAGAATAAACTGTCTGGTTGAGTTCCAGTAGTTAAGATTTTGAAAATACATTGTACATAAGAAGCCATACACATCAATACATAAATACACCCACACTATATAAAAATATGGAAATGCTAGAAACTTTACCTTTAATGCTAACTGATGTATTGCTTGCTTTGTACAGAGTTTGTGATTCATCTAGTATTCTAAGGCCAATCTTCAAAACACTTCTTTTTGCAGCAAAAATAAGAAAAGCTCGTGGATGATGTGGACCTGGGGAAAATATTTAAAAGAAAAAGGCAATGTTCAAAAGTACTCCAACGCTGTGCAGTACTCCAAAAATAATTACTGTTACAAATTCTGTAAATAGTAATTATTTTTGTGATTAATTTGTTATAATATAGCTAAATTTGGCATTTATTCCGCTATTTTTCATCTAAAATTATCTTAGTAACATAACCTGTAAATAGTTTCTTGTAATGTACATACAACCCCCTGACATTCAACTGAAGTATACGGTCCCCATATTTTTCATTGATAAGATTCGTGAATGAATAAAAAGAAGATACCAGAAGCATTTCGAATTTTGTGACAACTTCTTTCGAGATTTATAAATAGCCACAGCCAACGGGGGAGTCAGTCTCAAGTTAGCTTTTGCTTGTGAATCGTGTCAGCGGTGCACTGGAGAGCATGTATTAGCTCTGTTTTGTGAAGCCTTTGAGCTGTATTTTTGCGTATTTGGATGTAAATATGAGTGTAACAGTTGAGTTTATGGTGTTAATTGATATTTGCTTAATGGCTGATGATTGATTTAGTATTTGTAACTACACTTCCTGTACATAGCTGTAAATAAATCTCCCGTGTTTTCTCAAGAACTGTGCCGTCATTTCAAGAAAGTTTGAAGTTGTATCACGAACTCTTAACAATACAAACTCATGTTCAGAACCTTGCACACAAAATAAAAGCACTGAATTGTTAAAATTAGTCTAGTTCATGTGAGGTGAAGATAGAGGGCAGCCCAGGCCCGGACTGGCCATAGACTTGACCGGGACTTTTCCCGGTGCGCCCTCTCGAAAGGCGCCCTTCTGTTCTTTTCTTATTTTTCGAAACAATGTTTTAGCAAAATGGAAATAAATTATGTGGAACAAAGAAGTGATTTTGCATGTGAATATTTTCACATACAAAAGCAATGGTATTCTTATTTATATAAACGTTCCCTTTTATTGCCCCCAATAAAGGCAATTAGTCCACTCTCGTTTCGTAAACGGTCTGCTCCCAGGCCTGCTGCCCCATCGTTTGTGGCTTATCTTTTGCTCCAAGTTTCAATTCTGAGGACAAAAGCGGACCCATGGTGTTTCCCCAATAAAAAAGGGATGTGAGCAGGATGTGAGAGTGAAAGTGACAGCACATATCTATGGTCAAGAATACGAGAATGGTTTGATTTATTGACTGTACTTAAGTTGCTGACTCCCTGTTCTGCTAAAGATCATGAGTGTAATAGAAGCAAGAAGACAAATAATGTTAATTTTTGAAATCTGCGCATTAAAAATAGTGTAATGTCGAAATAAGCCGCATAAAAGCAATAATTTAGTGGATGGATGAACACGATGACAGAAGTCAGATGTCGTATTTTTTGTCACTTCACAAAATAACTTTTTGGACAAGACTGCACGGTGATTCCTAGATTTTGGAGTCATGGCGCCCTTTTTGAAACGAAGATATTCGCATGGCGCCCTTCTCAAAATAAAAGTATGACTTGTAACTGGCAGTCAAAAATAAATACAAGTCGTGTATCTGCATTGACTAGCCCTTATTTATCCTGCAGAGGCTCTGTAAAAAAAAAAGGTTCACAAATAATAAGTCTAAATTAATTGAGAAAAAATAGTTAATTTTCGATGTGGTCCTAGGAGGACTGCAGGGCTCCCCTGGGCACATTTGAGGAATTACTGGACTAAACACAATAAAGATGCCGAAAAATTTTAAAGATAAAACATTTTTCGATTTTAAACTAAGTTTTGTCAATTAAAATCATTACAAGTTCAAGATCTTTGTGTTCAAAACATATTCCAGTTTTTTTAGTTGCATTTAACTCTTTCACTGTCTTTTTAGCCAGATGTGTGTACAAAGGAAGGGGGTCATGGCATAACCTTCGGCATTGAAATTATTAGGAGTTAACTTAAGAGATTTTTTAAATCTCATTTTAGGGGTCAAGTTCTCGGGAGGGGGAGCGCTGCGTAGCATTTGGAGGAGGTTCGTCATTGCCCTGGCGGTGGAAGGTTGTCGCCCTTATGTAAGCTACAATACTACCTTAAAAATATTAATATTTGAATTCCTGCATAAAATCATAATATTATTACATTTTATGCTGCCTTTATATCATTTTGGGAAGTTTTTTAATCTGTGTTTTCCCTCAGATGAAGCTCGATACCGCGCCCCCCACCCCTCGCTATCCTGTTGACTTGTGAAGGTTATTATTGATAAACTTTGCATCAATGAAACAATGCAATTCATTATGAGCGGAACGAAGTTTGAGTTTGAAGAAGGAATGTATAACGATGTTGTTAATAACTAAAACGCAAAGCCATTACTTGTGACGTCGCGAAGGGGGAGGGGTGTCCGCCTCGGGTTTGACTGTCTGGGGGGGGGGGGGGTTGATACCCAAAGTGGAATTACAAGTTTTTGATAAAAATGAAGCTGAAATGCATTTTTAAGACTTCTAATTTGAAACTTTTACAGGGGAGAGGCCCGCCCGTACCCGAATATTTCCCACCCCACACCATGGAATCAATACGTACTACTATACCCAGAATTAGGTTCATATTGTCAATACTTAGACCTAGTAGTGACCTCTTATAACAAAAAACTGAAAACCCATTAGCTTTCCATGTGTGTAAAATAAGTTCAAAGTAATTACGAGGCCAACAATTTCACAGACCCCCTTACCTTTTTGATCTCTCGACGCACACATGCGTCTTGGGTAAGTTACATAAAAAGCATTCATAGTTTTTATTTGCCTTATGTATATTATCCCACATAAAATTTTGTTTTTCACAAATACAGTTGTTTCTGAAAATTGTAAGATTTTCATGTTTACATAGAATTTAAAAACTTTTTTTTTTGCGTTTAGAGGGAGAGGGGGGAGGGGTGACACATCACTAATAACCGCTCCGAGTGTCACCCATGCTAGGTACGCTACTGGTATTACAAATATTAATAAGAGTCAAGAAAGACTATATTAGAAATGTAATGCGAGAAATATCGAAATAACCTTATTCGTTTTCTATCTGCAGTTAGTTTTTACATATCAGGATAGTATAAAGCCTAAAAAATAAACAGCACTTTTTTTTCACAGAATAAAAGCTAAAGATTCTAACCATTAAAGCATTTTATGAGGATCTTTCGAAGCATTCTTGTACTGTGCAAGAGCTTTTGACTAACTATCATTTGGTAAGCAGAAAAAAGGGAGCATACATGTAGACCACACACTTGTTTTATGGCTTTAAATAACGCCTTTTAAGATGCTTTATATCGATAAGGATCTGCGATGCTTGGGTCCTGGGGGATTCGTAGCAGTGGATTTCTGTTGGACAAGGGAGGACAACTATCATAAATTTTATGCAGTTTGATTACAGAGGTCCAATTGCCGTTACTTACATGAATCGGAGAGTCATTTGGATCAGATTTTTGCATTAGTGAACAAGTAATTTTGAAGCGGCAGCAAAATTGGATATATTAAGTCAAGGATCTTTTCAACAGTAGGTTACTCGTTTCATTTTTCATTTTCTTTTTATTGCGAAAATATTTTCCTTCATGTATAATATTAAATTATAGAATTACAATCTATGATTCATAATTAATGGCATTATGATCTATGTGCTGCGAAATGACAAATGATATTGCAAAATTTTCGAAAATACATATGGTTAAAAAAACAACGTACTCGGATAAGTTGAAAGGTCTTGTGTTATCAATTGAAAACTATTATTTTAAAAAGTAAAAACTACTAAGATTAAGCATGTCCTTGAACTATTTTTTTTTTCATCGTCCCTCTGTTTTTAATATGATTGGTAGTTTTTATGACGGCTCTGTCTAGGTCGGTCGCGTCAGTTTTCAAAAACAAAATCTGACATTCAAAAAAGTTCTCGAAACTTTAAGACAACAATGCCATGAAATTGAATAGAAACGTTTAAAATGTTCGTTTTTGCTACATATATACTTTAAAAATATAACACTTTGGACAGCGAGAATTTCTGAAATGAATTTTCAGAAATTAGATCCTGATTTAAGAATGTGGAGGAAAAAATATCATTACGAAAAACCCTCTTGTTTTCTTATGCCAACAAAAAACTTGTAATTTTAATTTTACTTAAAAAAAAAAGGAATTCTTAAATGAAAAAAGGAGGCAAGGGAAAATTGGACATGGTCAAGAAATTTATTTGTTCTTCTTTTAAACTGAAATCTTTGAGTTTTCTTGCAAAAGTTTTATTGATTAATCAATATTCCTTATAATGGTCACAAACAATAATAGTAATTTCAAATGTATATCCATACATAAAAAATGATTTCTCAAATAATTTAATTTCAAGCTTTTCCCAATAGTTTCAGTGTTATTAAAATGATATTATTTATTACGTATTGCAAAAAGGCGAATAGGTGCACTGGATGAGTTAGAGTTCGATTGGTTGTATTTTTCCCCAAGATATTTGCTATGACATGATCATGTTACTAATAAATAAATAAATAAATATAGGATTTGAAAAAAAAAGAAAAAAGAAATCAGACTTTAAAAATAGATTTTAAGGACTCTAGATATTACTTATGTTTTATTTATAAAAAATATGTCTTGCAAACATTAAGAAAAAAAACATGATATTTTAACTCATTTTCATGGTAGCAGTTATTTTATAGCATACATAAGCCAATTTCATTACAAATGCATAATTCGTATAAAATTTGACATTTGAGATGTGAGATGCAAAAAAACAAAACAAAAGAAAACAAAACAAGCAATACTATAAGTACAAAACAAATGCGTAAACATAATTCGAATAATCCTTTGATTTTGAGGACTGAAATCAATTAATCACTAACGTCATGTCTCATGTTATATCCGCACTAAATTCTTCATCTTAATTACTCTTTATTAATTTTCATTTTTGATAAATTATAATATTTCTTGATTTACCCAATTTGTAAAATCAAGTTTCCCCTTCATGATTGAATTCCTTTTTTGTATTGCTATTCATCCAAAAACATACCCTTTTTTTTATAAAAAGTATATTTATAGAAACTAGTAATGGCCTGATATTCATTACCACTCGCTCCTACTCTAGAAATTATTGCATAACTAAAATGCTTTAAACGAGCACCAGGCAGAGATGCAAAGATTTTTAACAATCCAAAGAAAAAAATTTACTTATGAAATGATATTTTTAATTTATTCTTTTTGAGT
Source organism: Uloborus diversus (assembly GCF_026930045.1). Lineage (NCBI taxonomy): Eukaryota > Metazoa > Arthropoda > Arachnida > Araneae > Uloboridae > Uloborus > Uloborus diversus. The sequence continues at coordinate 138,341,676 of NC_072739.1, forward strand.
TTTGAACTTTAGCGCGATAAAGTGGAAAAAATATTTTAAAACAGTCTTTGAAAACGGACAACAGTTTGAATTGTCATGTACATACATCTCTTTTTAATTTTAAATTGCAGAAGCATTTTGTCGAAAATGACAAACTAGCATATGTAGGGACAAAACGAAAAAAAAAAAACCTGAGCATGAATATTGATCGCACGGAGAAAACCTCGTCAGCTTAAAGAACCGACAAATTCACGTAATAAAATGATAGCGTCATGTTTTAAAACAACAGCAGATACCAGTGAAAAAAATTCAATCGACAACACAAAAAAAAAGTATCACTGCAAGAGGTGTTGTTACTTAATGCTATGGAACTAGTGAATGATGCATTTCAGAAGAAAGACGAACAAGCAATGAATTTTCGGAAAAAGTTTCTGTTGATAAACATTTAGCAAAACTTCTCATTCTTCGAAATTAAAAATTATTCCCCCCAACCGCCTCTGCGACGTTATTCAAATTTTCAGGGTGTATTTTGGTGGTCTTTCCTCTCTTTTTTTAGGGGAGTCTCTTTCTAGGGGGTAATCATTAATATTTAAGGGGATGTACCAACACTCTTTGGGGGGAGGGGGGAGGTCTCTTCTACTATTTTTGAACTTGCAAAAAATGTGACTTCTCGTTTAGACATTTTCAGCAACAAAAAAGAGCTTTATTTGCTTCTCAATGATTTTTTATCCTTTTAAAATGGTCGCACTAAATCTTAATTTCTTAGATATTATGGAGGCTCAGTCGGCGCCCTTCAACTCAGCTTTCCCGCACCCTGTCGATCACCCAGTCCGGCCCTGGGGCAGCCTGGGATTTTCTGGACAGTCCCATTTTTATCTCTACCAGTTTGAACTCATACAAAATATGTTTTGTTGATTGAACTTTAATTTTTTCAGTTAGAATACCTGAAAACAGTCAGAAAAATTAAATTGTCTGTGAAAGAACAACACTTGAATTATGTTTTTATTTATATATTTCTTAACTTTTTATTGCTACAGTAGAAGACCGTTAAAACGCACACCTTGGGACCAGAGCTTTTGCGTTATACAGGTTTTTGCGTTATATAGATCATTTCAAATTTTCGAAACTAATATTCAGAATATATCTATATATTAGCAATTCAGAATGAGTTTTATCTGCAATGAGTATTAAAGCATCAATATTACAATTAGTTATTCACAAATAAATATGTTTCACAATCAAAATCTTCTCTCAGCACTTCTGCTAGCTTCATGGTTTGTATAACAGCTGCATTTTCAAGAGTCATCTGGTATTTTCTGTTTACTATGAGTACTAATTTTTAATTTAAAAGCTTTGAAGCAAAACAGAGGGATTTTTTAAACTTCAAAACCTATTGTTTACTTTTGAAAAGTAGTGCTGTTTATAGAGAATTGCGTTATATAGGTCGGCGTTATAACGGTCTTCTACTGTATTTTCATTCAATTAAATAAATTCATTACCATTTAATTTTTTATCATTATCAAATAGATTCTCAAAAAAAAAAAAAAAAATCTTGTTTTAATGACATTACATTACTGTTTTCTTTTTTCCACATTAGAAGTATGGAGATATTTAATAAGGATTCATTAAAGTTAAATTAATGAATAAATTTGGTGGGATGTATCAAAAAAGAAAGTACAAAGATTGAGATTGAGGCTAAAGACGAAAAAAAAAAAAAACATGACAAGGTCAAAAAATTTTCATTTGACCTGTAATAATTTAAGAAATGCTTTCTTATTCTGAAATGTTATTTTATATCAGACTTGAATTTATTTCTCATGGGAGTCACAATAAAGTAAGTTAATAACTAAAAATAACTGCAAAATCATATGCACTTATTGAAAACCTGATACAATATACAGTTACTTACCATTGAACACGTCTTTCTTCGATAAAGTAGTGACAGTGCGTACATCAGCAGGCCCTTCCCCCATGGCATTTCTAGTGCTTAAGGAAATTATATATGTTGTTGATGCTTTCAAGTTGTTGATCATGTAATGCAATCCATCAGAAGTGTCTGAAACATCCTAGAATAAATAATGTATGCATTACTTGTATTTATACAAATTTTAAACTAAGTTGACGTGAAATCAATTCCAACGACCATAGCAGCGATTAAAATACAATAAATCAGAATTTTCCAAACTTTATAGCATATTTACAAGACAAAAAAAACATACGAATTTGTGGAAGTAGAAAACAGTTTGACCACCTATGCCAGCATTATCTCTCCAAATGTCGGAAAGTTGAGGTCAAAGAACAGCTCCAAAAGTTAAAACTCTGATTTTCAGATGCAGTAGTATTATTTAAATATCATTTAACGCTTGTTAAACTGTTTTACCAGATTTTTCAGTGAACACCCTAATAAGGAGCGGCAGACCCTCAAGAGGTATGCAGACCAATGCTTGGTAAGCCCCGCAATAATATTCGACACTGGAAGCATCAAAGTTGCTTCATTTGCAAATACAGGATTGGATGCAGAAACTTCCTTTCTTGAATTTGGCGTGCAAAAAGTGTGGAGCATCACAGAGTTGTTGAGAGAGGCTCAACGGAAAGATCTGAATGGGAAGTTTTGTTACATCATGCTTTCAGTTGCTATCATGTTTTGGAACAGCCTCACTTTTGCTGTGAAAGCGTATTTTTCTAACAGTCGTTGGATTGGAATGGGGACTTAAACTGGCCTGCATGCTCACCTGATTTTGCCTCTTGTGACTATTTAATGTGGGGTTATCTGAAGTCACAAGTTTATAAGGATCGTCCACGAACCCTGGAGGACCTGAAGTACAGCATCTGAGCCGAAACTGCCAATATACCGATCAACATGTTCCACAGAGTTCCCCAAAACTTCCGAGTTCGACTGAATCAGTATATTGACAATGGAGGGCAACACTTACAAGATATTGTTTTTAAAACAGTGTAACACATAATCTCCCACTAAGTGTGACAGGAAAAAGGTAATAATAAAGAATTTTTAGGTATGATCAGATGTTTACTTGGGATTAAGTCTAAAAACTAAAAATACCTTAAATTATTTGAGATCAACTACTTCTGTATTTATTGTGCACTTTCTTAACTTTACTTTATTTACCTTTTTTTTTTTGCTGTTGTTGTTTTGACTTGTCACGGGATATTAGGCCTTTACTAAATCTTTCAAGAACTGATATGATCACCGGCTTTCAAATACAAATTTACCAGCAACAGGCTCTGGGCCTAGCTAGGCTGGTCCTAGTCAATTTATCAATCGCCAATAAAGATCAAGAGCCCTCTTAAAATTATTCATTCCAATCGCAAGTAACTGCTGTTTCTGGTGTAAACTATCACAAATACCTACAATCCAAATTTCAATATCAGCTTGGGATTTGAAAAGCATAAAACAATGAACCTGGGCTTTGCTATCTGCGCAGAAATTTAGTTCATAAGCATCCTCCATTTTACTAAATTGAAATGACTGAATCATTTCCCTCTCCTTCTCCTTTGCTCAAGACTACACATATTAAGAATTCTAAGCCTGGAAACATAATCTAAATTAGAAAGCTCATTCCCTAACGTCTCGTTGCCCTCTTTTGAATCCTTTCCAATAAATTGATATTTTTTTCAAGATAAGGAGACCAAAACAGAATAGCATACTCCAAACAAGCTCTTACAAACTTGTGTATAAAGATAAGATTAATTGGAGGCAGCAGGTCCCAATTCTGATGCCTCTCACACACTAAAAAAAGCACAATAACAGGTAGAAAAACAATTCTTAAAAGGAAAAGACAGCATTGATTTCTAAATCGGACAGCTTTTTCTTCTAAAAAATGAGCAAATGATTTGAAAAAATAAGGGAAAAAAATACTTTATTTAAAAACTTTCCCTACATTTTTAAGAAATAAAATCATTAGAAAAAATATCAGAACACTCATAGTTATATGGAATATTGTTCCTCGCTGAAATAAGGTTAGAATTCAGCTAGAAAATAGTAAATTTAGAGTGTAGTTTAATGTTTTAATGCAGTTAATGTGTGTCTGTTCTCATTTAGCAATTTAAAAAATATTTTTTCAACATCCATACAGGTTGGATTGAGTAAAATTGAAAACATTGTTCACTCATCAACAACAACAACCAGAGCAAAAGACAATAACATCAGCGAATCCAAAAATATATAAGAGGAACAAATCCACAAACAAGAGGACATTGGGAGGGAAAAGAAGAAGGGGAGAAGAAATAAAAACAGATGGTCTCAGAAGTAGGGAAATCAGCATAAATAAGAGCTTACCTTAATCATAGTATTTCCACTTGACTCTTCTCGAATATAAAGGACGTAAGACAATATTGGACCATTTGGATACGTAGGCGGATCAAAACTAACTGAAATTCTAGAAGCACTCACAGCTGTTAGGCACGTTATGGTGGGGGCTGTAGAGGGCGCTGCAAAGTTAAAGAATGCAATCATTATGTAAAAATAGCTACAATTACAACACTACTACCTATATACAAATACAAATGCGACAATCAGCAACAGGCTCTTGGCCCAGCTAGGCTGGTCCTAGTCAATTTATTAGTCCCCAATGAAGATCAGTGGCCCTCTTAAAGCTATCCACCCCCTTGCTCATTACCACCTCTTCAGGTAAGTTGGTCCAAGTGCCCACAACCCTACTAAAGTAGTTTTTCCTTATTTCCAGGTTAGCCTGAGAGTTGAAAAGCTTAAAACAATGACCGCTCGTCCTGCTTTCGGTGAAAATATTTAATCCATTAACATCCATTTTGATAAATTTAAAGAACTGAATCATGTCCCCTCTGATCTTCCTTTGATCCAGGCTAAACATATTAAGTCTATTAAGTCTGGTATCATAATCTAAAACTGAAAGTCCCCTTACTAGTCTAGTTACCCTTCTTTGAACTCTTTCCAATGCACAAATACCTTTCCTCAGATAAGGTGACCAAAACTGAACAGCATATTCCCAATGAGGTCTTACTAAACTCCTATATAAAGGCAGAGGACCCTTCTTAGATTTATTTGAAACAGATCTATTGATAAACCCAAGCATTCTGTTGGCTTTGTTACTTGCAATGTTGCACTGTTGACTAAAGTTGAAGTTCTGATTTATTAAGATAACCAGATCAATAACATTTTCTACCTGACTAATGATTGAACCCTGTAAACGATAACTAATACACTTATTTCCACGACCTAAGTGTGGCACTTGACATTTCCCTACATTAACTGCCATACCACACTTATCTGCCTACTTAGTAATATAATCTAAATCCTCTTGAAGCTGTTTTACATGCTCTTAATTTTCTACAATCCCCATAACTTTTACATCATTAGCAAAACAACTCATGCTTCTAGAAATATTCTCATTGATGTCATTCAGAAAAATAATAAACAACAGAGGCCCTAAAACTGAACCCTGAGGAACCCCGCTTAAAACATCACTCCATTTAGAATGATTTCACCTCACAACTACTCTTTGTTTCTTTCCAGTCAGCCAACTTTTAACCCAAAGTAAAGTGTTTCCTCCAATTCCTATATCAGCTTATTTGCTAAGAAAGCAACATGCTTTTCTTAGCATGTTGCTTATCAAAAGCTTTTTGAAAATCAATATAAACAACATCCACACACTTTTTGTTATCTAAAGCCAAGGTAACCTTGTTGTAGAAATGCAATAAATTAGTAGCAGAGAATTTACCTTTCCTGAGCCTATAGTGCAAACTAGTTAACAGACTATTAGTCTCTAAGAAATTCATAATATTAATTTTGATCAAAAGTTTGAAATTCTTACAAACCATTGAAGTCAGACTTTCAGATCTATAATTCCCAGCATTAACTTTAGACCCTTTCTTGAAAAGCGGCCCCGTTATGCTAGCCAGTTTCCAGTCCTCTGGACTGTCCCCGAGTTATAAGAAGCATTGAAAATATTTAAAATAACATCCATCAATCCCTCTGCACATTCAACTAAAATTTTTGGATAAATATTATCTGGTCCCGGAGCTTTAGTTGCTTTTTTTTTCAAATGAAATAGAACCTCCTCCCTGGAAAACACAAAATCCTCAAGCTGCATAATAGCTTGTAACAATACAATATACAAGCAAACACATAACCTGAGATTATCCTCAGAAAAACAAATCACACAAGACCCATTACCACCTTGGTACATTACAATAAAATATATTTTCGGGGATTTATATTCATTGAAAATCATTTGCTCAACATGTTAACTTCTTAAATTAACATACTCTAAAATGTTGAACCCACCAGATAAAGGAGCACAGCAATTCCTTCAATTTCTCTAGTTCTCAAAAATGCTAAATCATGTCATAAGGAGAAGTCAGCTTTGATCAATTGACTATCAATACTCGAGAGCTTGTGGCTCTCACCAGTAGTTTTCAGTACACAGATTGGTCCTTCGGGTCTTTCTCACCGGACTTAGTTGTATGCCATCGACTCTGACCAGTTGTTGTGCCTACTTCTTTAGGTCTATGGTTAAAACAGAGCATGAAGTTTTTGACTAATAAGTCTACATTTTGCTTACGACTTCACATCAGAACATAACTCATGTCGGCAACTAACTAATCTGTTACATAATACCAGTTCAAGGCCATAGAGAAGATTCAAGAATCCAATTATTGTTTTTCTAGTTGGAACAAAAAATTTGTTTGTAAATTAACAAATCAAATGCTAAAAGTGACTGTTTTCTTAAAATATATACAGTAGAACACCTTTATAACACCTATGTATAACAGGAAATTCTCTATGAAACTAACAACTTTTCAGAAGTAAGCAATACGTTTTTCAGTTTTAAAAAATACTTCCATTTTGCCATGCAAACATAACAATTCTTTGGCAAATTGCATAGTGAAACAGTTTTTCATCTTTCCATTTTGCATCAAAGCTTTTAAATGATAATAAGTATGAATTAAATTTTTGCACAGAAAGCAGGACAAGGGATCACTGTTTTAAGCTATTTAAATCTCAGGCTAACCTGGAAATTAGTGAAAATTATTACTTTGGTAGGGTCATGGGTACTTGGAACAGCTTACTGGAAGAGGCGGTAATGAGTAAGGGGGTGGACAGCTTTAAGAGGGCCATTGATCTTCATTGGGGACTAATAACTAGAACCAGAATAGCTGTTGCTGGTCGACATATTTGTATTTACAATAAGAAAGTACCAGATAGTTCTTAAAAATACAGCTGTTATGCAAACCATAAAGCTAGCAAAAGTGCACTTTCTGATAATTATAAAAGATATTTATTTGTGAATGATATGTACATATAAAATTACTGTATTTGAGCTTTAATACTTACTGTTATAAAAACTTATTCTAATGTGAAAATATATTTATTAAGTCTGAGTATTATTTTCTAAATAACCTATACGTAACTCAAATTTCTGGCCCCAAAATACGCTGTAATGGTCTTCTACTGTAATATGCAATAAGTATTAGAATAAAAGCATTTTTTACACTTTAATAAAAAGGATTTCTTTGTTATTGGAGTTGAAATGCTTTTGGTTAAAAGTTTAATTGCCTTTTATTGAAGTTCCATTGCAGTTTTTTCTACTATTCTGAAGAAAAAAAAAACACATAAATTTATTTCTTTTCGAATTTCAATAAATAGCTAAGCACCTTCTATTATCTACTTTTCTCGTTCAGTTGAAATTTCGTCAGTTTTCATACAACAACAGTATAAAATCTGGAAAAACATTGAATTTCATGATAATTTAGAATCAAGAGATGAAAAACAGTACATAATCCTAGGCATCATTGAATCAGAAAGTGGTCAGCTTATTAAATCACACTTTTCATTTAGCTAGATTAACAAGGAATTATTTCATTAAGAGTTAGAAATTTCAAGTAAAAATGATGAAATTTTACCTCCATATGGCAAGGTTGATATGACAATACTTTCTTCAGAAAATAAGGGTGGGTAGTTTTCCAAGAGGATCCAAGCGACTCGAAACTAAAATAAAACATATTTTGATTTTTGAAACTAAACAACATGAAAAAAAAAAAAAAAACAAGCTGATGTGTGCATCACATGACTTCCTTTTACTCCAATATTTTCTCATAATTGGCAGTTTTAATGTGATTCAATAGTTTTCTCTCTAAATATCACCAACAGTGGCCAAACTGAAACCAGATTTAAAAAAAAAATCGCCAAATTTGTCACCAAGTTGGCGACCAAAAGACTGGCGATATATTGCCAAGTGTCCGCCAAATTATAACACCACTTGAGTTAAACTTGAGAAATTAACAATGATTTCCCCCCAAAAAGGGGCAAAAGACCCCTTTAGAAGCACCGGAATGCAACCAAAAGAGGAGGTGCACAACTAGACCCCACTAGGAGTCTATGTACCAAATTTCAATTTTCTAGAACTTATCGTTCTTGAGTTATGCGACATACATACACACATCCGCACATACCTACATACATACAGAGGTCATGAGAAAATTCGTTGTAATTAACTCGGGAATCGTCATTATGGATATTTCATGTGTCTATACATTCTTAGGCACTTATCCACGTGTGGTCGAGTCAAAAAAAAAACTCAAGGCCGATTTTTGAGTGAAAATTTTTTCTTGAATACAATACTTCCTTTTTTGTAAAAGGAAGTAAAAAATAGCTTCATTTTTGAAAATTTTCTACAAATTGAAAATTGGGTCAAAAAGATAACTCAATATAGCACCCAGTGTCAGGCTTGTAGGAAAGTTTGACTTTGCTTTCATAAGAAAACAAATCCTCTTTCCAATATCTCTCTTTCAGGAATCCTTTCTAGATATGCGTTATACTGCTATTGAATGAGAATTTTACTTCATAATTTGATTAACCTCCTGATGTCTTAAACAGGGGTGCCCCGATAGGAAATCACCATGACATTCAAAACATTTCCTTATTTGGCAAATTTTGTCTGAAGATTTGGCAAAATCAGCTGCTCAGTTTCGGTTTTCTTATCTGAAGAAAGATATTTCTTTATTGGAAAGGGTTCAAAGGATGATTACACTGTTAATAAACAGGCTTTTTAATTTTTAGATCATGATACCAAACTTAAGTCTCAATATGTACAGCCTGGAACATCAGACAGTCAGAAAGGACATGATTTAGTTGTTTAAATTTGTCAACATGAAAGAAATGATGGGATAAATTTTTGCACAGAAAGCAGGTAGAGTTGTTATAGTTTTAATCTATTCAAATCTCAGGCTAATCTGGAAATGAGGAAAAATTATTAATTTACTCGGGTTGTGGGCACTCGGAACGGCTTATCGGAAGAGGCTGTAATAGGTAAGGAAAGTGAATAGTTTTGAAAGGGCCACTGATCTTCATTGTGGACTAATAAACTGATGAGGACCAGCCTAGCTGTGCCCAGATCCTGTTGCTGGTCATTATATTTATATTTATATAAAATTTGACGTTCTACTCGGTAAAATTTGGAGCTTCATTTGTAAAATTAAGAATTTCCGCTCACCCAAAAATTTCAGTTCGGAGCAAACCTGGTCTCAAAACATCACTTCAAAGGTCTTTAAATTGAGAGTTAATGGGTGAAGTGGATTTTTTAACTTATGCATTTAAATCACTCCCTTCATCAAAGCAAGAAGGGCTAGATATCATTCGGGGGGGGGGGGGATGTCCCTATGCATTTTAAAACAGATAATGACTTAACCTGGTCTCCTTTAAATGTACTAAGGAGTCAATGCAGCTGGAAGAAATAAACAAACAAAGTCATGAATTTCAATTGATGCAGTTGCTAACTTGATGGATGCATAACCTACCCAAACAGTCATAAACATAAGCTGTCGCATAGATGGAATAAAATTTAACGCTAAACACGAGATGCCAAATCCAATGGCAGTAGAGCTAGAATGGGAATTCGGAAAAATTTGCATAGAACCCCATATTGATATTTGGAAAATCTCTGAAACTCCTAATGACTATTTTACTATAATCAAATATTTAAAAAAGTTTTAATAAGTCATTAATGAATGAAAAATAACATTAATAGATTCATTTCTTGTCATCTGAGCTGAGTGTAGCTCAGTGGATCCAATGGCTAACCTGAAATTTTCTATCCCTAAAAAATTGAAACTTTCTTTGAAACCCAACTAAATCCTTTAAATGGAATGTTCCCAAAAATTTAAAAATTAACTATAGGGGGGAGGGGGAGAGGGCCGACAGAGTATCTTCTCCTCAGGCGCCAACATCTTTGGACGGCCCCCCACTCCTAATGATTATCAGGCCCATCAATTCAAAATTTTCCATGGGGTTATGCATTTATTTTATAAAGTAAAAACTACATAATGAAAACAAAAATGCATAATTAAATTATATTACTAAAATCCAGGTGGGGGAGGGGAGGGGGTTCACCCTCTTTGGATTTCAGAAACACAATTGTCCAAATAATGGGCCTGCCAAAGTAACCCTCCAAATCAGGCCTGGATTTGAATACCCACAAACCCTGCAGTGCAGGTGGAGGGGGCACGTCCTTAAAGGCCAAATGGCCCAAGAAATTGGAAAAAAAAACCTAGTACTAAGTCTTACTAACATTGCAAACATACATTGCTAGCATCTGGGACTCCCTACAGATTTTGTTGCAGGACGGCCCAAAATTTATAGATCCAGGCCTGCTCTAAATGACTATCTCTGTAAATCTTATCAGGTTAGCAGAGGTTGGCAGCAGCACTCAAGTTATATACAATTCACAGCACTATTGTATTTTATTTTATTGTTTACTCAAGAGATGACCTTTAACTTTAGATTAAGCAAGAGAAATACTTACTCTATATTTCATGTAGGGGTGCAAATCTTCAACCTTCAGAACGGTATCCTTTAGAATATAAGAGGGCTTATAATACTCCCAATCTGTGGACTGATGTAATCCATCACTGCGGAGCTGCACCAAATAGGATATGTTTTCATATGGCCCCGGAGCCCACTTTATGGTAATAGAGTCATTGGTCCTGGTCTCGGCGACCAAATATGGTTGAGCGGGAGTTCCTAGTTCATCTTTTGATGCAAAAAAGAAAAATATACTCAACGAACATGTTTAATGAGTACAGATCAAAACAAAGAATGAAAGATAGAGCTATCTTTACCTTTTATTGTTTGGATATAAAAATTTATTGCTATGTTGCATCCTCGAACACAATAAAGATTCTGAAGGAAATTAAAAAAATCCAACATTACAACTAATAAACATACAACCTTATTGAAGAAAAATTTGCAGATAGTTATCATTTAAATAAAATGGTCTCTGACAAGAAAATATGAAGAATTTTTGATAAATAAGAGACATCTCATTATAACGTTGAAAACCTTTTTCTCTGCGAGTTTAAATCAATTAATTACACTTATTATTAATAAAACACTTCATTATCTGTCTCAAAAAAATAAATAAATAAATAAAACAAACCTCAAGCATAAATTTTAAGTCTTTTTATAATTTCAAAATATCCAGAATAACAAAAATGAGTATTCTATTTTAAAAAAAACACACACAAAATTAACCATTGTCAATAAACTAGGTAGCAATAACTTTGAGATTCAACAAGTGTTTCCTGAACTACTCGTATTTTGCGAATTACGCACCAGTTTACTAATAGGGAAAAAATGGAATCATTTAAAATATATCGATTTTTAAAAAACATTTCATTTGTTAAACATATTTTGGAATTTAGAATACTTTTTCCTTTAATATGTTCAGATGCAGAAAAAGTATTAATACCAAAAATGAAGAAATTTTAGCATTCAGGAATGTAACTATTTAGTCGTAAAATGTAATGCAATTGCTTGAAACGTTTTCGTTTAAATACTTTAATCATCCATTTTCTCTTTTTTAACATTATCTACAATAACATTATTGAACAACACGAAAAGTAGTAGCGCGTTTTAAAACAACATAAGTCAAAACAAAAACAAAGCGCTTATTGCATGTCAACGTTGCCAAAATCAGTTTTGATGAAATTTAAAAGTTAACAAAATAAGACTAATAAAAAGAGCATTAAAATGAAAAAAAAAAAAAAAAAAACAAACAATGAAAACAAGCAATTAAAATACAAAATTATCCGCCAAAAAGTAAAAGTACAAGTCACTAAACAACGTGAAAACTTGGAAACTGAACATTAGGTATGAGGAACGAAAATAACAATAGCAATTTGAGCAATTAGAATTTTTTTCGCTAATTTGGAGCATGACACATTTTTATTAATCCCCCCCCCCCCCTAAAAAAACACACTTCATCATTTTATTGCTATCATAATATATGCGAGACTTATAAAAATGTCTTCGATAATAATCAACAGATGACGCCACCAAAACTCAATGTTTGGTTTAAAATAAGTTCCTCTCTTTACTTTCTCACCTAGGCTACGCTCACCTCATATTTCAGGAACAGTCTTTTGAACATTTTTAATGCTTTGTGCTTTGCCAATTGCCATAAAGTAGTTTTATTACTTCTTAGAAGTGTAAACAGGGGTGGCCGCCGGTGCCGCAATGGTGCAGTCTGCGCCATTAGTTTTAGGGGGGTGGTTTCAGGGATGTTTCTGTCCTTTTTTTGAGGGGAGAAGATCTCGTTCTGGGAGCGTCATAGTGGTGTTTGCAGTGGTGCGAATGGGCACCCCTGGGTAAAAATGTTCCCAGACTGGAAGACAATATTTGTTTTCACTACATTTGCTGTTAGAACTGCAATTTCGAATTTTCAGGCAATATTTTTTGGGGAACTGGATGTTGATATTATGGTCATTCATTTGGTCTTGCATTTCGATTCCTGACTGGCTAGGCCCAAAATTTTAAACACTAAATAAAGGTTAATGTTATTTTTTTTAATGGACAAAAATCATCTTTTATTTCTTGCAGTGTCCCATGAAGAATGCGTGATTTTTTTTCTTTTTCTTTGAGAGATATGTATGTCCCTCAACGTTGTTTGTTCAATTTTAGCTATGTGTAAAAAAATAAACATCAATGAAAAATACTTACCCATTTATTTTTGTTGAAGGGTTTTGCCTCTTCTTCCTGTGCAAAATAAAAATATAATTTCCTTTGTTAAAGTTCACTGCAGTTTTATAACAATAACCTAATTGATCTAAATGACGCCAATAAAAATGTTACTTTTTGAAGCATTACTTTTTAAAGCAATTAATGGTACATATTTAAAGCAAATTTAAAATGTGCTGAAAAATTACTGTACATAAAATTTCGCCTTTTATGATTGTCTCAGCATCAACTTAGGTAATTAATTGACCGCAAAGGTGGCGATTGGGACTGAAAAAGGGAGGGAGGCGGCAAAAGAAAAAAAAAACGACAGTTAAAGGCCATAGGATTTTTAGCCGCAAAAAAAAAAAAAAAAAAAAAAAAATCTAATTTGAATTTTGACATCTTGAATTCAAATTATGTTTTTCGCAATCACGAGTTGCGACAAGACCCTACTCATTAGAGTTATTGTTTCTAGAAATGGCTCCCCCCCCCCAAGCATGTCCCTCCTCCTGGGTGGTTATGTGTGTAAAGGCGCTCACGCGTTGGCGAGTGTGTATATGAGCATGCGTGTGAAGGACATGGACGCCACCACCCAGCAGAAGTGGATTCCGGGGGATAGTGCTCAGGAACAGAGCAGCCGTGCCGCCGCCGCGCCGGTGGGTGGTGGTGCAGCAGGTCCAAGCTGAAAAATAATCCCAACGTCAAGGACTGTCAAATGAGAACAATAAGCAATCGTGATTGCTCAAAAAAAAAAAAAAATGAAAGGGAAAAAAAGTACAATATTTTTGCTAAGGCTAGTTTTTAGAGCATGAGTAGGAATTAAAACAAATTTAACAGCTTAACGCACGTTTTTCTTAAGATTTTGATGTGGTATGTAAACAATAACTTTCCCTAAAGAAACACTTCTACATGAATTAGATATGGCACCTGACGACTTGATAGCATAGGCAGAACAATCGGCATTAAAATGCTGTCCACGTATCTGAGAGCTGTCAAAGTGCTTTAGAGAACAACTAGAGATGATCGTGCGTCCCAAGAAATCACTCCCCACGCTGTCACATCTTGTGAAATGGCTATATGCCGCTCGACAACATATGACACATCGGAACGCTGGTCGGTGCCCCTCTACACACGTGTATGGTGATCATCAGTACTGAGACTGAATCGGGAATCATCGCTGAAGAACACATGCCTCCAGTCTGTTACACTCCAAGCTTCCCGAGGTCGGCAAAAATCCAGTCGACACTGCATGTGATGTAGGGTCAGTGGCAAGCGTCTTAATGGACGTCGGCTCCTTAAGCCAACTTCGGCTAGTCGTCTCCTCTAATGTTTCCCTTGATATCATCGGATGCCTGGAAGGAGGTAAGTGGCATTGAATCGATGCTAGCGACGTTGTCGGTGCCGACGTAGCCGCTCTTCTGATTGCGCGATCCTCGCGTTCATTTGTGTTCCTGCGACGGTAGACTCTCCCTTCCGTGATGCACTGTTGCCAACACCGAGCAACTACCATATCACTCCGACCGAGGTGACGGCCGATACTCTTGTTTTGACCAACCTGCTTCTCTGAGGCTTATTATACGGCCCCTATTAAACTCCGTCAGTTGTTCGTACTGCCGGCTGCTTTACATCTTAGAGGCATCTTAAGTCACAATACAGTCTACTGAAGTCAACAGATTCGATTGAATAGCCCTACTGCACAAGTACTCATGCTTTTAAACTCTCTTACCTGTGCAACTCACATGCTCATAGCGCGCTTAGCCTTGTTTCATTGGCGTTGAAATTTTAATCATTTGCATATCATCTACCAAACTATATTTTTGCCGAGTTTCATGATTGTGGCTCCAATTCTTCTAGGTGCATATATTTTTTTGCGACAGAGTGTATATAATTTCTAATTTTTTTTCCGAATTGGAAAATAAAATAAATAAATAAACCAAAAAAGGGGGGATGCCCCCACTCCTTTGCCCCCCGAATTGCCGCCACTGATTGACAGTTTAAACTAGTTTTTGACGTTTGTTGAAATAGTTTACTTAGAAAACTAGTTTTTAGAATCGAAATTCCAACTTTGGCTAAAAGCTAGCGTCGAACTCGTTTATAAAAAAATCTGGTTTAACGAGAACCGGGATTTAACGAAGAAATCAGAAATATTTGGTCGGTACAATATTTAATTTATGAGAGCAAAACTCGCTTTTAACGTGCAAAACCCCGGTCAAAGCGAACAATATTTTTTTTTATTCATAAAATTTCTATTGACTTCCAGCAAAAGGCGTTCCTTATAACGCAGAAATACCCCTTAGCACAAATGGTTGGGGGATGGTTGATGGTCAACGGTGGAGTCCATGGTTGGCTAACGGTAGGCAATGTCCGCTTTTGTAACCGTTACTCAATCAACCATTTGCCAACAATCTCATCTACTACAGTGACTAGCAATTTCCCAATAATGGCCCATTGAAAATATTCACAGTTGGCCCAACGATGCCCAGAAACTGTAGGTCCATCGTTGACTCATCGTTACGTTGCCAACCCATCCATATTCCCCAGCGGTTTTTAGCCACCGTTGGCCAACCTACTCCCGGTGCGTGCTACTTGGGACGTGTTTGCAGTAATCTGCAATTTGTGCTATTTGACGTTGTTATTTCTTATTTTACTTTAGATGAACAATTAATTAGGAAATCAATCAGGAATTTATTTAACTGATTTCATTAATCTTTTCAGTTCATAAATTATTTTTAAATCTATTTTAATCAATTACTGAATGCAAGTTGAAAATGAGAGAGGAAAACAAATATTTTGAAAGAAAAAGAACTTTTAATTAATGAAGTTGAGAGGAAACACTTTTCCCGCTGAGCGTACTTTCAAGTGCTGCACATTAGTACAGTATGTACTATGTATAGACCGCACTGTAAATTAAAATCGTTGCTTACTGAACAATTCGGTCAAAGTAAGCTGTTTGACTATAAGCGCTCATATACAGAATCTTTATTTTGCGAACTATAGAACGCTTTCTCATTATTATCATTTTTTTTCTTGAATTCTGAAAGCAATTTGGATAGTCAGAGTTCGGATAATTGGAGGCCCCAATAATGTACAAAGAAAAAGTCAAGGTTCTACTTACGCAGACACTTTTGCAGGAGGATGTGATGGCATTAATCCACAGCTCACAGCCTTCAAAGCACTAAAAATAAAGATAGATTTTTTAATTAATATAAAAAGAGATTATTTAGCACAATTTATCTATGCTATGAGCTTCAATGCTACATACTCTTGAAATTATTAATTTTTGATTCAACAAAAAATTAATTATTATTAAATATCATTTGAATTTTTAAAAAATATGTAAATACTTAATAATTTTTTTACGAATTTATGGTTGAGTAATGTTTTTTCTTTTACTTTATTGTTTTCTATTTTTAATAAATATACACATGTATATAATGTTGTAACATTTTTTATGTCGATACATTTCTCCTTTAGCATAGTGCTTTTAAGTAACTTAAATTTTATAAAGAATAAAAGCCTTGGATTAAATGGCTACTAATAAGCAAATAATAAATTGAAATAAAAAATGCTCCTAAATTTGCCTACTGATCGGAAGTTGGCACTAACATTTTTAAGCTTTCATGTCTAGTTAACATAATGTAATTTTACTAACAATAATATGAAAATTGGTGCAAAGAAATTGAATGAAATTCTGAAATTATTTTAGGAACAAGCCATATAGAATTAAAAATTAAAAAAAAAAAAAAATGACTGAGTAGCAACTGTAGAATGAAAAGGAAAAATTGGAAATCCTTTTATAACAGCCTCACACTATTAAAAATCAATTTCAATTATTTTATTTGCTAACAAATAGAAACTGGTAATAGATAAAAATTTTAAATCATAGCGTTTTATTTCCTGCTCGGCCAACAATGAATTCGTTAATTAATCGCATGAATAAAGACTTAGCCGTTATTAAAATCTGCTTTTAAAAAACGTTATAATTCGAATTCCATGAAACATGGAAGTTCCAAACACATTCTATCAGACACAGAAAAAAAATCCCTTTATTTTGGTATTAAATTTAAAATATTTAACTATGTCTTCACCACAAAAATCGTGAAAAACCTTTTAGAGGTTTTTAATTAATATCTTCGTTAATGAATGTCATCCAAAGATGCAATCTAAGAACACTTCGATCAACTCTCCTTTCGAACATTTTTTTTTTTTTTTTTCAAATCGGTCCATCCGTTTAGGCGCTAGAGTGCCACAGACAGATACACAAACACACAGATGCACAGACGCGTCAAACCTATCACCCCCTTCCTTTGTGTGTCGGGGGTTAAAAATTGGAAAGTGGAGAAAAATAAACCATCTCTCAGAAATAAGCTACTATTTCTTAAGTTGAAATTATAAAAGAGAAATAGATATTCGAGAAATTGGTTTTATTAAAAACAATCATGATAATCATCATATCATCAGCATAGCCGATTTATCGGCCGATTATCTACAGCCGATTAATCGGCTATCGGCGAATTTGGTTATCTGTGCATCCCTTATCCAGACTCCTTTTTGTTTTAAAATTAATTCTTATGCTACATTTAAAAATGTGTTAGCGAGTTAGTTGAAGTGAGCGCGATTTAGCTGAATAAGTAGTAATATCAAACTATCGATATTTGGGCTAACCGATATCTTTGAGAGATTTCGATAAAAACTAGGGTAAAGACCCCAGTAATTGGCATTTTAAGAGTTTGTCCTTAAACTTTCCTCTGTTTTCAGTACTTAGAAAAAAAAAAAAAAAAAACTCTCTTGCAAATATTTTTGTATCAAAGAGTGCCCATCTGTGCATCTATTTGGTTCACTAAAATCAAAAATATTTGAATCGATACTTTTATAAAAATATGCATATAAAAAGTTACCAAAATCACCAGTAATTGGCACCTGATACCCCAGTGTATGACACCTTGTGATACAGTAATTGGCACATGTTAATAGAACTGGAAAATCACTTTATTTTTTACTTTTAAATTACATTCAAATTTTATCATCATAAGAAACATGAGTAATGTTAATGCAAAGTAGGTAATCTTTACTAATAATAAAGCAGAAAGTCTCTCTGTCGGGATCTCTGTTTGTCAGGATCTCTGTCTGTCAGGATCTCTCTCTGTCCGGATCTCTGTCTGTCAGGATCTCTGTGACGCGCACAGCGCCTAGACCGTTCGGCCGATTTTCATGAAATTTGGCACAAAGTTAGTTTGCAGCATGGGGGTGTGCACATCGAAGCGATTTTTCGAAAATTCGATGAGGTTCTTTTTCTATTTCAATTTTAAGCCCATTTTTCATATAAATTTGATAATATGGGGAAGAATGTGTGTTTATCTTTCTTCTTCTATATCTTTACTAATAATAAACCTGGAAGTTTCTCTGTCTGGATCTCTCTCTGTCCGGATTTCTATCTGTCTGTCAGTATCTCTGTGACGCGCATAGCGCCTAGACCGTTTGGCCGATTTTCATGAAATTTGGCACAGAATTAGTTTATAGCACGGGGGTGTGCACCTCGAAGCGATTTTTCGAAAATTCGAGTTTGATCTTTTTCTATTCCAATTTAAGCCCATTTTTCATATAAATTTGATAATATGGGGAAGAATTTGTTTTCTTTATCTTTATCTTTACTAATAATTAAGCTGAAAGTATCTCTGTCTGTCTGTCTGGATCTCTGTGACGCGCATAGCGCCCGGACCACTCCTCCGATTTTCATGAAATTTTGCACAGAATTAGTTTGTAGCATGGAGGTGTGCACCTCGAAGCGATTTTTCAAAAATTCGATGTGGTTCTTTTCTATTCCAATTTTAAGAACAAAATTATCATAAGATGGACGAGTAAATTACGAAATTATCATACGTGGAACCGTAACATGGGTACAAGCCAATTGGAGAGAAAATTCGCCACACAGATGAACCAAAAGACATTTTAATTTTTCTATTACGGGCAAAGCCGTGCGGGCACCACTAATTTTATATAAATTAATGCTAAATCACTCTTCTTCATGTTGGAAAAGTATTTTAGAGAAATAAAAACGTAAATTTGGAATGTTCCATGGAAAAGATATTGAAATTAATGCTGTTTCATCCTTCGGTTCACAGTTTTGATTTTACGAATGCTACTAAGTTAGGTTTGCCCTAAGTATAGTCAAAAACTCATATAGCATATTTTTTTGCATAAGTTTTCCTTTTTTTCATTTATCAAATGCAACAAGTCGATTTTCTTTCTCTTGAAAAACCACCCGCTGCAGGCGGCATTGAGATACCGTAGGTGGCGAACGGGGGTTAGCGACCGAATCGAGCAGAGGACGGAGCCCCGAGTATAAAATTAATTACTGATTAACTTTCATTTGGATTTTTTTCTGGTGAAAGTCACTCCATTTGACAAAAAGCAGCAACTTCAAAAATTGATGATTTTGATACTTTTTTTGACAATTACTGTACAAAAGCTACCAATTTCAATCTCCGCTTTATCATATTCGTAATCTACGCAAAAAACTGAAGATAATGACACCTCACTCAGCTTTATCGTGGATATGACGCTATTTCCCCAGTACTTGGCACACATGCCAACTACTGGGGAATAGCAAAATTGAAGCACCAGTAAATGGCACCCATCATTATTTTAAAATTCCAAATAGGGACGAAAATATACTTCTACACAATTAAAGTAACACCTTTCAACTAAACAAAACTTTTGACAACGAAAATTTAAAATATATTTTAAGTCAGATTTTAATGGATTGATGTGCATGCTTCCCTTAAGCCAGAGAAGAAGCTTTTGCAACAAAAATGGCTGATTTGACACAAGCCACAATTGTTTCTCTTTCCTATGTACTGCTGCCATTTAGTAACATGAATTGAAGTTATAATATTTAAAATTAATGTACATTCAGTTGGTATATAGCCTTCTATTTAAAAAAAATTGGATACGAGTATTTTTTTAGGACATTTTTGTTGGAAGTGCCAATCACTAGTGCCGTGCCAATTACTGGGGGTGTTACCTTATCCATTAGCAAAAAATAACAGAATAACGAAACTAACTTCAAAATTGAGTAATTCATTTCGTCATCCCATGGTCTTAATTTTTTATGCGCTCAATCAAAAACAATTCGAGAGAAATGAATAGGTTTTAACCCCCCCCCCCCCCCACACACACACTTTTTTCCAACTCCCATTAATAACAACAAAAAGCCAGAACGTTTTCCTGAGGGCGTAAATCGCAAACAAACATCGTACTTGTACGGTTGCTTACGTCACGGGATTAGCAATATGGCTTAAAACCGAGGGCTCTTGATCCGGGTTATTGTCTGACTCTGATACATTGAACGATGAGCTGAAACTCAAACTATTCCATTTGCTGGAATAAAAATGAAAAATGCCGGTCTGGGTAACCGATAACGATTATTGGCGTTGTTTTAACCTTGGAGTTTCTCTGCTTTCTACTCAAACAAAAATGAGCTCATCCAGGATCAAGCATCTTTTTACCAGAGCCAGGCTGTACCTTATCTCGCTCATCCCCTGATGCATAGCATTTGAAGAGTTGTCCATAAAGCGCTCCCACATCTCCAGGGCTACCCTCAGAGCACGAATTAATTACAGGAGGGAGCAAGTTCAATCGTTGGCTTAGGAAACGCTGAGGCAAAGATCCCAAGTCACCTGATTCAACTACGACGAATGGGAAACACGTTTTACGGGAAACAAATGAAAGAAACCCGATTTCCTTTACTACTTTACTTTATGATATACTAGTGGCACCCGCACGGCTTCGCCCGTAATAGAAAAATTATAGGTCTTTTGGTTCGCTTGTATATTTACAAATAATGTATGGTGAATTTTCTCGCCAATTGGCTTGTACCGACGTTACAGTTCCACGTTATGATAATTTCGTATCTCGCCAATTGGCTTGTGCCCATGTTACGGTTCCACGTTATGATAATTTCGTAATTTATGATATTTTTTTTTCTTAAAATTGGAATAAAAAAAGAACCACATCGAATTTTTGAAAAATCGCTTCGAGGTGCACATCCCCATGCTACATACTAACTTTGTGCCAAATTTCATGAAAATCGGCCGAACGGTTTAGGCGCTATGCGCGTCACAGACATCCAGACATCCTACAGACATCCAGACATCCTACAGACATCCAGACATCCTCCGGACAGAGAGACTTTCTGCTTTATTATTAGTAAAGATTACGTGATTTAAGATCCTTGCTTCAAGATTTGAAAGCTTCACTCTCTCCAACTTCTATCCCTTCTCAACGGGGGACATGGACGTAGCCAGATGGGGGCGAGGAGGGACTAATGCCCCTCCCTAGAAAAGAACCTCTTGACTCCTTCGCCCATTTCCAAATGTCATCAAAGATAATTCAACATTACAAATTTTAAAACTTCAATTTCGAAAAATTTCCGGGGGAGAGCTACATAACCTCTTTTTCTGCCCGCACCTGACCAGGATAGAATAAATGTTTCTTTAGGGGGAGAGGAGAGTCATAATTTCGAGTAACTTCCGAGGTCCGTACGAGGGGAGAGGAGGCAACTAAACTAACTATTTGTATCTATGCTAACTTCTCCCTGACGGCAAATCTGGCTCAAGGTGCCCCTGACAGGGGATAAGAACCGTAAATAAAGCATTAACTAGATACACAACGAGAAATCGATTCCGTGGGCAACGAACCCTTCTAGTACAGTCGGGCAAAAGTTTGAAAAACGCATGCGCGCAGCTTGGCGCATGTACCTGTAGGCTACGCTTTTGCCTGTCTATTAGCGCGTTCAATGGCGGCCAGTGACTTTCGCTACGGAGTTGTGCATTTCGTTCTACAACATCTATGTATCTAACTAGGGGGGGGGGGGAGGTCACAACGCAGACTGCAACGTTGAAATTTTTAGAGGGGTGTTTTTTGGGGTAGTTTTTTTTTTGGGGGGGGGGAGCTCTCGTTCTTGGAGAGTCTTCAGTCTTCGTGGTATTTGGGGGAAAAGTGCGCCATTAGGGTTAAGAGCACTGCTGACATCTCGAAGCATTTATACAATTTCGCAGGAGCCGTTATCACAGACATGATGAATGAACAACACGCTTTTGAATGTGGAATAAAAAATACAAAAGCTCAAAAAATGACAAAATTCCCTAGACGAGCAACGAACAACCCATTTTTTTTTCTTTTTCTTTTCCTTCATTTATGGGTGGGCACAAAACAGCAACGTTTAAGCCCGTCGTGGTTGTGTTGACTGAGCCGGGTGGCTTGTTTATGCTGTTGCAGGTACCACGAGCGTCTAATAAGGAAGTGCCTCATTACTGGACGGGGCTAAAGGGCAATTATCCTCACTTCTGCAGACCCTAGCTTCCTTCAATGGCCAATTAGGGAGAAGAGCCATGCATTCGTTGGGGGAAATGATCTCGCGCCTCTCGCGCGGGGAGAGAGCTGCAGCTAGAGCCGGGCAATCAAAACCAATCTTGCAAATGGAAGGACAGCCAAAATTTGCAAGATTAAAATTGCAAATAGTAGGCAGGGCCAGAATTAGACATAGGGTACTGGCTCAGGGCACCACCATTTGGAGGGGTGCTTACCAGAGGCAGATTTACAGTCTATTCAAGGGGGTGATTGTTAAAAACCGTAAAAGCCATATTCCTTCCCTCAAATTCGTCATGTAGGGGGAGGAGCAGAGAATAAATTGCCCCCCCCCCTTTATCCTGTATTTTAAATACTAATCACCCCCTATCGCCCCACACGAACTTATCGCACCTTTGAAGTATTAAACCTCCCCTTTGGCGACCATCACCCCCCAAGGTCGGAAACCACTGTTCTAACTCATAGCATAATGTGTTATCATATCAGTGTAGTGTAGTCCATGGAAGAAAAAGGTTGGAAGACACATACAGAAATATAAAAATTATTAAAGTTCCAAAAAGGGGGGAGGGGCGAGCTTAGGTTCAAATGAAAAAGTGGGTAACGCTGTCCATCCTCGACTACACTAACTGTCTAAACTTAATTTAAAGCAAATTTGTGGATTGTACTTGATTGAAATTAGTAGCGATAGCTAGTAATTCCTTCAATTCTATATTATTGGTTTTAGAAAATGGCGGTCAAGGAGGGGGCGGTCGCCCTCACCGCCCCATAGTAAATCCACCACTGGGGGGTACCAAATCGTTTCAGTTGAATTCAAGGTCCGACTATGACTTCTGAGGACTCTGGGTACGAACTCCCCCCCCCCCCCCCCTTTATTTTGGCTTCACTTGAAACTTGCAAAAAAAGGTTAAAATTTTAAGGAAATTTTTTTTCTTTTCAAAGATTTAATATTTGCATTTTGCTACTGTGTAATATAAAAAAAATCTCCATTTTTAAAAATTAAAGCAACAGATTTGGTACCCCCCAAAACTTTGGTATCCTGGTCTTGACCTGACCCTGGTGGGATTTATTTCATATCGCACTATGGAAAGATTTTAATATTAAATCTAGAAAAATAATGCCCCTCAAAATTTTAATCTCTTTCCAAATCCCAAAACCACTTTAAGTTCGGTTACACTATTAAAATTCATATCATTGATAATTTTGATATTTACAGCTTGCTGCAACGGGCCAAGTTTAGCATCATTTTACATGATTATGTTTAATCATCGTATACTGTATCACTTCTACTTTTTAGAATGTATATATATTGCAATACAAACTATCGTAAATTTTAGTATGGCTGTGTTAATACGGAAGTATCGAAATATTTTATTGTTTCACTATGTCGGATAAGCGGTAGAAGGGGGGGGGGGGGCACCAGATAGATTTCGTGTCTTCAAAAATCATAGCACCTGAAAATATATTCAAAAAAAAAAAGAGTTTTAAATAAATTAAAAGATTCTTTTTTGATTTTGAGCGTTTTTTTCTCCTTTGATGCTAAACTTTTTAAAAGACATATTTGCCCCTTTTACCTCTTCGTCACTTAAGACGATTAATAGGTATATTTAGGGAAATAAAATACCAGATTTTATAAACTTTCTCTTTTGGAAAAATTTTGATTGATTCGAAGTGCAGCAACTAAGAAAAAAGTACAGTGGTCTTTTGGGAAAAGGGAAGGGGGGGATCTAGACCCTTCCCTCCTTTGGCTAAGTCCTTGCTCATAATTAAGTTCTAAACAGATAACTTATTATTTTAATTTTTAAATGTTTATTTAACATTTAAGTTAGTTCAAGCTGTTCCTAATAGTTTGAAATGAGCAAAAACCAAAAAAGTGACATTTTGCAAGAAACGGCAAAATTGGTTTTTGATTCCTTATTCAGTGAATCCTGTGTAAGTTGACCACTTGCGGTGCAATGCTTCAGTGGTCAACTTAGACAAATGGTCTATCTATAGAGGTTGATATCTGATAGATTGTATAGGACTGATTCAGTACCTGAAAATAGTTATCAACTTAGAGCGATGGCCCACTTACTTATGATTATCAACTTTACAATTTCTACTGTACAATCCTGGGAAAAGGGTACCGCTAATTATTCAGGTATCAAAAATGAGTACTACATATTAATGGCCACTGATTAAAGTTTTGCTTAAATTAATAAGATGAGATTTGGCAAGCGTTTATATTGACAATAAAAACTAAACTCGTCAAAATTTAGAAAAAAAGTCTTTGAAGTTGATTGGGTTACAAGGTGTAGCCACTACGACCCTGACCAGGTAACGCTAGTTTGCTCTAGTTGGTTTCTTCCGGATGGTCAGTGAATTTCAAAAATGGTTTCAACTCTGCACTCTCTCCACAGAATTTTGAGAAATATGATGTATCATTAAATTTCCGGTGAAACTTTGAATTCGCGAGCGCGAGTGAGATCTTTAAGAACCTCGTTCATGGAGGTCCTCAGCTTCAAAAGTGTCCCCCCTCCCTCAACATGCACCTGATCTCAGTTCCTGTGACTTTTACATTTCCCTCCAATTAAAAATGTCTGAAAAGGATCCCATTTTGGGATGAATGTGGCAGACATACTAAAAGATATACGGACAGAGACGCTCCTCTTGGAGGTGACTGTGACCTCCCGACAATTTTCTTATTCGGAAAAAAATTGAAGACAATATTGCAATTTTGATATATATACATATATATGTATATTTTAAAATCCTTATTTTTTTTCCATCCGGAAAAACTGGAATTTCATTCTGCAAATTGATGATTTTCCCCTTCCCAAAAAGTTTAGTTCGGGGCGCCCCTGCATACAGGTTGAAATTGAAGCATTCCAGCTTTGCTACTATGACTGGGAACAACAAGTCAGTTCATGCATAGCTCGCCTAGGTTACTTTGAAGGGGGATAATATAGCAGTGTGAAAAAAAAAAACTAATTTGAATTGTGAAATTTTGAGTTCAAATTATGTTTTTCGCAATCACGAGTTCCTACTCATTGGAGTTATTGTTTCTAGAAACGGCTTCTGTCCCCTCAAGCCTGCCCCTCCTCCTGTGCGGTTACGTGTGTATAGTTGTGCGTGCGTGAGTGCGAGCATGTGTAGGCTAGGCTTGTGTGTGTGCGTAGACCTGCGTGTATGCATGTAGGCGTGAGTGTATGTGGGTAAAGGCGGGCGTGTGTGTGTCAGTGTGTATGTGTGTAAAGGCACGCGTGTGTATGTGTGTAAAGGCGCGCGTGTGGGTATGATATGCACGCCACCGGATTCCGGGGGACAGTGGTTAGGACCAGTGGAGGCGCGCCTGCAGAGGCCGATGGGCGGTGGTGCTGCAGAGGCCCCTGGTCTAAGCTGAAAAAGGAACCGGACGCCAAGGACGGTCAAATAAAAACAATAAGCAATCGTGGTTGCTCAAAAATTACAATAAACAAAAAAAAATAATAAAAAATCAATATTATAAAGGTCTGATACACTTTTGATATCAGTGGTGCCCAGTCTAGCCCGTAGGCCGTATTCGGCCCGCGAAGCCGACACACCTGGCCTTCTGTTGTGTTCAATGTTTTGAACCAGATTCTGGAACAAACGATCACTTTCATCCCGTGTTAAGAATGGTTGTCGCAAATTTAGAGCCTGATAGTCAGAAATTGGTTGCTAAAAATAGATAGATCATTCGAATTATAATAAGCGTGTAGCAACAATTAACAATAACGTGATGACAACAATTCTTGGTTTGCAATTTTATTTCCTTTGCGGTGTTTTTCCATGTTATCTAAAAAAATGAACTGTGTTTAAATTTTATATGTGTTCTGACCAGCGAGACTCATTTTAATGTCAGATGCGGTCTTCGGCTAAAAAAGGTTGGGTACCTTGGTCATATCAGAAAAAAATTCACTAGATTCTATCGAGTTGCATAATAAAAGCTGTTAGACGAAGTTCTCTTACAAGCATATAAAGTGTAACTATAAGTGTAATAAACGTGTGTAACTTTCTAAAAACGTAAAAATGAAAAGTGTGTTTGTTACCTTTTGCACTTTACAGCTTTCATTGCAGGCAACGTCGAAATCATCATCGTCCAACACCTGAAGAAATAAAAGACAAAAATAAGTTTAGTTTAAAAATTTTCGCACTTGAAAGAGAAAGAGCCCGGTCAGGAGCTATTTCTACTTCTACTAATAAACTTAAGTTTGCCACTTAATGCAGCATTTTTTGCGTAACGTTAAAATATTCTTATTTCAGCAATTAAGCCCAGTAAATGGTTTAAAATCACAATAAGTATTAACTGCTGTGGAATTTCGTAAGTCAGGCCCTCGTTATTCGCGGATCTCTGGATTATCTGGATCAAATATGTAGCTCTTAAAAAAAATTTCTGATAACACAAAGACAATTTTAAATGATGCAAAAAAGTGACTATAAGTACAGTGATGAACATTCGCTTTTTATTTTGCTTCTATTTTCAGAGCCACATCCATCCACTTTAATATTAAAATCTGTTCGCGTCCGTCTGTCTGTCTGTCTGAAGATCGATCTTCTCAAGAACCGCTGCGAATCGAGAGTCAAACGAGATACCGATCAATCCGAAATTTTCCAAAGAAAACAATAGGACCAATTTCGTAATTGTGCTACTTTAATTAGCGGAGATATTAATTAAAACGTTAATTAACATAACGTTATTCAGGAATTTTTATTTCTTTCCTGTTGCCATTTTGCATATGCGTGAGCAAGTAAAATTCTAATAATTGTTTTAAAAGAGATTTTTTTGGCTGCTGTCCAAGTCTTAAAACAACGTTTCCATCCAGAATTTCATTTAAAATTAGTTTAAAATTGGTTGCCCTATTCGGACATAGCCTTTATTTTATCGTCTGTCCTTTTTTAATTTTTTACATTCAACGTTCTTAACTCTTTTCTTTCAGCATATGAAAGTTGTTTCTTTAGCTATGTTTATTGATTGTAGTGTAAGTTTATCATTCACCGGCCTCATATTTTGGTACACTTAGGATGTGCGACTAATTATGTTTATTTTGTTGGACTTTTTCCCGTCACATGGGTGAGTTTTCGAATTGTAATAACTCTCTTTTTCCTTCCTGTTTCTATTTTTAAAATACAGTTTATATCGTTAAAAGAACATGTTAAATTAAGATTGTTTGGATTTCTTTGTGAAACAGAGTTGAACAAAAAAGATTGTTTTTAAGGATTTTAACTGAAGCTAAATTGGAATATGATGACTTGGTATTAAATTAATGCTTATTGGTAGTTATTTAGTCTTGGTGCTTTAGTTTCACGTAATCAACCAAAAAGTATGTGTCATTCTATGTAAAAAGCTGATTGTAATTGTACATAAATAGTTCAGATATAGTCTATCAGATGTAATTCATTTTAACGTGAGCACAGATTATTATAGTTGATAATGCATATATTTTCATCTTTTGTGCTAATTGAAAATACTCATAACTTGTATCATTGATAACTATGACTAACTTTAAAGAGATTTTTGACAAAAATATGCTCTACTGGTGTTTTGCAAACCTTGCATGACGCGTATTTATTTACTACGTAGCGCTTTAGAAACGGATGTCAGAGTAATACAAAAACATCAATTGGACATCTCTTTCATTTTTCAAGTAGCCCGTGCAACGCCGGGCACGCAACTAGTTATACATTAAAATGGGTTCCACTTTAATTTGTTATGACATCAACTTTAATTTAAACCTGAGCTCAAGTATTTTGGTTCAAATTTTAATTTAATGTACATGTTTTCACTTTCAGTTTACATCTAAAGCATACTTAACCACATCTCCTTGCCTAAGTTGTTTTAAAGTAAATATAAAGTTAGTAAAAAATAGCAAGAATAAAATTAATCTATGTTCTTAAAATCTAAACAAATATTTTCATTAAAAAATACAATGATGTAAGATGAAAGTATTTACTATCTTTACATAATATATTAGCGAACAATATGAGTCACAAAAACTAATGAGAGTTTATTTGTTTGTTATTAATAAACTATAAAATCGCCCGTCAAGGTATGATGGAGGAAAAATGCTTCCATATTTGAACGAAGCACTTGCCTGTTTAGTAATATTTTGATGGTTGAAATTTTAACCCCAACGCCAGTGGATTAAACCCAAACTCCAGTAGATAGCGTTAACTGTTGACCCCCTTTTCGTTACCTCATTCTCCTTAAATTCCAGTTCTGCCAGTAAAACAGTTAAGTTACCGGATCCTATTCAACCTTGTCAAAATAAAGCATTTCCCTTCATGTCAAACATTGCCAAAAGATATTATCAAATTATCATGACGTGGCCCGAGTTTCATCGTTGATGACGTCAGGAGCGTTACTGGATCAGTGACTTGGCTATTATATATATGAGGATGTAGTTGTTTGGTTATTATCAAATATTTATACCATGAGAAATTAACTCTTTCTTTTTCGCGCGATATGCAATAATATCGTAACTCGATTATGTTACACTGCATCATTTGGTTGAATTTTATTACTTTTACAATGATAAATTTCCTAAAATTAGTCGCATTAAAAATGTAACTAACATTTTTTTTACACTTACTAGATTATGATTAATTTACAATCATTTTAATTATATGATTAATTTTAAAATGTTTTTCTATTGATAAACATTGCAGTAAAATTATAATTTAATTGAAAAATGTACGTAGTAATTATTTTCCATCATAGCAATAATTTTATGTATTTATGGATGGACAATTGGTGGATTTTCATTTTGTTCAATTTCTTCCGGTGTCCCGGACTTCGAACAAAAAAGTGGACAAAATATCAACCCTGCTATGAAAGTAACTCAAATCCAACTGTGCGCTAATTTTACCCTTCCCTTCTTACCTGAAACACAGGTAGACATTGTCAAAGACGAGGCTCAACTTATCAGAAATTTCACTACACACTACTGGATAAACATTGCAATAAAATTGTAATTTGATTGAATTATAGAATAATTATTTTCTATCACAGCAATGATTTTATGTAGTAAACATATGGATGGAAAATTGGTGGATTTTCATTTTGTCCAATTTCTTTCGAACTTTTTACAAAAAGTGGACAAAACAATATCCTTTCTACAAAAGTAACCCAAATCAAATCAGCGCCAATTACCTTATCCTTATTACGTGAAAGAGGTAAACATTGTCAAAGACGGATCCAGAAATTTTTCAAGGAGGGGAAAATTGATTTTTATTTCTTACTTCTAATTACATAGTTTATTTATACATCCATGAGAGGGGTGGGGGCTTCCACGGCATTTTTTTTTCAAAGAGAACAAATTTACGATGATGTTACCAAACCTATTATCTAATTCCTTTTGCGTTCCCAAGGCATTCTAAAATTGCGTTCCCACAGCTTCAATTTCGAAAATATTTCGGGGAAATGTTCTGAAACCTCTTCCTCTAACATCAAATTTGAAAACGTCGGGGAGAAAGCCTCTGAACCGCTTTTCTAATATCAACAATGATCATCTAAAACTACCCTTCCGAAACTGGAATTTCGAAAAACTCCCAAGAAAGATTATGCGACTATCGGCCCTTTTGCCCCCCCCCCCTTTGAATCTGCCCTTGAGCTCAACTTATCAGATCTTCACTGAAAACGGAAGAAATTGTATGCAGTTGGTCATGAAGGAATGCACACAGCAACTGCACAAGTCCTTCATCGGTGGAATGACGCGAGGGATCGCTTAAAGGAAAGAACCATTTATAACCGTTAAATAGGGAAAGTTATGGATCCGGGATGTTGATCCGCGTCAATTTATTTGTAGTCTGCACCAATAATTAGCGAATTGCGTCTTCATATACGAATTGCAGCTGTGAAGAACATTAAATTTTAGGAAGATCGAATGACTTTTTAGAATGCAATATATTCTTTTCGTGTGTTTGCTGTTACATTCTTGCACGTACTAAAAGATGATTTGTTTTTTCCTTTTTTTGGGAGAAACTTGCACATTCTCGTGTTTTATAGAGGAGAAAAACCCCTAACAACAACAACAAAATGTTGATTACAGAAGGGTAAAAAACATGCTTCACTCTATGATTGTGACAAATCCAACAAGTTCTTGACACAAGCACGGGCGTGCACAGATATTTTGGGGCCCGTCACAAATGACTTTTACGTGCCCCCTCCATATTGTTTACCCCTACGTCCCTAAAAATATTTCACCCCTCATTTAAAAAATCTCGGGTCCCCTTCAGCTCGGTACCCCGCGCTAACAAGTGTCCCTTCTCTCCCCTTGTGCAAGCCCCTGTTAAGGTGAACTAAAAGCTGCAGTCTTGAAACAACAACAACGGGAGAAAAAACGTGCTTCACACTATGATTGTGACAAGTCCAACAAGCATTTGACACAAGTTAACGTAAAAAAGTTTTTTTTTTTTTTTGGGGGGGGGTGCTAAATTTAAATTGTATTTCATTAACAAATTCTGCACAATTAATCAATAAACTGCAAAAACTAATCTTACCGAGTTGCTTTTCGTAAACTGATGCCCCAGTCAGATTTTTTTTAAAAAATGTTGGATTGTTTTTACAGTAACTGAATCGCTTAGCTTGACCCACCGTTATTGAACAGATACAAAGGCTAACAGGACAAGCAAAGAGTAGAAAAATAAGTAATTAAAGTCAAAATTAGTTTAAGAAAATCAGCTCTTATATTCAAAATCAACTTCAGCTACGGGAGGTTGTTACAATGTAAGCTTTTTTTCACCGCAATCATAGTGTACTCGAGACGAAAATTATTTCACAGGCGGAAACTACCTTCACGCACTGTATGCAAGGACCCTGGGTTTGTGTGCTAGGGTTTCGTTTCTAACCAGCTTCGAGTCGTAATTTTTGTCGTTCCGATTTTCGCTCCGGTTCAACTAAAAACAACATATCGGTTGAGTTTTGGATTTCATTCCACTAAAATTAACGGTTTTTGGTTCAGTTTCGAATGAATAATTTTTTTAATGCATATTTTTATTTGTACTAAAACCCCAATTCTGTCATAAAGGTAGCAATATATTGCTACATTTGTTCAATGACAATACATGTTTTATAACGACGATAATTACATGATTGAAGTAGACGTAGAAAATATTGATACCTTGTGTACAGTTGCAAGATGACTGAAGATTTTTCAAACCGATATAAACCGATTTTTTTTCTCTTCCCGTTTAGATCCAATTTTCGTTCAAACCAAAATAACGATTTTTCCTGTTTTCGATTCAGTTGCGGTTAGAAGCACTGTTTCTGAGATAAGAAATGGGAATATTTCCTTCGGAGTTTATTTTAATGAGCAAATAATCTGAATTATGTTTAATGTATAAAAATATGAAGTAAAGGCAGTAATAGTTAATTCTGTCCTAGAAATATCTCTAAAAGTACTCTAATTTCACTTCTAAGTTTAAAGGTTCGGTCCTTCCTATTTTTCTATAATTCGTCTTTCAAATAAATCCGAATTAAGTTCAACTTTTTTTTAATATTTTAAATTGAAGAACTGAATATCAAAAGTGATATTACATCTTTACTAATAATAAAGCTGAAAGTCCCTCTGTCTGTCAGGATCTCTAGCGCTTAGACCGTGCTGCCGATTTTCATGAAATTTGGTAAAAAGTTAGTTTGTAGCATGGGGTTTGCACCTCGAAGCGATTTTTCGAAAATTCGATGTGGTTCTTCTTCTATTCCAATTTTAAGGACAAAAATATCATAAGATGGACGAGTAAATTACGAAATTATCATTACGTGGAACCGTAGTGTGGGCACAAGCCAATTGGCGAGAAAATTCACCATACATTATTTGTAAATATACAGGCGAACCAAAAGACCTTTTAATTTTCTATCACGGGCAAAGCCGTGCGGGTACCACTAGTAAAAAATATAATACGAGTTTAGCAAATTGAATGTGCTGTTTGGATCGGAAATCAAACTTTAAACTTTACCCATGGCAAACAAAAGAAACAAGATTTATAAAGCTCCACTTTCTTTCACTTTAACTCGAAAATGATCATTTATTCTTCTCAAAGATACAATTTATTTGCTTTAAAATTCTCCCGACAGATCTTGGGAAAATAACCAAAAAGGAAAATTTTAAATCCTCCGATTACAGGATAAGTATTAAAACAAGAGCAAGAATTTTATTTGTTCACAGTCGAGGAAAAAATCGCAACAGCTCTCTCTTTTCAATGACTTTATTCACGCTAATTAAAACTCAGCTTGCGGCAGACTATAAATTTCCTATTTAAAACTGGTGCTCTATTTCTTAAAAGTGCTAATAACTTTTCTCTTGGTGATTTTTCAGCCTCAATGGTTTTGAAATCCTAGAGAGGTAAATCTACTTCAGGGGTATTTTTCACGGGCTTTCGAATGAGAATGA
This sequence comes from Uloborus diversus, assembly GCF_026930045.1. Lineage (NCBI taxonomy): Eukaryota > Metazoa > Arthropoda > Arachnida > Araneae > Uloboridae > Uloborus > Uloborus diversus. The sequence goes on from NC_072739.1 coordinate 138,374,397, forward strand.
AATCAAGACAGTCGGACAATTATTTCGGGTAGAAAGAGCCATTTAAAGCCATTTTAGGATTCAAAAATTAAAATTCGAACGGTTCGGTGGTTTGGCATTTGAACCCATTCCCTCTCTAAATTCGGTCAAAACCCAACGTCAACTGTGATTTTGTATAAGGAACATACATACACACATATATACATGTATGGGTCGCTCTCCAGAATGTGTAACTTCCGAACGAAAATATTTATCAATTCCAATACCTTTTGTTCTACTCTTATAGAAAGTGTTACCTACTAGAAGGAACCCTAAACAATGGTCCAGCTGAATTCCAATTATTTTACTGATAGATAAAAATAATTTTTAAAAAAAAACACTTTGTTCACGGAAAAAATAATAATTTTAAAAAAGCTAAAAGTTTGATATACGATATCAAAGAAGTAATTTCGTAAATTGTGTAAACAATGAGCTATTTTAATGATTAGTGTGAATCTAATATTAAGCTCTCGTAATTAAAGTACGGCTTAAATTTTAGCTATTCTTTTGGCTCAAATTTGTTATAAAAATAATATAGTAGTATTGTACTAATTCCAAATTAGTAAATTTGAGAATATACTGATAATTTGTAATTTTGGTAGACTGTCTAAAGTTGATGCATTTCCCCTCCTTCATTTTTCTCACCTCATAAATAATGACATTGATAAGGTCAGTCACGAAGGTGAGGAATTTTCTATTAATATAGGCCTAATTATTGCATTTTTCAAGGAAAGAAATTTTTTCTTTGTTGCTACAATCTGCACATGTTAAGCATATGAAAACATGTGCACTTCTTTTCTTACATTAATTTACATCCCTGAAATTAAAGTTCACGGAGGTGAAAATTTCCAATTAACCACACCTGATTTATAAAACAAAAACTTATCCTCTTATTTTTCAACATAAATCTAACCACTTCTTTATGGTCGAAAATAAACAAGGAGGCTTCCTTGTATCATGGGAAATAAAATGTGATGTTATTACTGCCATCTGCTAATGAGAAATGGCATTTTGTGTTTAGGTAACGGAGGTGAGAATTTATTGTGTGACATGACTCCTTGTCCTACTAAAACGAACTAAAACACAATATTAAAAAAATAAATATGCTTTAACAATTAGTATTCGAGACACTTGTGAAAGAAATAATAATTGAATAAATGTGTACTTTTAATTAAACAAGTTATTAAGCAACATAAACAGTCACACCAGGCGTGTGACATGTTACGGAGGTTAGAATTCACATGCTGTGAACCAAAAATATATATGAACAAAAATTATTATTGAAAATTGTTGGTTGGTTTAAAAAGATATATTTTTGATGAAATTTAAAAACATTGTTAAATAAATTGTTCCTTAAAGTTTTTACTGTAAAAGGCGTGTGACAGAAAAGTTACACTTTTTGAAGAATGACCCATATATTCTTTGTTTCATTTATATACAATTGACTCACGCTACAACGCTATCCGACTTACGCGAAATGGCTATAACGCGGTTTTTTCACCAGTAAAGAATTTTAGACCTAACGCGAGTTCCTCGCCCGCAAACGAAAATTTTCGAAAGGTAATCGCGGTGTGTAAGTATCGACTTTGTTATTGGTTGCTAAGAATGTACTTTTGGTGGATGCACCTTCATCCCTTTAGCATCACTGGCAGCGGATGTTCCCACACCGTATTAGTCTGAACATCGCTTACACAAATAACTACTCCTCATTTTCCATTTATTTTTTTCATTCTAATTATAAAAGTTCATGAAATATAATGAAATACCTATGAGTGTTTTTTCATCTAAAGTTTGTGAAGATAGAAAGAAAAAGAGAAAATTTCCGACAATTAAAGAAAAGCTAAAGATTTTATGTACTTGAACAACTTTAAAATGCGTCGAAGATAACACGACAATTAGGTATGAGTGAATCTTCCATATGTATGCAATTAAAAGTTAAAAAAAGAAAAACCGAGTAGTATCTAAGCAAAATGCAGAAATGATGAAAATGGAAGCTGCTCTTGTATTGGGAATTCAAGAAACTAGGATGTGGGGTGTTGCCACAGATGGAAACTTTATAAAAGAACAAGTGAAGCAACTGCATTGTATGTTTAACAATATATAAGAATAACGTTTTGGTCAGTTTAAAATTATCATTACTGGATCTACTGTACATTACAACTTTTGTGCATTTGCTTTTTTTTACTACATACTATGCGTACCGTACTGGTTTAATTTGTCTTTTTTTCTCCATTGATCATTGATTTTGTGCATCGTAGCAGCATTTTCTGCGGAATAAAACGTTTTTTTTAAATACAAATAAGAAATGGTTTTTAACAGTTTGAGGTGGTGTTTACAGTGTCTAAAACGATTGGGTATGTTTATAAAAGTTTTTACAGATACCCTTTTCTACAATGCGAAAGTTCAACTTACGCGAGGGGTCTTGGAACGCATCCCTCGCGTAAGTCGGGACTCGACTGTAATTTTTTTCAAGCATTTATTTATTTATGTTAAAGTTGGAAATGCGTATAGATATTATCGAACCAATTCCGACGCCACAAAAAGAAACAAAAAAGAGACATTTTCGAATGTCAACCCGTGTGCAGCACAATGCATCAAATTTGGTGCGAGGCCGAGGCAAAGTCAAAACAAGGTTGGAATCTTTATCGAGCTGCATCAGATTCCCAGGATCCAGCATGTGTTATGTCTGTAATTTCTCAACAAACGACTAAGCAAAACGGACTCGGAGCGAAGGACAAGATAATGCTTTTATCTCGTCTAATAATGATGTTTCATTACGCCGTATTTTGAGAATGAGGGTTTAAAAAAATGCCAGTTTTATACTATTAAAATATTTCACGAAATTCGCTGTACTTCCGATCTAAATGCGTTTTGTAGTTGAAAGGTTCCATTAATTAGGGAAGAGAAGAAGTTTTGGTCTTCTAAAACTGTTTCAATTGTTTTGTTAATCTCTCACGTTCACTTTATCGTAATGTGAACGTGATCTTTTTCATAAACGCGAAATTCCGTTTTTAAGTTTCTAATGTAAAAATTCAATCCGGGGAGAAATGGACATAAAGGTTTTTACTGCAGCTATATTCAAGGAATCTTTAATCGAACATATGCAATAAAACATGGAACACATTGCTTCAGTAGTATTCTGCCGTGAGCAGGTAAACGGTAGTCTATCGACGATAGTTTATTGAGATACAGTCGGATCCCGCAACAACGCGATCCGACTTACGCGAAATGGCTACAACGCGAGTTTCTCCATGAATAATGATTTTTTTTTTATTGCTAACACAAATTGCTAAGCTGCAATATGATTTTTTTTTTTTTTTGAAAAGGAGTCACGGAGTCTTAGAATAGGTTTCGTTGAAACTAAATGTTTGTTTCGTGAACGGAATTTCATCCCTTTAGCATCACTGAAAACGAAATTTCACACAGTGTACTAGTTTAAACAACGCTTTGCTTTATATTAGTTCACTCGTATACATAACCACTCCGATTCTTCACCTTTTTTTCATTCTACATATGAACGTCCATAAAATATGATGGCTCCCAAGCGTTATTAAGGCAAGGCATTTAAAACCCTTTAAACAAGGGAGTGTCACCAAAACCTTGTGCAAGCAATGCACGGTGTGGAAAATTTCAACCTGAAAGAGAACTGGAAGCATTACACAATTGCCTCTGCTCTGCAAAACATAGGCACATCATTAGAAGTCATGAAAACACAGAGAACCAATGCAAGTTGGAAGAAACTGTAGCCGAACGTCGTGCATGACTGTCAAGGCTTTGCTCCTGAAGACATTCACCATGAAGCAGTTCAAAAGGCAGTGGGCACCTGGTGGAGAAGGATTTCCCGATATGAAGGAAGAGGATATCAACGAGCTCATCGACTGCCATGGACAAACTCCGTCAGATTCTGACCTAGCAGAATTTGGTAAATCTAAGTGAGGAAGAAAACGAAAAGGAAGACCTTGAAAGGGAGCTGCCTGAACTGAATTTTGTAGTCCTTAAGAAAATGAGCATATACGTACGAGAAATGCTAAAACTGTTGGAGACGCAAGATCAGAATATGATAAGTTCCATTACCTTCACTTATCACTTTGCGTATGCTATAGCTTCTTACAACAATTTACTTGTTTTAGAGAATTAAAAACTAGGCAACCAATGATAACATCATTTCTGAAAAAGATGATGGATCCACCGAAAAAAATTTGGACTGATACTAAAAATGCCGAAATGAACCATCAATCTTTCTTCTTCTTCCTCTTTTTCTGACGAGTTTCTTGCCGTGCATGTGCTGTCAAAAGACTAATAACAGTCTGACCACACTGCATGCACTCCTCATATTCTTCATTTCTAAAATTATAATTCAATTTATTACTTCTACTGTTCAGTGCTATTATGATACGGTAATGTACATAATGTAAGTACCTTACTGTTTTGTTTCAGTCTCTCTCTCCTATTCATCATTGAGTTTATGCTTCATAATCGTAATTTATGTTAAATAAAAACAATTTTTCTAAAATACAGTAAAAATCCCGTTCTTTATGAAAGATACGGTAGTAATATAGCTAAGAAATGGTTTAAAACAAATCGGGGGGTGTTTAAAAATGTCTAAAATAATTGGGTATACTTATAAAAAAAAAATTCTGAACATACGCTGTTTCACAACGCGAGATTTCGACTTACGCGAGGGGTCTTGGAACGCATCCCTCGCGTAAGTCAGGATTCGACTGTATTTGAAAAAACGCAGTTTGGATTGATTCAACAAATGGAAAAATGTTGGAATTAGACGTCCCCCCCCCCCCTCCCCACACAGGAAGCCAAATGAGCAAGTTTTGAACAGCTATGATATCGAACAATAGATAACAAAAATGCAAAAAAAAATTAATTAAATTTTGCAGTTATTGCCCTTTTACCTGCCCACGTCAGTATTGATCCCCAAATTTTACAAAAACCATGCAATAACAATTTTCTTTCCAAAAACACACTAGAGTACTGATCCCCCCACTCTCTAACCAATGAACACAAAAAAATAAACAAGCACTTGAATTACTTACCTGAACGAAATTCGTTGAAAATTAGAGCACTAATATGAAGATCAACATTCGGTTAAGAACAGAAACGGTAGTCAACACACACCCAGCATTTATAATTCGAGTTAAATAGATGTTCATCATTGAATTAAATAATCTGAGTATCCTTATCGATCTGACAGCTTGGGTTTCCACTTTAACTCTTCAAATTTGGACTGAAAAGCTTTTTGATATCATAGCCAGAGAATTTGGAAATCCTCATTTCAATTCAATTTTCCGTTATTCCAGAAAGGATTTGAAAATTCATTTTCTTTCTTCGAAGCTTTCCGGTTCATGAAACCGGATCAGGTTGAACATGCTCATTTTCAATTTCTGTATCAGTTTTTTCTAAAATGGATTGCAAAGTCATTTGCTTTTCTTTAATACTTTCCACGGAATTTGAACATGCCTGTTTCGATTTCCTTTTCAGTTTTTTCTAAAATAGATAATAAAGCCATTTGCCTTTTTTTTTTTTTTTTTTTTTTTTTTTTTGAGGCTTTCCGCTAGAATTTGAACATGCTCATTTTAATTTAGTCTTGTTTCTTCAAAAATGGATTGAAAAGGTTTTTCCTTTCTTTGATGATTGATCGTTAAAGAAATATTCACACGTTTCTCTTTTCTCGATTTTCTGATTCGTGAATTCACATAATCGTTCGGAACACAGACGCAACAGTCTCTACCGAATACGTAAACGAAGAAGAAATAATTCAAAGCTTTCTCATCGGTCCTTAATTCCCGATCAGTACAAATCCATTCTTGAAGCAGCTCGTGCCGAATCTATGAACTAAGAAGAATTGCGGAGCTTTTATTTTAGCAGTCCTTTCTCCAACTCACTGCGATAAGTGAATGACAGGATAATATCATCAAGAACCGAGATAATTTAGCCGAACATGTTCAGACAAGCCCAGCGATTCGCAGTAGACTCCGAACGGAAGTAGCAATGTCCACACTAAATCGCGATTTCGTCTCATACATGTTCAAAATTATGTAAAATATATTTTGCCTCACTTATTCGGAGCTTGACACTTTTTCTACTGGAAAATGCTAAAATTCAGTTTTTTAATGCTGTTTTCCCCCCAAATAAATGGTATTTTTATGGGGTGTTAGTACTCTAAAATATTAAAAAGTAATTATTCAGTTTTTATGCATTTAAAATATTAAATTCAAGAGCTTTCAAGCTGAATTTATGTTTTTATCTAACTGTGTACAAAGAAATTGTTTGCAAAAATAATTTGAACATTTTTCAAAATTATATTTTTAATTACATTTGTTTCAAAACAATGAAAAAATATAAAAACAAGTTTTCAAAATATTATTATTATTATTATTTTTAAACTGGACACATTTGAAGGAAAATAGCGAAAAAACGTCTTACGCTAACAGCTATGGACGAAATTTGGTTTCAATAACACATAAATCCTTGTGGAAATACATTATTAGTTACACATAAATATATTACTTAATTCAAAAATTCAGCTTAGTTCTTAAAGGAAAACATTAAGCATATTACAGAAAATTGTCTCAGAAAATTTTACATCATTTCCGAATAATTTTTTGAGATATCATTGTTACATTAGACAGCTTTGTTCAAAAATATCATTTTTCGAAAACTCATTTAAATGCAACTTCCATCCGGAGTTAGTTTACCACTCTGTAATAATACAGCTAAAACTCCAGTTGCAATTCACGAAGAGTAAAAACTAAGACGGTTTTGGAAAGCTAACGAATCAGACTACAAAACGAAACCATAAAAAAATAAATAATACAAATATTTCATCGAAAATGTCGATTTTAACGCAGTCGGATACTGTACAATTTTACTTTCAAACGCGATTTTTTCAAAACGTCAATATAAAGAAACGCATGTTCCTTTTTCTTGAAAGCTACTTTGCATATTAGTTAGAAATTTTTTCAACATTTTATCTACACTGTTAAAAATTCAGGAAGATTTTCTGGTAATTGTTACCGTAAAATGGCGGACTTACAGCATCGCTGATTTTTACGGTAATTTATACCGGAGAAATAAGCGATCCCAGCTCCAATTGGTTGCTGTGGCCTACCGAAGAAACCATAAAATTTTACAGTAACATTTGATTTTTACGGTAATAGTTACTGGCAACATGGATGCGAGTAACAATTACCGTAAATTTATCGGAAATTTTTTAACAGTGTATATGTTCATAATTATACGGAAGTGAAATTTTTGATTTACATGTAGAGGGTTCACACTTTTCCTAAAAGTTTTTCTTTTATTTTTCCAGAAAAGCGTTAGAAAACGTATTGTCTGTTGTCGAGGAAATTGGCAGACTTTTCTGGGTGATACAACAGATAAGGAATCCATCTGCATTGCAAGTAGCGCTTTGCGCGTGAAAAGTTTCTCAAATAATGGAGTAAACGTAATTCCATAGTCATCTTTTTTTCCTGATTTAAACTCGATATTTGGAGCTTACTGGTTAGAGTAGTTTATGCAAACGGAAAGCAATATGCCAAAATTTCCGAAATAAAAGATTTCAAATCTCCCACTGGGGAAAAACCGACCCAAACGCTTAAAAGACCTACTAGTCCGCTCCATGTCTGATCATGTTTTTATATTAGTTAGTCTGCTGCGTACAGCGTACACTGACTCCATATTTTTTTGCCCATGTTCACATCATGAAACATTTCAAAAAGAAAAAAATGCAGTTTTCTTGTTATAAAAATGGTAGTTCAAATTATATTTTGTAATTTGATGAAACTATTTGTTCTGTTTCTAACATTAATAGGTCTTAGGTTTATCTCGTAACATTGTTCTGTTTATATACTTGAAAAAATGCTGTGTTCATTTCATTTTGAAACTCTATAGTATATAGTGCAACAATAAACCAGATATTCATTGATTCACAATGAATCTCTTCAAGAAAAATAATGTGTTAAGTCATTTTCTCGTGTTTTTGCTAAAACCAAGAATCAAATGAGCATTCCTGGCAAACGACACATATCTAGGTTTTTTGTTTGATGTTTTTAGTGCTAAAAATATCGTCAAAAATATCCGTCGCAAAAGGATCGTCAACCCTTACCGCCCCTGACTATTCTGACAGGCTGTGTGTCAGATTTTGACATAGCCAGCTTCGAAATAAAAGGACGATCACGATGCTTTTTGATGACAGAAACGAAAGGAGAAAAGTTTCAAACGCTCCACGAAAACGACAGAAGAGACGCTAGAAATGCTCAAGGGCTTTCGTGATATGTCCAGCCCAGAAAAGCCGCGATATGTGTTTTGGGAGGACCAGCCACCCAAGCTCGACCTTACCCACTATCAGATCGAGGCATCGACCGGGAAATAAGTAAACAGCCCTTTCCTTATCGCATTCTCATTTCTTGCATTCCTCCAAAATACTTAAGCCGCACACATCTCCCTTTAAGAGGCGATTTCTTACTTCACATACGTCAAGCTTATCTGGTGGTCATCCTCCAATTGGTTGTCATCAAGCGTAATTAGTACTACTCCCTCTCCCCTCCAAAGTCCTTCATGTGTCTCATTAGAGCTATGATTGCTTTTGTCTAGCTCGTCCACAAAATGGATTCTGCTTGCTCCGCAGCTATTATTTGCAGCTCTATCACTTGAAACTGTGGATGCCAATATGTCGCAGAACGACGTTCGCGCATTGTTCTGGACTGTACGTCATCTTTAGAATCAAGACTACAAACTTTTTTCCAAGAGGGAGAAATAGGGCAAGATCACATATTATAAATGTACATACATACAATCATCACCCTCATCATCATTTTCAGTTTTCAGTAATAAAACTGTACTGTAGGATGAAGACTTCTCTTAAATGTTTCCAATCTGCCCTATTTTCGGCAATTCTTCTCCATTTCCCCCCTAAAAACTTAACACTCTCATCTCTCCAACGACGCCATGGTTTTTTCCTCGGTCTTTTCTAACCTCTAGGTATTCAATACAGCAATGGAAGGAAATATACGTATATGTATAAAATTTGTATATGGAAGCCTCACTTGCCAAATCGACTAACTCCATAGAACAAAAAGTAGGGAATAGTTATGAAGAAGATGGTGTTATCCATAGGATTATGGATGCCAATACCAGATCAAAAATTCAATACGGTATTCGGTACTTTTAAAACGTAATACCGGAATACCGGTATCAATACCGGTATTTGAAATTTCTCACAAAATGCTTGAAAACATAATGCTTCGTTGCCAAATTTCATTACTTTGTACAAAAATTGTATTATTTATGGAAACTTTTTGTGAACAAATATAAAATGAAGAAACAAATGTCATTTAAAAAATTAATATAAAAAACATAATGCAACTATAAATTGTCTCTAAGCCTGGAATTCATTTTAATGCTCAACATTCCTACAGTTGAAAATACTCTTGCTAAATTCACACTGGTCGATGGTACTGTTAACAATGCGTGATACCCCACCTCTAATTGTCTAGAAGTCCGTCATCTTCAAATAATTCGGTCTCTTGTGTGTTATTTTTGGATAAATTCTTTTGTGTGTTTCTTTGTATTGTGTGTATTATTATTATTATTATTATTATTATTATTATTATTATTATTATTTTAAATTTGTGACTAGTTGTAATTTCTTTCCGAGAAACGATACTTTTCCAATATTAACACCATTTTATCTTGAGCAGAAAAGGTTTGTGTTTCTTTTTGATACTCTTTCGCCCTTTGCTTTGAAATTTGTGATAAGCTTGACTAAATTTGATCTCATTAGTATCTCTTTATTTATTTTCGCCTTATTTTCAAAATTCTTCAATTATAATTATGTAAATATCTGAAAATATATTTCATCTGATCATGCTTTACCTCTATGCAAATTTTCAAGGCACTATATAATTTCTAAATATTATCTTGCCAAGTATAAAGCCAAATAGCGAGACAATAGAACAAACCAATACTGGTGACGACAAATTACCATTTGTTATGCTAACAAGAAAAGATTTTTGTTAAAATTTAGTACAGTTGAGATAAATATTTAAAAAAGAAATCACAAAGTATTACTGCAATGGGGTCGTTTCCAAAATTTTAAAAGTTTTTTTTTTTTTTTTCTAAAAGAGCATGCTTAAAAACATAGGATCTGACCATTTTTTAAATAATTTAAGTTTAATATTTTTTAAAAATTACTTAAATCGGTATGCTTTCATTGTTTATACTTCTGCCGATGACATCACAAATGATGAATACCATTCTGTGTTGCGAATTAAATATTTTGTTCTGTGAATGGCATCTTTACTCACGTTTATTGGCAACGATATAGTTGATAGCAAGCGTAGAGCGCAATTTTAATTCGCTTCTTGATTATCATAACGTGGAAACGCGATAGAAAGATGCACCAAAGAGCATAATTTGTGACGTCATCAAGACCACGCCTTGTTTGAAAAATCAGACATTTAAAAAAATTAATTTAAAAAAAAACTGTTGGGAAAATAAAAATATTTTCTAGGTTCATGTTTTTTTTTTTTTTTTTTGCTTATTCTACCAATTTCAGTGACAAAAAGTACTACTTTTGACTGAAGGAAACAACCCCATTGATGGTTGGAATAAATTGTTCATCGGATAAATGCATTCAAAATTACACTCGAAATTGTCTTTCACAAAAGGGAAAGTGAAGTCACGGAAATAGAAAAAATAAAAACATGTGCGCAAAAGCGCACGAAAATGCGATTCATCTCACCAATTAGTAATGACAACATCATCTTGCAATCTCTCCGCTGCTTTTGTTTAATGATATTTATTAGCTCGTGCTTTTGAAGCCACACTTTTACATCAATAGATTAACTTTGGTTCTGCACATTGTAAAAAGATGTGTACATTTAAAATATAAAGTTAAACTGAAAATTCTTCAATTGAAACTATTGTTTATTTTCAGCTAAAACCGAAAATACCGATATTTAAGACCATCAACTACCGGTATTGCAAAATTACTCGGAATACTGGTATTCGGTATACCGGTATTGCAATCACTACATAGTAGTAAATGGTCCTCGTGTTACATTTTCTACCATCACATGATGGTCAGAAATGCGCTGAACCAAAACTAATATAAATTCACATGGTAAGCATTGATAAAACACTATTAAAGCAGAAATGAGGATTTTTTTTTAAAGGGGGGACCCTTTGGGAACCCCTGTATTTATCAGTAAGGAAATATCAAGCTGAGCCACCAAATTTATATGAAAATCTCAGGAAAATTATGAGAATATTTATTTTGACACAGTAATATTTTTAGTCATAATTTTCAATAAATTATTTTTTACATTTTTCAGATACGAAATGAAACAAAATTTAAAACTGAAGCGCAGCAGCCAAGGTCATGTTTACACACTACAGATTGTACCCAATAATGTGACATAGGTGATCAAATTATTAAGGACAAACCTTTCATGTTGGGGATTCAAGTTTCAAACTCAAACTTGAGTAAATAATTGGTTCGAACGCTTTTTATGGTTTTGTTCTAGTTTTCGAATAAGTGAAGTTGCTTCATATTCGGTATTGGTTATATCGTTAGATGGAAGCTAATTATGAAATGTATGCACTAATTTTGATCAATTGTTTTTAATTTGAGACTGCTGAGACATAAATGATTATTAATTAATTAATTTGGATAAATCCGATGTGGACATTGAAATTTGGTTAGTAAAACGAAGTAATATCCTCAGAACACGACTTTCTTTCTCATTTTTTACTTAAGGGGGGGGGGAATGAGGCGATAAATTTCTGAAAACCAGTAATACTCGAAATAAAACAGTGAAGTGAATAAAAACTAATTATGTTCCCTAACACAAGCGATGATAACAATAAACTTCAAACTACCAAAATAGTAGCTCCCCTTATACTTAAGCCACTTACTGCAGTTATGTAAGCAATGAGTGTTATAGAAAAAATAATTGGTGTTGATTACAGCGAAAACGCCAAGTCTTTTTACCCGACTCGTTCGCTTGGACTTCATGCTTTATCAAAAGTCGTTAAAAGTTCCTTGCTAAGAAAAAAGCTCATGGACAACGCCTAATTCTAAAACAATTCCACAAAACAGAAGAAAAGAAAAAACGTCTCAACACTCAGCGCAAGATGACTCTGCTATTGAAACTGATGAAGATATCGAGAAAATGAATAAATTTCATATTTCACTAATGTCAACTGTTTCTTTCAACGCATTTGTCCACCGGTGACTATTAAGCTCAATTCCTACGCTTTTAAAATTATTTATGGAAAATTGCACTGTCGTGCGCTTAATTATTTCGGCATTCGAGCATCTAACCCTTGCGAGCCGATATATCCTTAACAATGGTGGATAGAAGAACCGCTGATAGGTTTATTGTTGATTGTTTATGGAAATGTATGAGTGAGAAGTTCAGAAGCTAATGCGGTTGAGTCAAAAATTAGTTGGAAAAAAAAAAGAGAGCAATAATGTCTATGAATGCATTATTTACAAATGTTTAGTTTATAAATTTGATCAGAAAAATATGGAATGATTTCATATTTACTTTTTAGTTTTATTTATTAAAAAGGCCATTACTCCATAAAATTCACAAAAAATAGAAAGTATTTTAAAAAAAAGTTTTAACAGCTAAGACTCCTACTTCGACTCCTTTATCCAAAATCCGTCCGATTCCCCCGCCCCCTTTTCCCCGTTCTGAGTGACTCATAGTTGTTATATTGTGTCAAAAAATAATTAAATAAAAAACTTTTAGCCCGTGTGTTAGCGACAAAGAATGGCTTTTAAGTTTACTAAATTGTGTGTACTGACTTGCGTCATTGTCACATCAAAATATTGTAAAACTAAGCACTATCTTTTGGAGAGAGCTATGGTTGGTAGTATTTTTTGGAGAATATACCACCAAAGGTTTTACAATGCTTGGATCAGTTTACGATGGAGTAACAAATTTCCGCCTTTTTCACGCTAAAAAGTGGGCCCACTCGGTATCAACTGCTAACTAAGGCACTATATGTTAACTTATATGTATATGCTAACATATGTTAACTTATGATATTGGCCCTATCATAAGTTAACATATGGCGCGCTTTCAAAACGAAAAAATTTTAACTTTTTATAAACAAAACGAGCAGATGTGTGCATCACATGACTTCCTTTTACACCTACTTAATACTAATAGTGCCTTATAATAAGCAAAGAAACACTTTAAAAATTATACAAAAAAGTAAAAATAAACTGTCCAAGTTTTTTTTTTTTTTTTCACTCACAAATGTTCGATGTGTGCGCCTTTTGTAACGTTTTATGCAGATTACTTTTTCCAATATTGGCAATTTTAATGTGATTCAATGGTTTACTTTCTAAATATCGCCAATAGTAGCCAAAATGAAACCAGATAAAAAAAAAAGAAAAAAAAAAGAAAAGAAAAAGAAAAAAAAAAGAAAAAAAAAATTAATTTGAATCCTGAAATTTTGAATTTAAATTATGTTTTTCGCAATCACGAACTGAGACAGGACCTTACTTATTGGAGTTATTGTTTCTAGAAACGGCTCCTGTCCCCCCCCCCTCCCAAGCCTGCCTCTCCTCCTGGGCGGTTACGTGTGCATAGTTGTGTGTGTGCGTAGACCTGTGTGTGTGCGCGTGTGTGTATGCACGTAGGCGTGTGTGAGGGTATGTGTGTGAAGTCGTGTGTGTGTATGTGTGTGAACGTGCGTGTGTGTAGGACATGGACGCCTCCGACCAGAAGAAGCGGGTAGCTCAAAAAGGGAGCAGCCGCCCCGCGCCGCCAGCAGAGGACGTTGGGCGGTGGTGCTGCATAGGCTTCTGGTCCAAGTTGAAAAAGGCACAGACACCAAAAACAGTCAAATGAGAACAATAAGCAATCGTGATTGCTTAAAAAAACCCGCGAAATTTGCCGCTAAATTGGCGATAAAACTTGGCGTCCAAAAGCTTGGTTGCCAACTTCAAGTGGCTTGCTTGGTACAACACCACTTGAGTTTGCATTGAAAACAATGATCCCCCCCCCAAAAAAATGAGTAAAAGACCCCCTTTGGAACATCTGAATGCAACCAAAAAGGGAGGTGCACAACTAGATCCCACTAGGAGTCTATGTACCAAATTTTAGCTTTCTAAGACATACCGTTCTTAAGCTATGCGACATACATACGCACATCCGCACCATACATACGTACATACAGACGTCACGAGAAAACTCGTAATTGTCTCGGGGATCATCAAAATGTTTACGATTGCCTAAGTACTTATGCCTAAGAACGTTTCGTGTGTCTATACGTTCTTAGGCATAAATCTACGTGTGGTAGGGTTGAAAAAAAACTCAACATTCATTCGGGGGTGAGCAAAATGGAAATTAAGGCCGATTTTTGAGTGAAATTTTTTTCGCGAATACAATACTTTCTTTTTTGTAAAAGGAAGTAAAAAGTTAACAAAATCATTCTCCAAAGTAAAAATTTTAAAAGGGTGAGTAGGTTCATCAGTAAGCATTTCCAGACATGCATCGTAGTAAAAATATTAAAGTGTTGAAAACGCACAATATGGCAATAAAATTGCAGACACATGTGTCGGTGTTACAAGGAGTTCTTTTCGCAATTCAAAGAAAAAAAAAGAGTTTATGAACAAAATGACAAACGGCAAAAAGTTTTGTTGGATTCAGTTTTTTTTTTTTTTTTTTTTTTTTTTTTTTTTGCCGTTTAGTTAAGCTTAATGTGGTAAACAATTCAATTCATTTGGTTCTTTTTTTCGATTTTTTTTTAATTTAATGATTTCATTGTGTTCTAGTAAATGTAGTCTCCATGAAAGTAGTTCCTTTCATGCTTTGTTACTTCCTTTTACAAAGTAAAGGAAGTATTGTATTCACGAAAAATTTTTGACCCAAAAATAGGCCTTAATCTCTATTTTGCTCGCCCCGAATGAATGATGAGTTTTTTTTTTTTTTTTCAACCCGACCACACTTGGATTTATGCCTAAGAACGTATAGACATCCGAAATATCCATTTTGACTATCCCCGAATTAATTACAATGAGTTTTCTCGTGACGTCTGTATGTACGTATGTATGTGCGTATGTGCGTACATCCCGGTATGTCCTAGAAAGTTGAAATTTGGTACGTAGACTCCTAGTGGGATCTAGTTGTGCACCTCCTCTTTTGGTTGTATTCGGATGTTCCTAAGGAGGTCTTTTCCACCTTTTTTGGGGGAAATGTTAATAACAATGCAAATTCAAGTGGTGTTATAATTTGGCAAACACTTGGATAGACACATCGCCAAACCTATGGTATCTAAGTTTTTTCGCCAATTTGGCGACGAATTTGGCGGGTTTTTTTTTTTTTTTAATTTTGTTTCATTTTGGCCACTATTGGCGATATTTAGAGAGTTAACGATTGAATCACATTAAAATTTAAAATGTCCAATATTGAGAAATAATCTGTAGAAAACTTTTTTTTTTTGCTTTTCAGTTTGCAATAAACTTGGGGCAAACATTTTTGAAATGTTTCTTTGCTTACTCTAAGGCACTAATATTATCATTAAATTGGCGTAAAAAGGAGTCATGTGATGCACACATCAGCTCGTTTTTGTTTGTAATAAAACTGAAATAGACAGTTTCTGTAAAAGTCCCTTTCAATAATAAATTATAGTACCCCTCTTTAAATAGTTTAATTTCAATAGAAAGATAAGACTACTTGGTTTTTAAGTGATGTATTACGCGAGTGAAAAACATTTTCAATTCTTTCGTTTTGATCATTTTAACAGTGTAGTACTGACAACAAGCGTAATATACGTATAACTTCTAGGCCTATCGTTCACTGAAAGAACTCATTCACGCTACAAGCATAATGAAAACTTTCGCATCAATAACTAACAAGTTGATGGTGAAATAAGATTGATGATTTGAATGGAGGACAGTTTTTAACTTTCTTATTTATTAGTATAATAAATACTAAAAACAATTCATGAACAATATGGTAAAAAAGTACTGGCATCTGTGTTGCCTGAATTTCTTTTAGAAAATCTTATTTCGCTTTAAAAGATTTTGGTAGAAAAAGAGTAAAAAGTACTCTAATGGCGCTGCAATTGTTTACTTTTCCGACATAATTTGCTGCAAAACTTTCTTCGTACTATAAGTTCTTCACTTTATATAGTAAAATTTACTTCACAATTTACCTTAGAGCTCCACCATTTACTAATGCTTACTTAATATTTTCTTCAGCACTCCCTTTTGCAGTAATATATAACTAAAAGTATCTCTAAACACTTTACGGTAATATTTACTCATCATTATTCTACGCACTGCATTTTACAGCAATATTTAAGGTAAAATTTTCCTGAGCACTCCATATTACAGTAACATTTCACTGAAACTATCCCTAAGGACTTCATTTTTTAGTCATATTTCTCTTAAAATGTTCCTGGGCACTCTCTTTTACAGTAATATTTCTGTAAAATTTTCTAAGCACTCCGTTTTACAAAAATATTTACCTTAAAACTTTCCCAAGCACTCTATTTTACAGCAATATTTACATTACAATTTTCTTGAACACACAATTTTGCAATAAAATTTTTCCTTAAATTGTTCCTAAGCATCCCCCTTTACAGTCATATTTATCTTAAAATTTTCCTAAATACTCCCTTTTACAGTAATATTTACCTGACATTTTTCTTCAGCACTCCTTTTTGAAGTAATGTCTACCTGAATTTTTCGCAAGAGCTCACTGCAGCATCATTTACCTCTAAAATTTTCCTCAACACTCTTTTTTGCAGTAATATTTACCTGACATTTTTCTTAAGCACTCCTTTCTACAGTAATGTTTACCTGAAAATTTTTGCAAGCTCTCTACAGCATCATTTATCACAAAATTTGCATAAGTGCTTCATTTTACAGTAATATTTACTTAAATACTCCATTGTACTGTTATATTTACCTAAGCACTCCATTTTACAGTAATATTTATCCAAACACTCCATTTTACAATAATATTTACCTAAGCACTCCATTTTACAGTAATATTTATCCAAGCGCTCCATTTTACAGTAACATTTATCCAAGCACTCCATTTTGCAATAATATTTACCTAAGCACTCCATTTTACAGTAATATTTATCTAAGCGCTCCATTTTACAGTAATATTTATCTAAGCACTCCACTTTACAATAATATTTACGTAAACACTCCATTTTACAGTAATATTTATCTAAGCACTCCATTTTACAATAATATTTACCTAAGCACTCCATTTTACAATAATATTTACCTAAGCACTCCATTTTACAGTAATATATAATTTTTTTCTGAATCTTAAACAGCGTAACGGTCGAATCTAAAAAGAACTTTTCTGCGTTTGGGGATCAAAAGAAGCATTTTAATTGCTAAACAAAAGGGCAGGGCCCGTGATAGCATCCCGCATAATGAGGATGTAACATATGGAAGAACGGGAAGTGCTTAAACAATGAGGGCATCCTGTTTCGAAGAACGGGAAGTACACCTTTCTGTGCCCGAATCGAACAAGTTGGCGACACTTTTCTTCGCTGCGTTTGCCCCCCATCCGCGAAGGCAGAAAAATTCTTTTATTGAATCACATTTCTCATTATTCAGTCGCTGTCTTCAAAATACTAAAAGAAAATATGAAACTCGAGCTGAAGAAACACTTCTCTCAAAACTATTACTTTCTTCATTAAGTATCTTTGCTGTATATATAAAGTCATTTTAGAAGAAATGCGCTGAAACCAATGCTTTGGAAGTAAGAGTTTTTACCATAAAAAGCTGCGCACTTTTTTTTACACTAAGGTCACCTCTGTCTTGTTGACTGCGAATGATTAAATAGAGTGATTTTGTTATTGAACTCGTGTTTTTCAATAATCACAGGCTCGAAAAACTATTTCGAGTGACAACACTTAAACGACCATCAGATTTTAAGGAAATGTCTTTCAATGGCGTAATCAAAGAATGCAGAATTCGTGTAATAAAGTAATAGTTATAAAATAAAAAAAAACAGGCTTTACTAGCAAAATGAACTAAAAAAAGTTAAAAATAATCTTTAGATGACAAAGTATATAAAGTAATTGACCAAACACTTAATTTTACTGTAATAAAAGAAAAGCGTGGGGGGCTGCCTAATCACATTTTTAGTGGAAGAAATTTAAGACAACGGATAAGAAAGGACGGACAAAGCTTTTTTTCTATTACAGTAAAATTAAGTGCTTGGTCAAAAGAAAAGCGTGGGGGGCTGCCTATTCACATTTTTGCATGGATAACAAGTGGAAGAAATTTAAGACAACGGATAAGAAAGGACGGAAAAAGCTTTTTTTCTATTACAGTAAAATTAGGTGCTTGGTCAATTACTTTATATACTTGTCGTCCAAAGATTATTTTTAACTTTTTAGTTCATTTTGCTACTAAAGTGTGTTTTTTTAGTTTTTTAAACTATTATTTTTTTTTTACTTTTTAGTTCATTTTGCTACAAAAGCGTGTTTTTTTTTTCTTTTTTCTTTTCTTTTCTTTTTCTTTCTTTCTTTTTTTTTTTTTTTTTTTTTTTTTGAGTTTTTTAAACTATTATTTTTATAATGGAAATATCGCGAATGATTGTTGCAAATTTGGAGCCAAATGGTCAAAAATTAGTTTATAAGGTAGATCAAATTTTGAATTGATAAAATAAGCATGTATTTATGCATGTATAAAATAAATATGCATTTCTTGATTTCTAATTGTTCTCCTTTTCCCGTGTTTCCTCATGTTATCTAGGAGAAAGATTCGAACAATCAAATAAATTTAAGTTCTAGATGGGTTCTGGCCCGCGAGATTCAATTGAGTATAAAGTTCGCTCCTCGGGGAAGAAAAAGGCTGGACATTACTGAAATAAACAATATGTTCTAAAATTCTTTTATATCCACGACACTCAATAGAACAAATTTATAAAGAGAACATTTTCAATGTCATCACATTTTCTGGCAACAAACTCAGGAACAATAATTTTTAAATAATGCTCCATAAAAAGTGGTGCAATATTTGCATTATGTTCATCTTAACCTTAACTGCGAATGGAAAAATAGAGTGACATTTTGTTTCTAAACTCATGTTTTGCATACAAAATGAACTGGAAAAACTTTTCAAATCTACAACACACAGCAGAGATAAATTATAATGCTTCCCGTAATGTGGCTAAATTTTATGAACAACCTGCCCTAGAGTAAGGATTTCATTCTATTAAAAGTAGCGATCTTGTTTCAATCGGTGTCTACAGATTTTCGAACAATGTATGAGAAAATGGAATAAAAATAGAGCTTAGGTTCTAAAACGCTTTGGATCAATAATATTAAAAGAAAAAAAAAATACCATCACACTTTTTGTTATGATTAGTGAGCAACTGGAAAAAAATAAAAAAGTTAAGGGAACATTTAAATACGGCGGAGTTATAGAGTAAATATGGGCTTTATCTACATCTCGTGCGGCAAAATGACCGAATGGCGTTTGGGTACTCTTTGCGTCTCGCGGAAATGTCATTTTAAAAGACAATATTAGAAGCTACTACAGATCACGTCAATTAGTTGCAACGTCCATCGAGCCTTTTTTAATTTAAAAACTTATTACTTAACTTGACTGCTTCACTGTTTCATATTTTACGAAAATGTTCTTTTTTCTTGTACTATGGGTAGAGATAAATAAAAATTTCAGGGGAGTGGGGTTGAGGTGTATTTCTCTCATTCGGGGAGGGGGCGCCCTAGCGCTTTGGGGGGGGGGGAACCCCTGATATTCTTCATATATCGTAAAATGGCTGCCTGTAGTATTTATGGCAAAGGTGTCTGACCAGGGCCTGATTAACGCACGGTCCGGCGGTTCCGCGGACCTGGGCACCACAAATTTAGGGGCACCAAAATGGCCTAGTCTAAATTCACTTACTTACTTCCTTTTTTTTAAAAAAAAAGCTTAGTTTACTTTTTTTCAACTTTAAGGAAGAAGGGGCTCAAAATTTTTTTTTAAATCAACTCAAAAACTGATAAAGTTAAAAAAATTTCGCGTAAAGAAGTCGTTGTTCCTTAGCTCCGGAATTTCAAAAAAATTACTCGGATGATATAGATGAACATTTTCCAGAAGAATTAAAACATTTTCAAATTTTTGCAAACGTAACCCTTTTCCTGGAGAATGTTTTAAAAGGATAAGATCATTAAACATTACACATACATTTCCGAATGTGGATTCACCCCTGCAGCTTCTTCTTACCTTGCCTATCAGCAGCTGTTCCAGTGAAGGTAACTTTTCAATTTTGAAAAGAATCAAAAATCATTTGAGAAGCTGCATTTCTCAGGATAATTTACAGGTGTTTTCCTTATTGACCATTGAAATTCATGTGACATCAAACATAGATTTCGATTATTTGATCGACACATTTGCCTCTGTTAAAGCCAGAAAGAAGCCTTTTTAAAGCTTGCTGTCAGAATTAGTAAGATTTTTTTTTTTTTTTTTTGCAGTTTTAAATTGTTTTTAACTCTTTTTCGCCTTAAGAGACATTTTTAACTGTGATTAGTTTAGTGACTATCAAGTGTTTGGTATTCATATCCCAGGTTTCCTTTTTTAAATATAGTAATGTTCCTTTAAAATGTAGTTTCTAGTATGAAACATTGACTTTAAAATTGTGCGGATTTTCTCATGGGGGAGGGGCATCTGGGCACCAGTTTGGCTTGATCGGGCCCTGACTCTAAGTACTAGTGCTCTTCGAAAGATTTGTAAATAACATATGTAATCATTTAAATGCTGTTACGTTTACGTTATCGTCAGCTCTGGAAACTGTGAATTGACAGCTAAAAACAACGCTGAGTTGCTCAGTTACAGTGAGTTCAGATTACGCAACAGATTAAATGAGCGATGAGGAGAAATAAGAAGTTTCATGATAAGCCCAACGAAATGTTTTCTGTTATTATTAAGAAAGTCATTTATATTTCTCCTCCGAGCGGGATATTTAAGTTTCACGCAACTGCAATTTTAAAAACGTCTCGCTTTTTTTTTTTTTTAAACAGGTTATGACAAAAACTGAAACGAACAGTTTAAAAGTGAAGAATTGATATAGCATTATATTTTTAATGCACAAATTTACTGAAGTTAAATGGCAATGAAATTCTTGGCACTATTTCCTTCTATTTACTTTCAAAACAGCATTGCTTAAAAGTTTGCTATATGCAACTGTGCTTTTTCATTAGTCCACAAATTATTCATAAGCGATAATATCTTGGAACTACTTTGATATACCCCCCGAATCGGAAATTTGGCGACTTTTTTTCTTCGTCAAGCAAAATACCTGTTTTTGAGGTTGGCGCAAAATACTTGGTTTTCAACAACACTATATACAGTAGGCATATTGAAAGCTAAAAGATAGAAATAATTAATAGAAAAAAATATAATTGGAAAATACAACCAGATTTGCGGCAAAATACAGCAAGTCAGAATCTGCTTGATCACTTCACAAAGAAATGGCGAATGAATGAAATGGCGCTAAAACATATATGAAATTCAAAAATTGTTGCCACAAAACATTCAAAAAAAAAAAAAAAAAAACTCAAAAAATTGTACAAAATACAAGAAAATACTAAATTTGGCAACAGCAAAAACCTAAAAGCTGAAAAAAACCTAAATTGGCAACACCAAAATAAGAAACAGCAACCCTAAAAAGTCCGTAGGGAGTGCCAGATTTGGCGCGTAATTTGGGGGGGGGGGGTATATCAAAGTTATACCAATATCTTTCCTACGGTTTGCATTACAGGCAAGGGTCAGAGGCGCCCCTAACTTAAATTTTTGGGTGTGGAAATTCGCAATTTACCGAAAGGAACTCAAAATTTTGCCGAATGATGATAATTTTGCGGAATGGATCTCAAAATTTCGCCGAATGATGGTAGCTTTACAGAATAGAACTCCAAATTTTGCCAAATGATGATAATTTTGCAGAATGGAACTCAAAATTTCGCCGAACGATAATAGCTTTGCAGAATAGAACTCCAAATTTTGCCAAATGATGATAATTTTGCAGAATGGAACTCAAAATTTGCCGAATGATGATAGCTTTACAGAATAGAACTCCAAATTTTGCCAAATGATGATAATTTTGCAGAATGGAAGTCAAAATTTCGCGGAATGATGATAATTTTACGGAATAGAACTCCAGATTTTTCAGAATGATGATAATTTTGACAAATCATCAGACGAAATTTGCCGAATAAGGAAATTTTGGAAGGTCATATGACCTGCCGTGACCTTTCATCAGAGCACTCCGCTCCTGGCAAGGATTGCAGGTCAAGCCAAGTATAAAAAAAGTTCCAAGGAACTAATTTACTGAAATCATTTCGCTTTGTATCATCTTTATAGGACACTAATTAACAATTATATTATTCAAAAAGTCAGTAAACATTCCTTCGCAAATTTGACGGTGAAAGCATACTCGTACATTTTAAATTTTAATACCAATCGAAACAGTATGAGGTGTTTGGAGTTTCTAAGTCAATTAGATCTGGTGTTAGGGGACATTCATTAATTACGTAAGGATGATTTTGGAAATTTTTGCCCCGCCCCCCCCCCTTCTCATGTAAGGGTACGTAATATTTTTTAAACCTCTCTCCCTATTCTTACGTAAGATTCCATTTCATTTTTCATAATAATAAAATAACGAATCTTATATCAGTGGAATCGAAATTTAATTCACTATTATTAAATGTAACCTTTTTGTGTAAAGAAATATTTACTAAAAAGTTGGAATCTAGCCTGAATGTTTTTCTACATTTTTTTTTGCGTATGATGCGATACTAATTAAAAACAAATCATGCCACACAGTCCGATTCTTTTATTATACTTTACACTATTCCTTCTTAGTAAAACAAATAAAAAAACAGCTTATCCTAATGCGTTTTTTAACTTTCCAGGCGCAAATGAAATATTATCCTTGTCAAACTATTTGACTGCGCGATTTCTAATGTAAAATATCGACTTGGAAAATATTACCTAAGAATGGGTTTGAACCCCCCCCCCCTCTCCACAAAGTAAGGGCATGTAGAGATTTTTCCAACCCCTCCTCTCCCTCGGAACCCTTACGTAATTAATGAATGGCCCCTTACAGGCGTCTTATCTCGAATTCAAAAACCGTTTCCCAATTCAGATCATTAACTAGACATTTTTCTTTTGCAACGTTATATCATTATTCTTTCTGTGAAGTTGGAAAGTAAAAGAGTCGTCAAACACTACTATACCTCCTTTCTACTCCTTTACCTAAAAGCTTTAGCCATTCAAATGAATAGTGCATGTTCTTGCCAAATTATGTTCTCTCGGTAAAAAAAATAAAAAAATAGATCTTTTATAACGAAAATAATATTGACACCAAGTATTTATTTCTGAGAAAAAGTTTAATGATTCTCTTCAAATTGGCAAAAGTAATTACTGCAACTAAAAGCAAACAAAAGTTTTGACCTTTGTCTGTATGCATGATATTTTCATATGATAAAACAATTTTAGAAATACATCTCAAAACAATTCTCCAACTATGAAGCTGAATAGAATATTTTTATTATATGTTGCGATCCACTAAACCTCAATTGCAAATCCACTAGTGGATCACTTGTTTGCGCATGTGAAAAATGAAATATTATTGAAATATTATTGCTTTTTCGAAAGCACGACACAAAAATTAATATTATGCGCATACGGATCACTACTTTTTTTTTTTTTTTTGTCACGCCGTTCTAAGAAATACAAACAACGTCGATTCAGCTATCATTAAGATTAATCACTTACTGGCTTTTGAATGCAATTTGGCCATTTACAATATCAATCTATTGAGCACGGGATGACCAAAGATTCAAGTCGTCATTCCTGGACAATAGATATCTCGCATTTTCTATACACAAGGAAGTAACGTCTTGATTTTTTCTTTCTATCTTTCTTTTTTTTTCTTATTATTTGTTAACTTATTTTTTTATTTATATTTTTTTTTACCATGTAGGAGTAGTTAATAGTTGGGGAAAAAAATAAAATAAAAATGCTTAACGAGAAAGGAAAAAAATACGAAAACATACAACCGGTTACAAATTCATAAAATTTTTATTTTTTTAAAATCATTCCGACTAAATATTTTGTTCGAGAATAAATAGAGTAAGATCACCAGTAACAGACAGTCACAAGTTTGGATTTAAATAATAAGAATTTTATGCGGGTAAAACTGCGGCCCGTAATAGAAAAATTAAGAGGTCTTTTGGTTCGCCTGTACATTTACAAATAATGTACGGTGAATTTTCTCGCCAATTGGCTTGTTCCCATGTTCCGGTTCCGCATAATGATAATTTCGTATCTCGCCAATTGGATTGTGCCCATATTACGATTCCACGTTATGGTAACTTCGTAATTTACTCATCCATCTTATGATATTTTTGTTCTTAAAATTGGAATAGAAAAAGAACCACATCGACTTTTCAAAAAATCGCTTCGAGGTGCACACCCCCATGCTGCAAACTAACTTTGTACCAAATTTCGTGAAAATCGGCCGAACGGTCTAGGCGCTATGCGCGTCACAGAGATTCAGACATCCAGACATCCTACAGAGCTCCTCCGGACAGAGACTTTCAGCTTTATTATTAGTAAAGATTGTTACTAGAGCCCGAATCATATGCATATGAAATTTTATATTTGTGTTTTCTTTGACTTCAGTAGATATTAATGCATAAAAACAATTATTTTTAAAAGTAAACACATATTTCGGCGTTTTTCACTTGATCTTTGGCTTTTTTTTTTTTTTTTTGACTTTGAAGGATGATTGATAACAAATGTCTCCTGTAAAAAGCCACAGCATGAAAATCAACTGCCCATTCCAAAAGCCTATAAGAGAAGAAAATGCATCCTCAGAGAGGGGGGGGGGACTGCAGTAGCGAGAGACCTAGAATCAGACTATTTTTCTATGGCAGGTTTAGTTGGACTGTGTAATTACGTAACTACGATTCTCTTCTTATGAAAATCGTAACTACGATTTTTGGCTCATAACTGTAAAGAAATTTTTCGCATAAATATGCCTACAGCAATAAAAGTATATTAGAACTTCGAGTAATCAGTTTGGGACCGGATCCCGTCGATAAAACGGAAATTCCGGATAAAAGAGGTACTGAAAAAAGGCTGTCAGGAAAGAGCAGAAACTTCACGTCGACATTGACAAAATGACCACTGCGTGATGTTGTTTTAAACTACAGTCGAACTCCAATTATCCGAATTCCGGCTTTCCGAATTACTGATTCTCAGAATCGTTTTTCAGAATTTCAGAAAAAAAAGACGGAAACACTGCGGCTCGCTAAGCGTGCTATCATTTTTACCGCAGCTTAGCCAAGCGCAGCGCGAACGTTATTGGAATAATCATTGAAGATTCACCCTGTCATAGCGCAGTATTATTGGCTCCTAATGTACAGCGCTTGTAGGAACGCTTAAAATGCAAAAGTGTTGCTAAAAGCTCATTTGCTTTGAAAATAATTTTTTCACCCATTTTCAGCATACAAACAGTAATTCAGCAAAATTGACTTTTTTTTTCGAAAATATAATTCAATTATCCGAACTTTCGATTATCCGTAAGGGCTCCGGTTCCAATTGTTTCGGATAATTGAAGTTCTACTGTACTACAGGGCCGTCCCAAGAGATGACAGTGCCCGAGGCGAGTATTTTCTGGCACCCTCTACCTCCTTCCCACACACAGAAGGAGGACGTATACTGGAAATGTACTCAACATTTTTAATATTTTCGAACATAATTAAACATGTAATCTGAAAGATTTTTAGATTGTACCATTCTAGATAGGAGTTAAATATAATGTATTAGCTTTTAAAAACTTGTTAAAAAAGAATGATACTGAAAAATATGTAATGCAGCAAGAGCTTAGTTCTGAACTAAGAAATGGCTAATATTATCAAACATTGGCCTTAAATTACAGCTAATTGTCACAGTAAGATGATATCTTCTTTATGGGTCATTCCATGCGAAATGAGCAAATCAGCTGTGGCTGACATGTCACAGATTTCAATGAAAATTTTTATTTAGGTAAACCATGCATAAATTTTCAGAGTTCATTGCTGCCAGTTTGTGACTCAAACACTCCATAAGTTATAAACGTACACTTAAAAAAAATAAATATTTTCGCATTCTATAAACAACTCTCTATTGGAAAAGAGCAAAGTAAAATTTATTCGGATTTTCTTTTCTTTTCTTTTTTTTTTTTTTTTTTTGAATCTGAGATATTAACAAATATTGAAATTTTGCCAATTTACTTCAGATTTCAAATCACTCTTCTATCTCTTTTAATGAAAAAATAACAGTAAAAATGATTCAGATGAAAAAACTACCTTTAACTAACTATCTGCTATAATTTAATAATTGTTTATGAATTTCTTGATGACGAAATCGTACTTTAAAAAATCGAAAATTTCGAAAATTTCATTTTTGCCTCTATCTTAGATGTTTTTTTGAAGATGAGGGAATGCTCTGAATTTACTCAAGTTTTTTTACGTAACATATTGAAGTGTCTTTTAGATGCTACTTTGTTTTAATCATTGGAATCAGCGTATTTTTGTTGCTAGAGTAACTTGAACTAAGGCAAAATTTCATTAGTTAGTTCTTTTTATTGTAAGTTTAGCAAAACTAACCATTTCTTTCGTGTTTCATTTTCTCAAAAGCATGTTCATGAAGTACTTGCTAAAATGTACATTTTTTAAAAATTGAAATAAATGTTAGATATACTTGCTTTTGCATCATTGAGCCGTTTACCTAGTTTTTTGATTCTCGTAATTTCACATAAGGGTCAATCCATACAGGTTCCATACAGTATAAATTACTCATTCATGTTCAAATATTTCTAAGTTATCAAATTAAAATAATTATTTTGAAAATTACAATATGTTTTTTCAGTATAATGTATTATTTAATGCACAATATACGTAATTTAAGAAGGTGCAACGAAGTTTTCACACTTTTTATTTCTGTTTTAGTGTGTGAATTGACTAGCAAAATTGCTTAATTTCAAAGACCTGTATCTTTTTTACAAACCAAATACAAAAAACAATATGTATAACATGTATAGTACTTGAATTAAATATTCAATTGGCCAAGAAATTTTATTTTTAATTCCACCCTCTTTTGGTTTACAGGGGTCTAAAAATGTCATTTTTATCATTTTTCCGATTTTTGAGGGGCTGTAATCTATAAAGAGTGCACAAACACACAGCAACAGTTACTTTTTTATTTTTATCATGGTTCCAGTGATTTGTTTTTGACGTACTTCATTTTGTGTTTCCGTCCCCTACGCGAGTTATCCCCCATTGAAATGAGTAAAATTTTTACATTTGACCCTGAACTCGAACCTGTTGTCGTTATTTTAATTATTAACTTACAGCTACGTAACTCAGCATGTAAGACTATCAATTTATGCACTTTAACATCAAAGCGTTAAATTAACTGTCATAAATGTAATTCAAATATATTTTGGCCAAAATGCAAAGATCTAAAAGTCCCATTTTTGACAACGAAAATCACTTTTGATGACCTCTAAAAAATCAAAAGTCTAGTTGAGAGAAAAAATAAAAGTGGATTTAAACATCTTTCATATCCAGCTTTTAGGGACATGAATTTCAAAAAAAATTAAAAATGGTCGAGCGCACCCATCCGTCGAACCTGTATGGATTGACCCATAAAACACTAAGAAAATGCTATTTTTCTGAATTTTATTTTACGTTTGGAAATCAAAAACCAATTTCGAGTTTCTTCAAGCAAATAGTAGAAACTGAACTCTATATTCTTGTAAAATTTTAAAGTTGTCTGAATTTTCCCTCATTTGAATTTTTGTGTCTATGTGAAGGGGAAAATCATCATTTTACAAAATGTCACTAAGTTTAAAACTAATTTTGAAGGCAGAGGAGTTAAAATACAGCTTCAAAAGTAAAGTATTTCTTTTATGATACTTAGCATATTATTGGGTACTAATTTCATCAAGCTAATGCTTAAGGATTGAGATTAAAAAATAAAATGCTTAATTATGAGAAAACTGAAATATTTTCAGTTTTTGAAACTCGGTTAAAAGTTAACTATAATAACTTTCAAAATTTTACTGACATCAGATTAATTAACCTACTCCATAGATTGCAACAACATATTTTTATGTTTTCATTAAATAGTTAATGAGATACAAGCCTTCAAAACTGCAACATTTAGCATTTATGAGAATGCTGTTCAATTTGACCAATTTTCAATCGCATGTAACTATTCAAATAAAAAATTTTAAGAAAAAATATTTTAGATATTTTTATATAGGCATAAAAGGAACCTGTATACCAAATTTCATAAAAATCTGTTATCATGCGGCCACCACTTTTTTGCGAATTTTGGTCATTTCGTATGGATAATTCAAATATAAACTTTTTCTTGACGAAAGTTTCTTTCTTTTTTTGTTTTCCATTTTTTTTTTGGACTACTGCGTTTTTTTTTTATTAATTATTATTATTAATTTTTAGGGCATATCTGCAAACATATTTCGATAGTGCATGTAATTCAGGTTGTATGTCAAGCGCAAACTTAAATCTGGCTTCACTGCAAAAAGAGTGAGAGAGCAAAATTCATAGGGAAATAATTTTACTCCAGCCAGATCTATAGAACCGGAATCATATGCAAATACATTCTGCGCTCACACAATTGCGTAATTTCGCATCTTTCAACGAAAGAGCGTACACATGCATAAAAATGAAATTTTCAAAATAAATGCATATTACTTCAGGGTTTTCGCTCCTTTTTTTTTTAAAGTTTTTATTAATTTTTAAAAAATTTCCAAGAAGGGCGGTAAACAACTATTCATAAAGAATATTCATTCATATGCAATAGAAATATTCTCACAATAATACACTAAATGTTGCAGTTCAAAAAAAAGAAAAAAAGAAAAAGAAAAAAAAGTAATTAAAAAAATGAAACTGTGTTTTAAGTCACCATTTACTGGCACATCTATTCTATATTTAACAATAATAAACAATGTTTATCCAGCTCAAATTATCAAAGTATCCAAGATCATTAAATGATCCGATAAAAAGGATATCTGAGCTGTTCTAAAGATGACTTGTCGTTCTCAGCTCATTGAAAAAGGGGTTCCTTGAAACCTCGTAACACGTGTCTAAAATCACTTTGTTAATTTGAACTTGATGCATATACATTGTTTAATATTGTTTCTTGGTTAGAAAAAGGTATTTATTTATTCATTTCACATTTCCTTTCCTACATTAATTTTTGAAAAAAAAAAAAAAACAAAAAGTCAAATGAGTAGAATAAAATTGAGCCTCTTTGATCGTCTATAAATTTTTAACAAACGCCCCGTACCAAATGACGTACAGGAAGACAAAAGAGTCAATAAGATGGGAAAAGATTTAGCGTTTGCTGTAAGAAAGTATTAAATAAATAAGTTTAACGTAAAAAATAAATAAATATAATAGGATTTAAAAAGATTTAGCATCTGCAATGAAAACCAAAAGAAAAAAAAAGAAAGAACCAATAGGATGAGGAAATATTTGTCGTCTGCATAAAGAAAAATCAATAAGATGTGAATAGATTTATTTGAGTGCAAAAAAGAAAAAAAGAGAGAGAGAGAAAGAAAGAAAGAAAGCATAACTTAAATAGTATAAAAAAAAAGCACCTTTTCAATCGTGCTAAACTTTTAAAAAAATTAATAAAAATAAAACACCAGTAAGTATTGTTGCATGCAAAAAAAAAAATCCTAAATAAGTAGTAAAAAATAGCAGCAATTTCGTTCGTATGTAAATTTCACCACAACACCTGTAAATAAAGTTTGCAAAAAAAAAAAAAAAAGAGAGAGAGAGAGAGAGAGCGAAAAGATAGAAAAAGAAAAGAAGGAAAAAAATCAACATTTAGATGCGAAAAGATGTATCAATTGCTTACAAAGAAAAATTATCACAAAGCCATGAATGAGTATAACACAGCGCCTATTTCTGTCATCTGCAGCGAAAAAATTTGCCGATTGCAATAAATTATGTAATTAATTTATCGATAAAACGGAAATAATAAAATTGAAAAAAGTTTATCGTTAGCAAAATAAATAAATAAATAATTACATTAAAATGAATGAATAAATTAATTAAAATGTCTGACTTAAATAATAAATAAAATAAAAACAAATTTTAAAAAATACAAAAGGGTTTATCGGATGCAAAGGAAAATTAAAAAATAAATAAATATTTAAAATAAATTGAATAATAATAATAATAACAAACAAATAGTGCGCAATATAAAAGAAATAAAATAAAATAACACAAAAAGTAATCGATCTGAAAGCTGTTTAAATCTAAAGAGGATTGCACAAAGCCGAGAGAGGGAGAAGGGCGAAGTCAAAAGAAGGGGGATATGCTGGGAGGCCCCTGCACAAGAGGAGTTTGCAAAGCAAAGAAAACTAATATCAAAGGAAGATCAACTACGGTCAAGTTAGAGTAATATGTAATTCGTGATTGTTCAAAAAGTACTTTTCAGATTTTAATCCGGTTTAATCAAACCAGTTAACGTCACCTTCTCCTTCTCGCCAGCTTTTGTGAAGATGGCGACAGAAAAACAAAAATCATTTGGTGTGCTGTGAGTAGGAGAGTGCGCAGAATTTTTGGGGCCCGTCCCAAATGACTTTTACGGGTCCCCTTCATATTGTTTACCCTTACGTCCTACATATATTTCACCTCTCATTTTAAAAATCTCGTGCCCCCTTCAGGCTCGGGGCCAGGCCAACAGGTGTCCCTTCTCTCTCCCCCCCCCCCCCCTGTGCACGCCCCTGGCTGTGAGTGAGTTGTGGGAGTGTGACTCAGATGAGTAGAGTTATACCCTACAATATTTAACCCTTTTCGGAGAGTTCAGTAAAAAAGGGATGTGCTATTGGAGCGGATTGGAATATACTTTTTCAAAACTACAGCGGAAGAAATCCATTTCAACACAAAGCCAATTTCCCTTTTTAATTGCCCTAAAAAGAGGTAAACGTTGTCAAGATCATGAATATAGTTATCAGAGCCACATTAACTGGTGTTCAGCTTGATTTTCATCAGAATACCCTACTGCTGAACCTTCTTTTGAAGATGGTATAAAACAGCATTGCACAACCTACGACCCGCCGGCCAGATGTGGTGACCGATTCATGTGTTCCGTTGTTACGCTCAATGTTACGAATCAAAAGAAAAACAAAGTCTGGAACTTTCCAAAACAAAGTTCTTTTTCGGTGTTAGGAATGATTGTTGCAAATTTGACGCCAAATAATGAGAAATTGCTTTTTAAAAATAAATGGAAACTTCGTATCAATAAAATCAGCATGTTAGTAATGATTTCTAATTTCATTTAATTTGACCTGTTTTTCCGTGTCTTCTGTAAAAATATTTTAATTATATTAAATTTCATATGCGTTCATTTTAATATCATGTGCGACCCTCAGGTAAAAAAAGGTTGACCATCACTGGTATAAACAATGGGAAAGCACGGGCTATTAGCGTCAAGGAAAATCACCTGACCGTGTCCGAAAATCAAACGAAAATAGTTACCGAGAAAGTGTAGACGTTTGCCGTGCATACAAAATGAACATGATTAAGCATATTCAGCAAATTACCGCCCATTAGCCAGGGCTAAAGCAGAAATACATGGAATACACCGCCAGCTCAGTCATTTCCAGCCGAGGACTGCAGTTTCGTGCTCATTAGCACTCATCAGCCCGGCATAGGAAAGTGACTGAACTGGAGATGGAAAACCTCTTAAGGAAGCCAAGAGTGCGAAACAAAACTGGTAGCTAATACAGGATTAGCAGACCAGACGAGTGACCGAAGCAATGGTTCGGTTCAACTCGAAGATTGATTCAATCTTGTATTAGCTCCAGTTCAGTCACTTTCCTATGCCGGGCTGATGAGTGCTAATAAGCACGAAACTGCAGTCCTCGGCTGGAAATGACTGAGCTGGCGGTGTATTCCATGATTAAGCATCTTCAACATGATTTTTAAAAAATATTATCATCCATGTAGGGGAAAGTGGGTAAGGTGAAATGGTGATTTTTTTTTTTTTTCAGTTTCTAGCGCAACCTATCTGGTAATATTTTGACTATGTAGTAACATTGCAAAAAGCTGCCCTTGAAGATAAAGCGTATGATATTACAAGCATTTTTCGAAAATTGATACATAATACATTGTAATGTTTTGTTGTTAGTCAAAAAGTAGTTTTGTTATTATGAAATCATAAAGTTCTTGTTATTGGGGTCTAAGGACCTTTAACCTTCAAAATTTTCGACTTTCCGGAAAAAATATATGCTATGCATATTTTAATTCTGAACAATTTGGTACCTTATTTATTACCATACTCAAAAAAACTTTTCAAGTTAGTTATCGTAAAAATGCGTAACCTCCCCCATAGAGATGAATGTTGTGCCGGTTTCTTCAGTTTCTCGTTTCGCGCGCATGATATTTCAGAAAGTTTCTTATTTATTTCCGTAAAACTTTTAATGCATGTTTATCTGGTTTATATTTATGACCTGAACCTAAATTTATTTATTTTTGTTTAATTAATTTATTTATTTATTTATTTTGAAATTTTATAAGTAAATATCAAAAACTTCCAAAATTTTGGGCAAAAATATATATTTTTTTAAATATTAACTTTTATTTTTAGTTAAAATTTAGGTTCAGATCATAGAAATATACCAGACAAACATGCACAAAACGTTTTATGGAAATATATAAGAAACTTTTTGAAATATCATGCGCGCAAAATGAGAAAAACCAAAGAAACCGGCACCTGAGAAAAAGAGGCTTAAACAGCTGCTGTTAACATAAATCTCTATAGGGAAAGTTTATGCTTTTTGCGATAACTTGAAAAGTTTTTGGCGTATGGTAATAAAAAAGGTGTCAAATTGTTCAGAATTAAATTATGCATAACATGTATTTTTTCCAGAAAATTGAAAATTTTAAAGGTTAAAGGTCCTTAGACCCCTTAACAATTTAAATAGTAATTCAGACCTACTAATATTCGGTCCAGTGTTTATTTATTTAATATTAAGCTTATTTTTTCTATAAATGTTTTGTAAAAACAGTCAAGTGCATGTGGAGCAATTGGAGGGGACAAAGTGAGATATTTCATTTTGTTTACTTATTTAATCATTTATCAAATCATTTACGCATTAATTTATTAATTTTAACTCATTTTTTGTGCCTCATATAGGGTCTGGTGGGGGAAAAGTGCACAATGGGGTAAAGTGGTCATACGTCAAATAAATGGCTATAGCTTGGAAATAAATGTTCGAATGAATGTGAAAATTTTGTTTTAGGGTAGAGCAGTTAGAAACCACATTTTGAATACAAATTTTTACAACTGGCAAAATTTTATTTGGTAAAAAAAAAAATATTTTGTTTGAATATGAAGAATTTTAAAATCGAAACACCTCTTTTAACTTCCTTGGGAAATTTTGTTTGTTAGAATTATGAACAGATTGACTGCGCTTTCTACATGTCTCAAGAACTCTCACTCATTAGCAGTTAGTTGAATCTATTTTGGATAATTTTTTAGAACAATTTAAGTAAGATGGGGTAAAGTGGTCACAATATTAGGCTTAACGAATATTGTTCTTCTAAAGTTACTTAGTCTTTAAGTATAAGGCAGATAAAAATTAAATATTAATTTCACTTAATGATGCATTGTTTAATTAATGTTTATTTTGATATTATCTATTTATTTATTCATTCATTCTTTTATTTAATCATTCATATGATCAAAACTATCTTTGATAATCAAGTAAAACATGTTTCTTTAGAAAAAAAAATTTTTTTTTCACTTTCCCCAGTGATTAAAAAAAAAAAAACTTTTTTAAGTTACAAATTTATTGCCAAAAATAAAAAATAATGTTACAATGCAAGTTTTATTACAAAATATGTTGTTTTTTCTTTATGAACTGTAATTTTCAAAACAAATTTCCAGTTGGTTCATTTAAAAAAAGATAAGTTTTGTTAACTATATTGAAGGCTCTGAGTCGCATATTTTTCATATGATACACTTTTCAAATCGGGTCTCTTTAAAATACCAACCGTAACTATAAAAAGATTACAACATATGGTATAGAGTCACTATACCAGTTAAGTTGTACATTTGATATAAATATTACACCAAGTTAAAATGAAAGCAATAATGTTCTAAAATTGCTAACTTAGCAACATTGAAATAAGAAATAGCAACATTAAATTGCACAAAATTGCACATTAATGTAGACACATGTTTCGGCGTTACAAGGAACGCCTTTCTCAAAGCAAAAGAAATGAACTTAAAATGAAAGACATAGACAGATCTCTT
The DNA here is from genome assembly GCF_026930045.1 of Uloborus diversus. Taxonomy (NCBI): domain Eukaryota; kingdom Metazoa; phylum Arthropoda; class Arachnida; order Araneae; family Uloboridae; genus Uloborus; species Uloborus diversus. Next base: position 138,408,781 of record NC_072739.1, read on the forward strand.
TTCATCCATAAGCTCATTTCTTTTGCATTGAAAAAGGAGCATCTTGTAACATAGAAACGCGTGTCTGCCGTAATCTGCAGTCTTGTAGAGTTGAGTGCAGTATTTATTTTACCTTTCAAGCATAAAGGTATTTACTTATAAAAGCACTTAATTTCATGATGCTTTAATTTTCGCGAACCTATCGAAATCGTGAAAATTTAAGCCTCGTGAAATATATTTTCGTAGCAAATTTTTCAGCTTTCGGTTTTGTTCATTTTAATTTCGCGGAATTTTCAGTTCTCCGATCACCGATATCATAGTTTTCGCGAAAAAATTACGGTTCACGAAAATAAGAGCTTTTATACAGAATCCAACTTTTAGTAAATTTAGTTTTTATTCCCTTCCATATCCACTAGTGTCGAACGATGATACTAGAAATCGGGTTTCCCAATCTATTGAAACCGAAATTCCACATTAATATCTACTATTCAGATTAACACGGCATGGAGGAGATGGGCGCAGACGATCGAACAAAAGCATTTTCCCGGCACTACAGCAATCGCCCTCTCCAATACCGGTGAGAAATCGCTAAAGCGGAACCATGACTTCCGTTTCCGACCACTGCCGAAGGGGTCGGACGGACAGCTGACGGCGGAAGCTTGTGCACCGAAGCGCGCCCCCAGGAAATCTATTGTATCAAAAAACGACACATACAAATATGCTCTCCCTCCGCGTGTGGACCCCCGATCAAAGCATGCCCGATTTAAATTCCGATAGGTGTTTATATCGCTCTCGATTTACTCAACAATTTTGCTCTTTCCAAAATGAAGCGAGTAGCCAAATTATTAGGGTCAAGGTCGTAGCAAATTTTTTGTTTTGAGGGGGGGGGGGGCGTATATATCTTTTCTTCTTCATTCAAAGTTTTTAAAAAAGACTTTTTCGATTTTCTGAAACAATGGTACCAAACATACGACCCGAGGATCACATTAGAACAGCGAAGTTGTGGTCCGTGTGGCCCGTTATTTTGTTTAAATGCTACAAATCGAAAAGCGCGATAAATGACAATGTTATAACTATGGAGCAAAATATTCAGAAAATGGTTTCTAAAAAACAGACTCAATTAACAAAAGAAGCATCAAGCAATGAGAACAAAACAATTATTCATTTTTAATTTTCCTTCTTTTTTGAACAATTTATTCTGTTATTTTGAAAAAGTTTAAATATTTAATAACGTTCTATATGTTTTATCCGCGAGAATCATTTTAATATGAGGTAGGGCCCTCGGGTAGAAAAAGGTTGGGCACTACTGTGGTAAAATGTTTACTGTTTCTCCAGAAAATTTAGCAAATTAAATCAGGAAATTTTCCAATGATTTTTGTATTATTTAGTTACGTAAATACTACTGAAACAGAACCGGCAAGTGTCATACATAGAAGCTATGTATGAAAACATTACAAAGCGTTTGACTACAAAAATCTAAACATTCTGAGGTACAATACAACCAACCTCATCAGTTCTTAAAAAAAAAAAAAAAAACGAGCTGATGTGTGCCTCACATGACTTCCTTTTACTCCAATTTAACGTCATTTTCCCATTAATGGTAATTTTAATGTGATTCATTAGTTTACTCTCTCTGAATATCACCAACAGTGGCCAAATTGGAGCCAGATTTAAAAACTTAAAAAAATCGCCAAATTTGTCGTTAAATTGGCGACAAAATTTGGCGACCAAAATACTGGCAATATATCGCCAATTGTCCGCCAAATTGTAACACCACTCAAGTTTACATCGAAATTAACAATGATTTCCCCCCCAAAAAGGGGCAAAAGACCCTCTTAGAAACACCCGAATGCAACCAAAAGAGGAGGTGCACAACTAGACCCCACTAGAAGTCTACGTACCAAATTTCAACTTTCTATGACATACCGTTCTTGAGTTATGTGACATACATCCGCACATCCGCACATGTATACATACGTACGTACAAACGTCACGAGAAAACTCATTGTAACTAACTCGGGAATTGTCAAAATGGATATTTCGCGTGTCTTTATGTACATAGGCAATTATCCACGTGTGGTTGAGTCGAAAAAAAAAACTGAACATTCATTCGGGAGTGAGCAAAATGGAAATTAAGGTCGATTTTTGAGTGAAATTTTTTTCGCGAATACAATACTTCCTTTTTTGTAAAAGAAAGTAAAAAGGGAAAACTTAGCTCTTTGTGATAAGCAGATAGTCATCGCTTGAAATAATTACAAAAATTATTACTCATTACTTCGTGTGAAATATACATTACACGAAACAGTGAAACGACCTGAATTAATTCCAACGTTTAAAAGTTAACAAATGTGTTTTAAGAAAGTGTTAATTATTAATTATAAAACTCGAAGCTCATTAGTGGCAACTCTAATAATTATCTTTTCTTTTTGTTTACTTTCGCGTATCGATAGTTTTCAAGTGCAATAAAATCTAAACAAATCTTATCAACTATCTTTTTACTTCCTTTTACAAAAAAAGGAAGTATTGTATTCGCGAAAAAATTTTCACTCGAAAATAAGCTTTAATTTCCATTTGTCTCACCCCCGAATGGATGTTGAGTTTTTTTTTTTTCGACCCGACCACACGTGGATATATGCCTAGGAACGTACAGACACCAGAAATATCCATTTTGATGACCCCCGAGTTAATTACATCGAATTTTCTCGTGACGTCCGTATGTACGTATGTATGTGCGTATGTGTGTATGTATCTCGCATAACTCAAAGACGGTATGTCCTAGAAGGTTGAAATTTGGTACGTGGACTCCTAGTCAGGTCTAGTTGTGCACCTTAAATTTTGGTTGCATTCGGATGTTCCTAAGGGGGTCTTTTGCCCCTTTTTGGGGAGAAATCATTGTCAATTTCGACGTAAACTCAAGTTGTGTTATAATTTGTCGGACACTTGGCGATATATCGCCAGTCTTTTGGTTGCCAAGTTTTGTCGCCAACTTGGCGACAAAATTTGGAGATTTTTTTTTAATTTGGTTTCAGTTCGGCCACTGTTGGTGATATTTAGAGAGCAAACAATTGTAAAAGGAAGTCATGTGATGCACACATCAGCTCGTTTATATTGAATAAACTCTCAATATAAAGTATAGTTAGGAAAATGAACTAAGAATAGGGGGTGTTGATTGACTGCACGTGGAGGGGAGGGGTTATTGACAGCGAGCGGGGGGCGGAGAAGGGCCTGACTAACATACGGTACCACGAGTCAATGGACCTGGGCAGTGGACACCATAATTTTAAGGGTATCAAAATAGCATATATTTCTCTCCCGCTCCCCTATTTGGTAAACCTCACATAAGGGACCGTCCATGAAAGATGTCACACTTTTTTCACCATTTTTGACTTCTCCCCTTTGTCATTTGTCACGGTAGTATTCATTAGCATATTCTATATCAAAAAAAAAAAAAAAAAAGCGTGATGTCACACTTTTTGTTACTCCCTCCTCATTATTACAAGCTGTCACAGTTTGACGAATATCCCTCTCCCCCTCAAAGTGTGACATGTTTCGTGGACAGTAGCTTATAATAACTTTAGTGTACAGTTCAGTAAGATTAGTATATGATACATAAGTATGAATGTTTGATTGGTTTTCTAGTACAAAACAAATATTTAAAAAATATGGACTTTCTTGTTGGATGGAGGGGTGCATCATATTTTTCACGAGGACCTGGGCATCACTTAGGCTTGATCGGGTCCCGGGGCAGGGAGTCCTTTAGTTTTCGATAAAACACTTTTTTCCCGGGGAGCAAAAAAAAAAAAAAAAAAAAAAAAGCCGCTTTTAAAGAAAGAAATGAACAAGAATTCTTTCTTTGCCGGGAAATGACTAGTTAACTTTTAGCTCCTCAAGGCGGTTTTTGCAGCAAAGTGGTGTCAAAAACGCGCATTCTTTGCCTAATACTGCGGTTAGGAAATCCCCTCCCCCCGTAAAGATGGAGTAGGAAAGAAACCGCAATAGAAGAACGGGAGGCACAGGGTAGATATGGATGACCTTTCAACACACCACCAACCCAACAAAAAGTTATTAATACTACTTATTTTGAAAAAAATAAAAAAATAAAATAAAATAAAAAGGAGTTTCTTTTAATTATACAAATTATTACATTTCTAGAAATTATTACATTACACAATTATTATATTTCACACTTTTAAAATAATGAATCAAAAACCTTATCATGTCATTAAATGAGGCAGTGAAAAGTAAAGGAATGTGGTAAAGTTAAAACTTTGGAGATATCCAGTACAAATGGTAGGTGGACCTCTCCTCTGTTTCGGGGCAAGAGGTAGTACTAGTAGCCTTAGTAGGTGCTGCTGTATAGCATATTTTAGATTTTTTTTAATGAAAACCTACCTAGAGTCTGAACTTTAAGCCTGATTTACTCAAACTTTAAATAGTCCACTTACATCCCTTTGCTTCTCACTGCCTCAAATGTCAAACAATCATTTTTTTCTCTTTGCTTTCATCTCTGAAATAACTCATTCCAATTCACTTCTCCAGCTCAGCTTTCAGATTAAACTGACAGCATAATATACAAAAACCTTTTATGATTCAATAACCCTTTTTTTTGGTTTTGCTCGTGTAGTAAGGCACATACGTATGTCTCGTTATTCTTTAATAATATTAATTTGAAATTTTCTACATTGGCTAAGCAAAGTTTGAGAAGAACGTCTGACGGTCAAACGGTAAAAACAACTTTTCAGTTTAAGAATTTAAAAATGTTTCTGTGATAGGCCTTAATGACCGTAATCAAATCATTTTACGATCACGAGCGAAATGAATAATAAAGTGATTATTTTGAAGGGTTTTAAATCGAAAAAGAGTAATTATCAAATTGATTACGAAATCAGTTGAAAGAATCACTCCATAATCGATCATTTGATTATGAAATCAATTAGAAGAATGTCTCTATAACCAAACATTTGATTATGAAATCATTGGAAAGTATCTCCCGAGAACCAATCATTCGAAAGTGTCTCTGGATAATCAATTCTTCGATCACGAATCACTCGAAAATATCTCTTTACAACCGAGGATTTGATATGAAATCATAACTCAGAGTATTTCGATAATCGATCATTCGATTATGAAATCAATTAGAAGAATGTCTCTATAACCAAACATTTGATTATGAAATCATTGGAAAGTATATCCTGAGAACCAATCATTCGAAAGTGTCACTGGATAATCAATCTTTCGATTACGAATCATTCGAAAATATCTCTTTACAACCGATGATTTGAGTATGAAATCATAACTCAGAGTATTTCGATAACCGATCATTCAACAGCGAAACTATTCCAAAGTATCTCGCGATTACTGATCATTTGATTGTAAAATCATTTGAAAGATTTACTTGATAATCCATCCTTCGATTATAAAACTATTCAAAGTACATCTCGACAACCAATCATTTGGTTGTAAAATCATTTGAAAGATTTACTGGATAATCCATCCTTCGATTATAAAACTATTCAAAGTATATCTCGACAACCGATCATTTGATTGTAATAGCATTTGAAAGATTTACTGGATAATCCATCCTTCGATTATAAAACCATTCAAAGTATATCTCGACAACCCATCATTTGATTGTAATATCATTTGAAAGATTTACTGGATAATCCATCCTTCGATTATAAAACTATTCAAAGTATATCTCGACAACCCATCATTTGATTGTAATATCATTTGAAAGATTTACTGGATAATCCATCCTTCGATTATAAAACTATTCAAAGTATATCTCGACAACCGATCATTTGATTGTAATATCATTTGAAAGATTTACTGGATAATCCATCCTTCGATTATAAAACTATTCAAAGTATATCTCGACAATCGATCATTTGATTGTAAAATCGTTTAAAAGATTTACTGGATAATCCATCCTTCGATTATAAAACTATTCAAAGTATATCTCGACAACCGATCATTTGATTGTAATATCATTTGAAAGATTTACTGAATAATCCATCCTTCGATTATAAAACTATTCAAAGTATATCTCGACAACCGATCATTTGATTGTAAAATCATTTGAAAGATTTACTGGATAATCCATCCTTTGATTATAAAACTATTCAAAGTATATCTCGACAATCGATCATTTGATTGTAAAATCGTTTAAAAGATTCACTCGATAATCAATCACTTGGTTATAAAACTGTAAGAAATAAAATCTCGAAAACCGATTATCGGTAAGGAAATCATTTGAAAGCATCTGTAGATAACCAATCATTCGAAAATAAAATCATTCGAAAGTATTTCTCGATTATCGATCATTTGATTGCAAAATCGCTCCGAAGATTCACTTGCTAATCAATCAGTTGATTATAAAACAATTCGAAATTATGTCTCGAAAACCGATTATTTTAAGTATAAAATCATTCGAAAGTACCTATCAAAAATGGAATATTTGGTTATGAATTATGTAAAAGCGAATTATGCATCGATATCAATATCCGATAATTCGATTATGTAACTTTTCGATTATACCAATCACCTGAATTTTACCACAATATTGTCCACGAGAGTTTTGAGTGTGAAAGACAAACAAAAAAAGTTTATGGATGCGGATTCTTGTTTTTTTCTTCCTCTTTTTTTTTTTTCATTCTAAATTACTCCCTTACTTATAAAACATACGACGTTGCGGACACGAAATTTCTCTGTAAAAGTCAACTTTCTAAGATTGCTTTTAAACCAGGTTGAGGCATCTAAATTTGATGAATATCGTTTGAAGCTCTCATAGAAGTTCATGTCTCTGTATACAAAAAAAACATAGTCACTTCAAAAAAAAAAAAAAAAATTAATTTGAATTTTGACACCTTGAATTCAAATTATGTTTTTCGCAATCACGAGTGTGTGTATGTAGGCGTGTGTGTTTGTGTGTGGGGGTATGTGTTTGTGTGTAGGGGTTATGTGTATGTGTGTGTAGGCATGTGTGTTTGTGTCTGTGTGCTGGCATAAGCGTTCGGGTAGTTGTGTGTATGAGTGTGTGTGTGGGAGAGGGTATGTGTATGTGTGTAGGCATATGTGTTTGTGTCTGTGTGCTGGCATGAATGTGTGATTAGTTGTGTGTATGTGTGTGTGCATGTTTTTGTGTGTGCATGTGTGGGTGTCTGTATGTATGCGTGTGTATATGTGTGTGTAGGTGTATGAGTGTGTGTGTGTAGTTGTGTATTTATGCGCGTGTGTGTGGGACATGTATGCAACCTGGAGACAGCTTTCGCTATAGGAGCAGCAACGTGAGGAGCCGGTCGACGCTGATGGTGCGGAGGGTGGCGATGGGAAAAATCAAGAGACGCCAAAAACAGTCAAGTGAGAACAATAAGCAATCGTAATTGCTCAAAAAAAAAAAAAAAAAAAGAAACAGCCAGCATTGGAAGAAGACAAGAATTGCCACTATGTGATTCTTTTGCATTGGTATGATGTGTTTTGTGTTTATGGTATCCATGAGTGACATTTTGACCCTCCAGCAATGTTTTTAGAAATTTACCAAAATTGAAATCCAGTTTTCTTTTAGACTAATAAGTAAAATAAAATGCTCTTTATGAACTCTTAGGAGCATTTTTTTCTAACTGTGCTTTTGGAAAAACAAAAAATCTATTAATAAATTTGAAAAAGTGTGTAATGCTTCTCAAACAAATATAAACAAGAGGCAAATGTATGCAGTAAGTAAACAGTTTGTCAAGGTAACCAACAAAATTAAGCTCTGAAGCATTGTCAACTACATTTTCATAGTATAATATTTTTTGCTGATTATTACTACGAAATAAAATTAAACATTATTTAAGAATGCAGCTATAATCTTATAAATAATGTTTTACTTTGTTCATGATTTCTTTAGAGTATTTAAAATCTCACAGCAAAGTTTCACATGATATGGTTAAAAACCAATAAATTTGATACATCTTCTTTTGTCTAAGTTCTGCAAACAAACTTTTTTCTATCTCAACTGCGCTAATTTTACTTTCTTATGACTTGTAAAGGGAGGAGTGAGCGAAATTATAAATGCTAAACGAAACTCTTTTGTTTACTTAGTCACTCTGCTTCAGTTTTAAGATTCTTTGTAGTGCAAGTGAAAAATATGAAATGGCTTATGAATACGTAACATTAATATGCTTATGAATGTATAAAAGCATGAAAGAAAGCAGACTAAATATCTCGTAAAGGCATTGTTTAATTCAAAATTGTATTAGTCCAAAACCATTGAAAAAAAAAAAAAAAATTCAAGAATTGAACATAGTAACCTGCGAAGCAATTTAGATCCGTAATGAATTCTGCTCTAACAGTTGAATTTGTTTCGGAAAGATTTATAAGTACTATGTTTTTTTTTTTTTTTTTTTTTTTTAATTTGATTATTTTAAAGATATTTTTGAACTGTCAAGAAACATTCAACATTTCTGCATAAGGTAGAAAACTTCAAATATTTTTAGGTAAACAACTAAAAGTACAAGAAATATGATTTTTTTTTTAATGATAAACATTCGAATAGATTGCAAAGAGCTTGAATATCTTAGTTTGTCTTTGCATTAAATGTAAAATAAATTGTGGTTAAAAGCAAAACTAATTTATTTGTAGACTGATTAATGCAGACGATGTATGATTAATTGAAAAGTTCGATTCAAATTAAAGAGTTCGAGAAATTCAAAGCGCTTTGTTTCTCATAGAAAAGAAAAAGCAGCAAATGAATTGATGCAGATATGTTTTCTTAATGTTTGAGCACCATTAAAATGTAAAAAGTAAATAAATAAATGCTCTTCTTGGGGAAAACGCTTTATTGGGAAAAAAAATCTTGGTATATTTCCTTTTCTATGCATGTATCACTAATTTTAATATGTGCAATATTTTGAAATTATGTGATTTTTTGAAATCTAGACCTTCATTTATTTTCACCTTGTATCTTACATATTCCTATATTCTAGAGGTTTTGTGCTTGATGTTCTGTTATTTTCCCACAAATTTGTCCAAAATTTTAATATTCTTTTACTTTTCCTGCACTTAAAAAAAAAATCCATGCTTGCAAATGTTCCAATGATAACGATTTTTAAATCATAATGCTTATCGCTTCAAATACTGATGCTGTGATGTATTAAATATTCAAGTTTTACATAAACTGAAGAGTTGCATATCCATAGCATTTCCTTCCGTTATTCGCTATTAAAGTAAAAAAGATTTGTTCACTTATGATATCACACTTTTTTTTTTCAACATATTTAACCCCCTCCTTCTTCGGCACAAAGTGTCCCACTACACCGTACTCCCTTCTCTTGGCACATCTCGCTTTGTTTTTCATAAACCTATTATCGTTATCCCCTCCCTCCCTCTGTCATGACCCCCCCCCCCCCCCCCTTGAGCCTATCAAAACATTTACGGGTGATCCCGGGACTTAAAACATACACATCGAATAAAAAAGTTTAAATATTTCTTTAATAAAGTCTGAGGGTAATGATACATGTTTTGTCTAGTAATCCTCATATATAATAGCGAATTCACTGATCGAGAAACGCTGACGACACCAGCAATAAAACTCGCGTCATAGCAAGATAATTTGATAATAAGTTTTGGCAATGTTTGACATGCAGGGAAAAGCTTTATTGTGACAAGGCTGAACTGGATCCGGTCACTTAATTGTTTTACAAGTAACACTGCCATTTTAGGAGAATGAAGAAACGAAAAAGTGGTAAACCATGAACGCTATCTATTGGAGTTTAGGGTTCATCTACTGGAGTTAAGATTAAAACTTCGACTATCAAAATATCATCAAACAGGCAACTGCTTCGTTCAAATGTAGAAGCAATTTTCACCCGTCATACCTTGACGGGAGATTTTCTAGTTTATTTATAATTAATATTTAATTCTTTTATGTTAGATATTGCTTAAATAAAGTCGGTTTCAGTTTACAAGCTGTTATTTTTTTATATTAGTTAGATGCTGTTTGAAGAATGTCACAAAGAGCTAAACTGTTGATGTTTTTAGGCACTGTTTAAATGATGTCAGTCTCTTTTTACAAATTGTTTTTCATCTCACATTTCACAAAAATTTTGAATGATCAGGACCTGTTGAAAAGCTGAACTCTTTTAAAAAATGGTTTCAGATTTTGGCTGAGATAAGTATTTTTTAAAAATTATAATGTTTTGTTTTTGGAAGAGAGAAGCATTTTTCACTTTTTTAAAATAATTTAAAGCTTCGAATGAGATGGATCTTTTAATTTTTTTTTTTTTTTTGGAAAAGAAGAAGCACTTTTAAAATGATCAATAAAATTTAGGAAAAGAAGAGTACTTTTTAAAAATGACTGAAAAAAGTTTTTTGAAAAAGACGATCACTGTTAAAAAATGATTACAGATTTTGGAAAAGATGGGCATATTTAGAAAATTATTCAAAAGTATTCGGAAGGGACGAGCACATAAAAAAAAAATGATTGATAAATCTTAGGAAGAGATGAGCACATAAAAAAATGATTAATAACTCTTAGTTAGGAAGAGATAAGCACATAAAAAATGATTATCACTCTTAGTTAGGAACAGATGAGCACATAAAAAAATGACTAATAACTCTTAGTTAGGAAGAGATGAGCACTTACCAAGCGAGCCTCGCATTCCCGATAACACAGTGCTGACGGGGAAGCAGAGACGACCGATACGAGAATAAGAGCAACCACACACACTAACCACATACTATTTTCACGACAACACTGACGGGGAGAGGGTCGGCCCGAACCGCGAACGGGGCGCGAGATGACGTCACGGGCAGCGCTACTTTTCCCATTGGCCGGAGAGTTTTCGGATGCGGGCCGATAGCTTCAGCTTCCCAATTGTTGATGTTCCATCAATCCGTCACTCGTGACCATCGGGGGAAAATGTTATTTCTCGGGAGTAATAATGAGTTAAATTGAGTTTTCCAATTTGTTTTCACTTCCGATTTTTTGTTTTGGCTCCCTCGGGAAAGCTGATTTTTCGCGGGTGTCCTGAATGAAATAATTTTCCGATTTGTGGATAATTCTGATTTTTTATTTTGGCTGCAACGAAAAAACCCCGCCCTATTTTTTTTGGGTTGTCCTGAACGAATCAAGTTTTCTGATTTGTGAACACAATAGTTATTTTAGCTCCGTCAGGAGATTTTTTTCCCCCGGGCGTTCTGAATTAAATTGGTTTTCGATTCACATACACTTCAGATTTTTTTGCTTTGTCTCCTTCGGGATTTTTTTTTTTTCCGGGTTCCTGAATGAAATAGTTTCTCGATTTGTGTACAGTTTAGTTATTTCAGCTTCATCGGGATCTTTTTTTTTTTTTTTTTCTTCTTTCTTTTTTTCCCGGGTGTTTTGAATGAAATAATTTTTTGATTTGTGTACACTTTAGATTTTTTGTATTTGCTCCTTCGGGAAAAATGATTATTCTCGGATAACTTAGATCAGTAGTGCCCAACCTTTTTTTACCCGTGGGCCACAACTCACACTAAAAAGAATCACGCGGGCCAGAACAAATATAAAGTAAAATTATATTATTAAAAAAAGTTCTAGAAAACATGGAAAAACAAATAAAATTAAAGAAAATTCGAAACCAAAATTTGCTGTCACCATTACTGCATGTTTATTTTAATGATACGAACTTTGCATCTGTTTTTAGGAACCAATTTATGACTACTTGACTTCAAATTTGCAACAATCAATCACATCACAGGATGAAGATGATCAGTACTTTTGGAAGGTTTCAGAATATATTTTTCACTCCGTAACATTGAACTCAACGACGGATCACATGGATCAGCTTCGCGGGCCATACACTTCAGATATTTTATTTTGACTCCTTCGGTAAAAATGATTTTCATACGGTTTGCTGAATGCAAAGGTCTTTCTATTTGTGCACGTTTCAGATTTACTTTAGTTGCATCGGGAAAGAAATTTTTTCTCGGGTATTTAAATAAAAAATAAATGAATAAAAATTAACTCGAATTCGTTTTTGGGTAATTGAATTTTTTTGCAATCAAGAATGGGGTTGTTTCCATCAGTCAAAAGTACTACCTTTAGTCACTAAAATTGATAGAATGAGCAAAAAAAAAAAAAAAACATGAAGCGAAAAAAAAATTTATTTTCAAAAATTTTAATTTTTTTACAATTTTTTTAAAATGTCCAATTTTTCAAACAAGGCATGGTTTTTATGACGTCACAAATGATGAACTTTGACGCGCTATTCCACTGGTGCACTGAATGCTTACGCTTGCTGTCTACCGGGTTTCCACGATATGACAATCAAGAAGCGTATTAAATATTGCGCTCTACGCTTGTACCGTTGCCAGTATATGTGAGTAAAGATGAGAATTAAATATTGCGCTCTACGCGAATGCCATTTCATCATTTGTGATGTAATGCGCAGAAGCGTAAGAAATGAAATTGAATCTGCGCACCGATTAAAAGAATTGTTAAAAAATATCAAACTTTCAAATTATTTAACAAGAAGTTCTGTCTAGAACTAAACAAGCCTACTTTCCCGTTTACCCATACTACTTTCTAGTACCTGATCAATATTCTCAAAAATAGCTAAAATCGCAAATTTTTTCAAACATATTTTTAAAATACTTTAAGCTGATTTCTAGGAATAAAATATTCCTCACTCATCTAAAAAAATTAAATGCGTAACAAAAAAAAAAAAAAAAAAAAATAGCAGCTTTTAAACAAAGCATTTTTTTCCATAAAAAAATTCTTAACAGCTTTTAAAACGAAAAAATAATAATTAAAATTAATAAGCTCATTAAAATAAATACATCATATAAAAAAAATCGTTTCTTTTTCCCCTGTTGCCAAAAACAATTTTTTAAATGAATTAATGCGCAAAAAAAAAAAAAAAAAAAAAAAAAACGTCTACGCATATTTTTATGTAGAAACGTAAATGACTTCGAGTTTATTCGCCGAAAACTGAATACCTAAATTAAAACTTTAGCGTAAAAATAAAAACAAGTCAGATCAACAATAATTATTTCACAGTCAAAACCATAGCTGTGGAGTGGGAGTCGGAGTCAATCTCATTTTGTGGTAAAGGAGTCGGAGTCGAATATTTAAGAATCGGAGTCAGTCATTTGTCCTCCGTGTATAAATTTTTGCCAAAGCTACGAAGTCAGAGTCGAAGTCGGGGAGTCGGAGTCCGATTAATTGTCGGGCATAGGAGTCGGAGTCGGAGTCAAGTGCCCCTAAATTCTTATAGTCGAAGTCTGGAGTTTGGCGTCAAGAGCTATTTCCAACAAAATTTGTTTGAAAAAAATCCGCCTTCAAGTACAGAATCTACATTGACTTTCAGTTTCCCCGTAGGCGCTAATGTTAAAGGATTTGAACTGTTCAAAATTGAACGGAAAATTGTTCAAATCAAAAAGATATTTTATATACAAGTTTTTCATCAAAAGCTTTTTCCTACAAAGTTTGTTTGAAGCAAATTCGCCTCACAGTTCGGAATTGCCTTGAATTTCCCCGTAGGCGCTAACGTTAAGTTTTTTTGAACTATTCAAAATTGAACAAAAAATAGTTCAAATCAAAAAGTGAAATATGGGACTGAGGTGTCCTCGTCGAGATCTTTCGAACAAAAAAAAGTTTGTTCGAATCGGACTATTCATTCAAAAGTTATTGGGGGGGGGGGGGGGGACAGACAGACCGACGGACCGACAGACATTTTTCCCCATCTCAATACCCTACTTTCCAATTTTTAATTTTTCAATATTTATTTAATTATTTTATTTATTTTTGACTTTTTTTTGTTTTTTGCGATATTTTTAAGATGCATTAAGCCTTCTTTCATGCTTTTTTCTTCTTTTTCTGACTTTTACTGGGAAAGTAGGCTAAAAAATGGTCAAATCCTATGTTTTTAAGCATGCTCTTTCAGAAAGAAATACCTTTAAAATTTCGGAAACGACCTCATTGTAGCCAAGTAAATTGCGGGCCAAGTCTGACTGCTCTGTGCTTCTAAAAGAAATAATTGCATAAATTTCAGTTTACTTTTCAGATTTTTTTATTCTTGCAAAATATCATGCAAAATGAATGCCGATGAACAGGAGAGTGAAATTGCAAGATTTACTTGCGGCTGACGAGTGTATCAGAAGTTAATCAGTTTATGTTTTATCTATATAGAACTCATACCGACACATAAATTATAACCACTACATTAAGCAGTATAAAAAGAAAAATATTCAACGTCATTTTACTCATCTGAATTAAAAAAGAATAATAATATGAACAATGGGGTCGTTTCCAAATTTTAAAAGTTTTTTTTTTTTTTTTTTTCTGAAAGAGCATGTTTAAAACCATAAAATTTGACCATTTTTTAAAATAATTTGACAAGTTATTTTTTTTTTTAATATTTTATTTGGTGCGCGCAAATTCAATTGTATTTTTTACGCTTCTATGCGTGATATCACATGTGATGAAATGCCATTCACTGTTGCCATTAGCGCAGAGTGCAATACTTAATTCACTTCTTTACTCACACGTACTGGAAACGATATGGTTTATAGCAAGCGTAAAGCGCAATAATTAATCATATCGTGGAAACGCGGTAGACAGCAAGTGTAAGCATGCAGTAAGCCAGTGGAGTAGCACGCCAAAGTTCATCACTTGTGACGTCATAAAGACCACGCTTTATTTGAAAAATCAGACATCAAAATAAATAAATAAATAATAATAATAATTAATTAAAATTTAAATGTTGGGAAAATAAAAGCATTTTCTAGGTTCATTACAAACACCAGAAGTAAAACTAACATTTAATACTCGATAGTATTTAATTCGAACCCTTAAAACTCAGTTACTGGTCGAGACTTTTTGTAGTTTAGGGCATTTTAAAAACTATTTTAGTGCGTTTATTTATTTATTTATCGTTGTTGTTATAATTATTATTATTATATTTTGTTTTTCAATTTAGGATTGTTTCCCTTTTTCGGATTTTTTCCCCTTTGTTTCCTCTTTCTTTTCTTCTTTTTCTTTCTTTTTTTATATTGGGATATTTTTATAGAGAATTTTTCTGATAGTGGTGTCTTTCATCATGTAACGAGGCTTTCAAACTTTAATAAAAAATTGCATCTCAACTTCTCTTAATACTCAAATTTTAACATGTTGTTTTGAAAATTTAGGAAAGAAATAATGTTTAGGCTAAAATATTTGTTCGGTGAGAAATATTTTTTCTTGATTTTAAAGTTTTCTCTTACGTTGTAAGGACTTCTTCTTTTTGCCATTAATTTACTGAAACGATATTTTGGCATTAAAAACAATTTCTTTAACGAGAAAAAACGAGATGTCAAAGTTCGTTGCAAGAGCGGGAAAAGTTCAATATACTTATATAGACATGTGTCAATAGTGCAGTTGGTCAACGCCATCATTGAAACTTTTCTAAATCCTACATCAAAATAGAATCCCCATAAGTTTGTCGTAGGGCGCAAACAAGTGGTTGCTGTAGGATGTAAACAAACGACTGTTCGAATGAAGCCGTATGATTTGTACGTGAAATATTCACCTTTTAGTTTAGAACAGCGGCGGGGCGTCTAGTGGCAAAGTCCCTTTTTTTAGGATTTCATTCCATAATATTTACCCTTTCTTTCTTGAAAAGCAGAGAAAAGTAATGAAAGAATAATTCATAATATTTATTCTTTTTGATTTTTGTTTGAAGAACTAAAATTAACAATCCTCATATATATAATAGTCAATGATTGAGTAATCCGCGAACTTCAACACTGAAACTCGTGCCATAGCATGATAATTTGATATTGTGTTTTGGTAATGTTCAGCATGCAGGGAAAGGCTTTATTGTGACAAGGCTGAACTGGATCCGGTAACTTAACTGTGTCACTGGTAAGACTGTGTCTCGTTCAAATGTAGACGCAATTTTCACCCGTCATATCTTGGCGGGCGATTTTCTAGTCCTTTAATAACAGATTAAATTACTTTTTTTTTGGTGGTTGACTTTTTGCATTCTGCTTATTGTTATCTGAGCAAGAATTTTTCATTTTGGGATTGACAAAAAGTAAATAAATAATAAGGGTTGGGAGATTGAGGGTGGCTCGTTTTCCCCGCTATGAGTCTCGTCTCAAAAAACGAGATTTTTTGTCTGACCTTTTCAAAAATATTATATAATCTTTATAGATCATTTTAGACGCTTATACGATTACATGCGGCGAGGCATTTTTAAGTTGTTGAAAGGTAATCTAAATCGCAATCAAACCGAAAGTTTTAACAACTGTTGAAAAACTGCTCTTTATATACATCTGCTGGATGCGCAGTTTTGATGCGCTGGAGATCAAACTATTCATTCATTAAACACGAAATTTTAATCATTTTAATCATCGGTCAAAACACTCATGCATACAAAACTTCAAAGCAATCGGATGATTGCTTCTTGGTGTGTCGATTTTTTTTGTTATGGAGTGTATTAGTCCGTGTAGATCGAGTTCTGATGCGTAACACTTTTGACTTTTAAACATAATGAATACGATACACTACGTTGGCAGTGTGCGTTTGGAAATACATTTTGAGGGATGTGCCAACGCTCGGAGTACTTTTTCTCCCCAAAAAAATCAAATATTGACTAATTGCATATTTTTTGAATTAAAAAGTGATTAAAAGTAGGTAAACAAACAAAAAAAGAATTATTTTCTCATAAATTTTTATTAAAACGGGAAATTTGAGCCAAAAATAAGCTAATTTTGCAGTTTATGCCAAACACTCTATACTGATTTCAACTCAATATATTTGAAAATATTTTCTAAAGTAACTAAATACCTTACTTACCTATGTTCTGAACTAAATGCTTTATACCAATCCCAAAATTTAGAATGATATAGCAATTTATTGAAATTCGCATATGGGGCAGTGAGAAGCAAAGGGATGTAATGGACATTTTCACGTTTTGAGTAAAACGCGTTTAAAGATGACGTCCTAGGTAGGCTTTCATTGAATTTTTTTCTAAATCATGCTCTACAGCAGCACCTACCAGGGCTACTAGTACTACCTCTTGTCCCAAGACAGATACAGATATATTTTATTGGCCAGAGCTAGGCTCTTTTACCAGGCGTGAAGAAAATGACATGAAGGAATTGACTTTAGGCAAGGGGGGGGGGGGGGGTTGTGGAGGAAAAAAGAAAAAAGGAGTCGTTTCAGGGCCACTCTATTTCCAATATTTACATATGTACAGTATGAGTGAGAAGCAAGTGTGATAGGCAATGGAATATGATTGTATGAGACAGGAGTAAAATAGACAATTGAACGTGTATATCTTACTAATATTATATATGCGAAAGTTTGTCTGTATGGATGGATGTATGGATGTTTGTTACTCTTTCACGCAAAAACTACTGAACGGATTTTGATGAAACTTTACAATAATATAGCTTATGCATCAGAATAACACATAGGGTAGTTTTCGTAACGTTATGGGGGGCAAAACCCCCTTAGGGGGGCAATAAAACACAATTTTTGTATAAATTCTCTAATATTGGGATGAAAAAATACTTGCACATATTTGCATTATATGTCCATCGAAAGCTCTGATTTTTCTGCTGAAGATGGCACCTGTTCAAAATTTCTAAGTAGAATAAAAAACGAGTTATGAGCTTTTTAGATCCATGTTCGAAGGCTTTCCTCAACTCAATACAGTATTTAGTGTATCATCTCAACTCCCTGTCGATAGCGACAATTGTTGTATTGTTGACTTTCTTTGCTTTTCGTGATTGTTCAAGGCTTTTCTCAAGTCAAATCTTGAAGTAAGATTTTTGCACAAGATTGGCAAATAATACATGATTTGGCTGATGATTTTCCATTTAAACGGAACTTTAATGTAATTAATGGTTTTTATTATTATTTATGCTGATTGAACACTTACTCATTATCCAAACAACCAGCAGATCGCCAAAATTTTTGCAGAAAGATTTCCGTAGCTGATGCATTTGGCAGTTTTTTCAACGTTGCTGTTTTTGAAGCCGAAGACTACGTCATAATGTTTCTCAGCTTTCACCATGTAAACAAAACATCGCCAATCAAAGAATTTTCAAAAGACTTTTTTTACTGTGTTAAATAATCCAGCAACTAAATTAGGCAAATCCATAAACAGCACAAAAACTTCCATTAATTTTCCTTTTTGCACAATTTCAAACAATCACCTAATTTTATTACTTATTTTGGTAACATTTCGGATGAAACTGTTTAGCGCCATTTTATGGTGACCAAAAATATCTCAGCATCTGGCGACGATATCTCTGTAACGATAATTAATATCATATCGTTTTACAAAGTAAGGAAAGAATGGGGGAGCATCATCGAAGGTACCCCAAAACGACTTTCGCAAATTCGGTAAAATCGCACCAAGAGCCACAATGATTGAAATTTCCCGAAATAACTAAAGCATGTATAAGGGGATTACGAGCGCAGCTACCTTTTTTTAATCACTTCGTACTTCATTAGCCATACAGAGAAGGTTTTAAACTCCATGTAAAAAAAAAAGTATCAACAGATTAATCTTTTTAAACATGAGAAGATTAATTTCATGTTTTTTAAATTTGTATATGCTTAAATATAGTGCTTTCGTTTCTAAATCAATACTACTTTGTTCTTTATACTTATTGCTATTTTAGTTTTATGGGTAAGGAAGAAACTCGATTTTTAATCACGTCAAAAAGATGTGTTTTAAATTCTTTCACTTAAAACAGAAAACAAAAGCAAGTAACGATTTTTTCTAATAATTATTACTGACCAGGCAACGCCGGGTATTTTTGCTAGTTTACAATATTTAAAAGATGTGCATCATGTGAAATGCAGGAGTGAAATGTATGAAATATGCAATAGTAAGTCTGGGGTAGATAATCAAGTGAACCTGGAGTATGTAAGAAAATAAATGGAATCAAAAACAGACCAGGAATACATAAACAGTATATACAAAACGTGAGAATAAACAAGAAAAGCGGGCCAGAACCGCAATGCACAACCTCTCGATGGAGGAGTGTGAACAAGTGAATCATCCTAGTATACTAGGAGATAAATCCTAGTATACCGGCGAGCAAAATTTATGAGAGTGAGTATGAAATAAACATAGCATCAGAAGGCATATTTTTGCCTCCTGTGCTATAGGTGTAGTGTATTTGCTCATAAATGAGCGGGTTTGCATGAGTCTCGAGTTGAGTGAAAAAATTTGTGGCAGTCTCAGTTATGAAATCGGTCATATAAGTGATCCCCGAGTCATTGAGGTCCCCCTACTATTTGTATTGGTTATAACTAAATTTTCAATTTGGCCGCTTACATCCTTTTGATGCTCACTGCCTCATATGTTTCTCCAAAAACCCTCAATATTTCACGGTTAAATACCGGTAAAATTTTTAAATACTGACTTCAAGCCTTCGAGTTCAAAGCATAGCTAGCAGTGTGAAAAACATTATTTGAAAAAAAAAAAATCTGGTTAATGGGTAGAAAACTTTTCAAGTTTTGAGATCTGTCGTAAATGAAAATATCGTAAAAAGTAGTTCTTTTCAGAAAACGCATTTAAAGATTTCTCTTGCTTTTATATCAATTTTTTGCACAATTGTTTCGGGAAAATTTCTCTATGTTAATGGCTTATACATTCTTTGGTTATACTTGTCAATAATGTTTAGTTTATTTATTTATTTATTTATTTTTTAAGCTTTTATTTTTTCCTGACCTTTTGGGGCGTTTGGGATCTCTAAATTCAACTTCTGGTTCTTTTGCGCATAGCTTCGTTTTTAATTACCACAGAAATAAAGAAACAGT